>NW_004567115.1:25705486-25754534 GCF_000260355.1 Condylura cristata
TATATATATATATATATATTTACACTATACCTCATCTGTACAGAATATAATTCACGCTATGCAGTAAATAGCATAAGGTTCTCCACCCCCACAGCCCATCCAAAACTTTTGAAAAGTTGAAATGGCGCAAAGGGAAACAGCAATTTTCATTAATTAATATGGAAAATATTTTGAGCATCCGATTAAAAAAAATCACCTATGAGACCATACCAAATGCCACATAAGACTTAAGATCCCAGTAACAAAGTAAAAGCAGGAACAACAGGATACATACGCAGCCTGTCCTGTCCGGGAAGGAGCTGGGCGGGGCTCGCTTGTCTCGCTGCCTCCTCAAAGCTGCAAAACGTGCGAGCCAGTTTCGCTTTTCGGCTTCTGTCGTAAAAGCGAAAATCCGCTTTGGATTTCTTTGTGTTCCGGAAGACAGGTACTGATGTAGGTTTTCTGGCCAAAGCGTGTGTGGTAGGATGAATTTTTGAAAAGCGGGGGATACCTATAGTATACAATATATTTTAGTGGGGGAGTAAAAATACGGACTTTTGTTATTTCTAAATCACGCTGAACTTCAGTTCCCACTTCAGTGAAATGGAGATAGTAATAGGTCGTAAGGCACAGAACTGCTGAAAGACTAAATTAATGAACACACATAAAAACACTGTCTGGCCAACAGCAAGACTGGACGAGCTTAATGTACTGTCACTGTGTGGCAATGACCCCTCCCTGCATGGGCGCGCTGTAAGAGGTTAGGCTTGGGTTTGCTGTCCATGTCTTCAATGACATCCAGAAGCACGGATGTAGATGTTTGTGGGGATTTTAGAGGAGTCACGGGAACAGAGCCACCATGCTCCCAGGAGGAAATGCCTGGTCCCCCCAAGGCAGGGGTTCAGGGAGAATTTCAGCAGCAGCCGCAGCCACTCCCGCTCTGTGGCCCTAACACCTCACACTTTGTATTTTCCAAAAGCTAGCCAGAGCCTTATTCTCGGAAAAGGAAGCGGGAGGTGTGGGCCTGGAAGTGAGAACACTGCTACCTGACAAGTTGATGACGGTCTGTCCATTTTCAGGACAAACATAAAATACTATTATGTTCCCAAATTCTTACCTTTGAGTCCGGAGCTCCACCTCTTGAGACTGAGTGGCTAGGTGGAAGGGGATGTGTGTGTGGAGTGTGTGTGTGTGGGGGGGGGGGAGATGTGGGGGCAGGTAATAGCGAAGTTTAAAAACAGAATGGGGAGGAGAAGCATGGAAACCAGAGTTCACAGAAAATCTTTAGATCTTTCTCCAGGCCACAAAATAATAATAATAATTCCATTGATCCTGGGGACATCCCCTGAAATTCCTTCCTGAAATTCCTTCCAGCGGAATTTCAAGCCACAGGATTAAAATAAGCAGGTCTGAAAAAAACAGAGCGGAGGGACAACAAGCCCCACATTAGAGTCCCACGAGTTTCAGGACTGCCACACCAGCAGCTTAGAGGGGAAACAGCTCACTCCAGAGTATTGATTTAGCCATAGCAGTGGGAATTCTGCTTGGAAAGAAAAGGTCTGTGTATGGCAAGCCCACTGTGCCAAGACTGGGAAGATGAATAGCAGCAAGGGTGGACGGTGCCGCTGACCACGTTGTTCCTGGGACACAACCCGGGACACTGGCCAGGAGCCCTTTATTGCCTGAGAGTTTTAGAGCGTGAGGGGGAAGCTTTTCAACTCAATTAGCATTTAATAGTCCTGATGCTCAATCACAGGGATCAGCTGTGAAGTTACTGAAGCCATTACCAGGGGCTAGAACAGCAGTTGAGTTTGAAATGTCAGAGCATTTCTCCTGACACTGCCTTTCCACTCCCCACTGTCCCTGGCAGTCAGAGTTCCTGATATTGAGTAACAGTTCACAAGGGCAGGGGAGGGCCCTTCAGTCTTTGGATCAGGCACCTTGAAATACCATGGACTCAACTACAGCTTTGCTCTGTCCCTAGAAAACAAGCCTGCATCTGGGTCAGAAGGGGGTGGGGACATGGACTTCAGGCCCTGGGAGTTCTGAAGCAAGTGTGAGTCCTTTCCCAGAAAGACTCCTCTGACCACCAAGCGCTGAGAGGACAACAGGTCTGTAGTGTAAACAGCCTGGGGAGAGAACCTGGAAAGACTGGACTTGAACATCTCCATAAGTGAAGAGAATGGAAAATGACTAGTTATCTAGTATTTGGCAGGAATGTATCCCCTTGTATTCTGATGATCTGAGCGTAAATTGGTAGGGTCTTGGCTACTTGTTAACTGACACATATTCTTCCTCCTCTGCCTGGCATCTGGGAGGAGCTGTGTGGAAGGTTCCCACTTGAGAGGAGAAGATCATGGGCTCTCACTAGGCTGAGACAAGGAATGTGTGTGCTCTTTCCAAGCAAGTGTCCTTCTTTCCTTTCTTCAAGGTCAGAGGCCCCAGAGCATGGCCCTCAAGACCTGGAGAGGGTAGAGCTATAACAGGGAAGGACTCCTCCTTGGTAGCTACGTAGATCCCCACCTCTAACCCTCAGCAGTCTGGTGAACAAAAAAAAATAAACCTTTAACCCACTGTTACTGAGATTTTTGGTTTGGTCATTACAACAGCTGCCATCAGTTATCCTGAGGGGGGAAATCATTATCAGAACTATAGACAAAAATATTGATCATTGGTACATTTATAAACTACTAAATAATTAAAATTAACCATCCTAAGGTAGGGAATTGATTAAATTATGGTCCACTGGTCCATGATAACTATTAAGACACATGTCTTTAAAATAACAGCTAACAAAATGGAGATATTATATAAAGTTAAGCAAACTTAATTTTTTTCTTCTTACTACAAAGCCTAGCAACCAAAAAGTAACTGTAAAGTAACTCAAGTGTTTTCCTTAGACTCTGAAGGGGTTTTCTAAACCCCAGAAATTTCTATTCACCTTTTTCTTTGAATCACTCTTCTTTACAACAACAGCTACTCGCATACTTTCTCTTAAGGAGTGCTCATGCCAATTCTCTGCTAGTTCACTTACCTCTAGTCCTCCCCCTTCCCCCAGTTCTGTACCCCATACCTAAAAGACAGGTCTACTCTAGCAGGAAAAGAAAGAACAGTCACACATCAGCAACGTTCGCCCATCACACACACTTGTAACAGAAGGAACTTCATTTTTTTTACATCTTTCCAACCTCACAGTCTTATTCAGCTCTACCCCAGGGTCAAAGGGATTTGTCTCCTGTCATTAAAGAAAAATGAAGGTGTTCATCATTGCCAGTTAAAGTTGTAAGGATGTCGTTAATGAATTTCAGGGAAGCAGGAACAGAATGTCTAGTTTCATAAAGGCCTCAAACATGAAAAAGGGTCAAAGTTATATTAAAATGAAGAATCAGAAATGTATCATATAAAGAGTAATAATTTCCATGAAAGTGCGATGATCTTTAGTTTTGATATTATGGAAGAAAATCCGCCTAGGTTGGAATCCCCTACCGGACACCAGCCACCAACCTGTACATCTCCTGTCATTTGCTCCACAACCCACGCACAGACTTTCCCTCTCTTTTATGGGAGGGTTCCTTGGGTCTAGATTATTCCAACTTCTGGAGCAGAGAGAAGTGGAAGAGTTACACACAATTAAGCTGATAGATTAAATATGAAAATGTGAAGAATAAGAAACGGCCTGAGGAAATGGATTATTTGACGGGGAGGTAAATTACATCCTGGAGACAGGAGCATTGAAGGGATTAAAGAAAATGATTATGCAAGGTGAAAGAGTAAGAAAAAGTTAGGAATAGGCATATCAAATGGACTATCACACATCACCACCACACCAAAATTTCTAGGTGACCTGCATTGGTCTCTTAAAGAGTAAGATAGTTTGATCAGGAGTACAAGTTGATCTGAGCCAAGTAGCTGAAGTCTTTAATGAAATATAGCAAAAACTTTCCCTGGATCTTACATACATCCAGATTTAGGAAAATGGCAACCACCTGTTTTGGAGTCATCAACAAATAATGCTACTATCTTTATTTTGGGTACTGTGTGGCAAGCACAATTTTCTGGAAGACAACAGTTGCAACTGAAGAAATCTCCCCTTACTAATTCACAGGAGAGTAACTAGAGGCACACTCTAGGGGCTACTTTATTTCCCTTGAAGGAAATGAACCATCAGAAAGCTCTGTGTGTGAGAGAGAGAGAGAGAAAGAGAGAGAGAGAGAGAGAGAGAGAGAAATTTATACAGTTATCTAGTGGGCTAAAAAAAAAAAAGGCAAACTCAGCAAGGCAACCTGGTGGCACAGGAGTTAAAGTCTCAATGCTACCCAGCCATCACCAACCACTGTGGCATGAGTTCAATCCCTGAGCCACATGGCACAGCAGACCTCTCCTGTCTCACCTGCTGCTCCCCTCAGCAGTGAGTCTCAGTAGATCCTCCTGTTCTGCTCCCTGCTCTGTCTCTGGTGAATCTTCTGACGCCTTCAACCTCTGGCCTGCACTCCAGTTCCTATATGTATAAATAAAACTTTAAAAAGAAATTAAAGCAAACTCACCAAAATACTCATATGTGATAGGATTAAGGATGAAATTTGTTTACTTTTTAATTTCCCAGTATTTTTTAAATTCCCTACAATGAGAATAAGTTATTTAATAAACAGACCAAAAATAAACATCATTTATAAAATAATGACTCTGTAACTTGATTACAAGTAATATCTCCTAAGCAGGTAGCATCCAAGAGAAGTTGGATTTTTTTCCCTCAAATGAAGGGTAGACACTTACCCCAGAGTTAATAATGCCAATGTGAACATGACTTACTTGTGCACACCTCATATCCATGTCCTTTCCTGGAAAGCAGGAAGTTGGATATCACACCAATTTTAGGACCAGTAGCAATGTTTGAAAGTCATTTCATCTCATAGTAAGAGATCCCAACTGGATTCCAGAATTTAATGTGCTCGTAATCAGAGCTTCCTGGAAAAGGAAGTTCCCATCTGTAATAAACACACAAACCCACAGACCTGCATGCCTGCATTCACCACTTATATATTCTTAACTGTCTGAATCTAGAACTTAAGCAGGATTTACGCAACAAACAAAAGCCTTTGGAAGTTCCAGTTATACTATTCATGCTTCCCCTTTTGTTCTCTTCCAACATGGAGTATGTAAGAGGGACATCTTTAGATGGCCCACGCAGAGATCCTGGCTGTGCCAATGGGGTGAATTAGCTGTTTCATTCCATTAGTTGCATGACATTTTTATGAGAGTGCATGTCTTCTCCAGTCAGAGCTCGTATTCCTATATTGATACATAATACAGGGCTTCACCACCCTATCTCTCTCTCCTTTGTAGCCTCCAACTTTTTCTAATCACTTTGGCTAACAGCAGTGGTTTTTTGCCCTCTATGTGACTCAGATGGGTTGGGAATGTCACTTTGAAAAGAAGATGGAAAGTACCTTCCTGCTACCTAGATGGAATGATGCCCATTGTTTGATAAAGCCAATTAGATCAGAAAAAAAGGAAGGAAAGCAGGGAAGGACCAATGAAGAAAGGAAGGAAGGAACTTCCACTATTTGTACATTAAAAAAAAAAAAAAAAATGGCCCTCCCTGGTGGTGCAGCAGGTTAAAGCACTGCACTAAGAAGCTTAAGCCACTTCCTCATGAGTTCAATCCCCGCCTGCCCCGGAGGAGATCCACATGGCAAGGCAGACCTCTCCTGACCCGCCCGCCACTCCCCTCAGTGGTGTACTTCGTAGATCTGCCTGTTCTGCTCCCTTCTCTGTCTCTGGTGAATCCTCTCACCCTCCACATCTCTGGCCTGTACCCCAGTTCTATATGAATAAATAAATAAATCTTAAAAAAAAAAAAAAAAGAGCACCAATTACCTAAGCCTTGCAGTCTGTTCTGGGCACCTGTTTAGCTGGACCTTCACAGGTGGTAGGGTGAATTAGCAATAGTAAAATTCGAGGTTGTATCAGACAGAAGGGAAGATTAACAGAGTCTCAGGGGATATGTATTATGCCCAATTCTTATGTTTGCTTAGTAGGGATCTTTTGCAACCCTGGCTCCAGCTGGATTTTTTTTCTCACCGAAAAGTTCAGCATTTAAATCTTAGCCTCATGAGAACATGGGTGCACCAGAGAAAAAAGAAGAGACCTGAGAAAGAAAAAGAGTGATACAAGGTTAATCTCAGAATAGAAAGCAACAGGCATTTTTTCAGAAACCATTAACAGAAAGCCACTACCTATATCTAAATGAGAATGACTCTACTTCAAACAGAACTTTGAGCTATTATAACCTCAGAAACTACAATTCTCTCTACTTGGTAACTACACAGTTTGTATCTTCTTGTCACAGAATAATCTGAGTAACATATGGGTCTTAAGGAACTGGATATCATAGGAACCTGAATTTTGAATGAGGACAATTTTAATCTGAGTGAAAATGAAGATTATTGCTAAAAAAAAAAAAAAAACTCTAAGAGTTTCATCAATCTTTGTAAGAAAAAGGTTCTTACGTTGTTACCAAGCTTCACTAAAAATGACTTAGATTTTTCAATGAATATTCTTGTATTAATAAAAGCAGAGTGTGGGAAAACAAACTTATAACTCCGTGTCTGGACGAGGGGAGAGTCATTGGCAATTGTAATCATTGGTGTTATAATCATTCATTGAGTGTTTTGATGGGCCAATCACATTCTACATTTGAATATAATGACTGACGGACACAACCATACAGCAAGTTGACATGATGAACCCCATTTTACAGAGCAGTAAACTGAGGCTAAGACAGACTATGGATAATCTAGTGTAAATACCAAAGATAGAAAATGCCCCCATAACTACATACCCATTTTTTATTTTAATCACTTTTCCCATGTATTGTTAAAATTTTAACAAAAATTTGAAGTACGCCATGTTGTATCCTGATTTTTTACTATTTCCTTCTATCAATAAATATTTTGTGAGAAAATCCTTTATAAATTGTATTCTTTATTGAGGTAACATTGACTTATAATATTATTTAAGTGTCAGGTGTGCTTCATTTAAAATCACTATCTGTATATACTACATAAAGTTCACTAAATGCCCAATTTCGTCCTTCACCATACAGTTGGCCCCTTCTCTCCAATTTTTGCACCCCACTTCCCCCTTCTCTTCTGCTAACCACTCATTGGTCTTATAATCCAAGTTTGTTTCTGTTTTCTTAGTTCATCCACTTGTTTGTTTTCTCAGTGTACTACATATGAGTGAAATCATATGGTGTTTGTCTTCCTCCATCTGAATTACTTCACTAAGCATAATACCCTCTAGGACTTTCCATGTTGTTGCAAAGAGCAGGATTTCTTCGTTTTATTATAGCTGGATGGTATTTCATTGTGTGAACATCGCACATCTTTATTGGTCAGTTTATGTGCAAGTAGGATGTTTCTAACTCTTGTAAATAGTGCTTCAGTAAACATGAGGGTGCATATACATCTTCAAATTAGTTTTTTTGTTTTTTTTTTGTATTTGGGGATGGTAAATACCCAAAAGTGGGATACCTGGATCCCATGAAATTTCTATTTTTAATATTTGAGGAATTTCCAATTTACATTTGTATTAACACTGCACAAGGGTTTGCTTCTCTCTGCATCTTTACCAACACTTACTGCTTATTTTCTTTTAGATAATAGCCATTCTCACAGGAGTGAGGTGTTATCTCTTAAATACCTGAATATAAAAATCTGAAATCATAAAGTGAATAGTGAAAAACATAGGCATTAAATTCCTTGACATAGACCTTAGCGATGTGTTCAGGGACTTTACTCCCACAGCAAGGGAAAGAATAGCAAAAATAAACAAATGGGACTATTTCAAGCTAAAAAGCTTCTCACAGAAAAAAAAAATACAAAAACTTGCATTAAAATGGGAAGACACCCAACTAGATGGGAGGGGGCATCTGACAAGGGGTTAATATCCAAAACATATAGAATTCATAAAAGTCAACAACAAAATAATATAAACCCCCTAAAATGGGCAGAAGATTTAAATAGACACTTTTTCAAAGAAGACACACAGATGGTCAATAGGCACATGGAGTGATGTTCATCATCTCTTATTATGAGAGAGAAAATCATTTTTAATGAATGAACTGTTTTCCAGCCTTCAGTAGCACCATCAATTATTTAACCAGCCCTTTATTGTGGGACTTGTAGGTAGTTTCTAATATTTTTTCAATTACCATAATGACTGAGATAAATATTCTTGAACATATAGCTTGCACATAATTTGATTATTGCCTTATGATAAAATCCTAAAATTAAAGTTCCTGGCTCAAAGTAGGAACACTTTAAGGTTGTTGATACACTAATTGCCAAGTCAGCCCTCTGGAAGTTTTGCCCCAAATCCATCCTCACTGGGAGCAGCAGAAGAAAACATCTTTTCCCTATCTCCTTAGTAGCAAATTGCATGTGTTTTTTTTTTTAACTTTCTATCAATTTGAAGAGCAAAATTGTTGTAGGTTTATATCTTGCATTCTTTGATAGATAGTGAAGCTAAACACCTTTCTATGCTTATTAAGCACAAGCTCTGTTCTGTTGTGTCCTGTCTGCTATCCAGGAATTATTGCTGTGTTCAAGATGCCGCTATTCAGAAACTTATCAGTGCCTAAAGGATCTCTTCTCCTGATGAGGCGGAGTCCTGCTCCTTGACTGAGCAAATGGCATCACCCCTAGAATGGCAAGGGGGCTGAAAGGGACATCTGCCCTCTAACCAAAATGGCTCTGTAGGAAACACCAGGTCCCTGGATTTAGAAATGCACAGGGAACAGGACTTCAGGAATAAGTAACTCGGCAATGTATAATTTATCAGGAACTCGACCTTCCTCCTGCTGCACCCAGTGACTGAATGAGGCCAAGTTGCCGTAGAGACACAGCTGTGACTCCTCCCCGCCAGGAGTGGGGCTGAAAGGCCAGCCGGTGAGCAAGCCATACGGGCAGATGGCAGAGCTACCCTCTGAGTGACCTTGAGACACAGCATGAAGAAAGAAGTCTTCACACCTCTGGAGAGGAAGCAATATTCCAGGAAAGGATACAGCAGCACTGAGAGGAACCAACACAAACCACACCACCACAGGTGCTAAAATTCATCTCGGTGGTTAGAAAACACCCTGCGCTGTGCAGATCCACTGCCCAGCCGGTCCCTCTCCTCTGATAGCCATCCATTCTGGCTTGTGATCATTATACTTGGAGGCTCATATGTCTCCCCACGTAGTCTGTCAGTGGCCAGCTTTGGGGCATCCCATCCCACTATAGGCTAAAACTTTTGCAGTTGCTATGGATGAATGGATGATTGAGTGATTGAGAGAACAAAACAATTCTTTTAGAGCACTATCATGCTGTTTTAAAATGACAAATTTATGCAGCTGCTTCCCCCATACGCCTGCAAACGCTGAAGACATTTGTGTCTCTCCCTACTTGCCTGGTAGGATAAATGCTTCTTGAAGGGATGAATGAACCAAGCCATATTTCGACCACAGTGACACCTACTTTTTAGAAGTTCTTCCCTTAGGAGACATGTAAAATGTAGCAGGATTCGCCCCCATTCCCCCATGGCTTGTATTCTTGGGAGCTTTCTCCACCGCGCTGTTCTGTACAGGCCGTGGGCAGCCAGAGTAACGCTGTGTGACAGCTGCCCCCACAGGACCTTCAGAATAATGACATGTCTGTCTTCCCAGCCTGAAGCTGTGGAAAACCACGCATCTCAAGAAGATCAACCAGCATCTACACCTGCACACACGTTTGTTTACATATGCAGATAACAAAAAGCTTCCTCAGGACAAAAGTCCCTTTCAATTCACAGAACGCACAGTGCCAGCCCCTGATGGCTGCTGAAAGGGTGCTTGCAACAGGCTCTGCCTCCAGCCAAAACCTAGGCTGAATCAGACACTGATTCTGTTGGAAGAAATAGGCTGTTGCTGCACTTCATTATGAATTTTCTCATGGGAAAGCGCCCCAGAGCTCAAGCACTCTGGGGAGAGGCTCTGTGCCCCCCCTCATAGCAGGGTGAATTTCAGACCTGGGCAGGTGGCTGTCACAGGCATGGCTCCTGTGTGGCACTGAGCTGGAGTCAGACTGATGGGGCGACGGGCCTCTTTATGCACCCCACTATCCAGAGGAGCTCGGGCCTTCCTTCCTGAATAGTTGAACTTCCCAACCGAAATGTTGCAACATTAGAGCTTTCTAAATATTTCTGGGTTCGGTGGGGTCACTCACACCCCTCTAAGAAGAATGTAAAGTTATCATCAGCCGTTTCTAGGTCGACCCTGAACCAAACTGTAAAGACATGAAAATCATGTTCCTGCCTTCTTCTCCTTTGTCCCCAATCAGCCCTTTTTCTGCTGCATTCGGTATCTGATCTGTTTTGAGCAATTATTGAGCATCTGCTGTGAATGTAGTCCTGTAACTCTAAAGAGGGGGATGGCAGAGGGTGGGGTGCTAGGGGACCTCTCTGATGCCTGACTCTTGGTGACACCCCAAGCTTCCTGCTGTGGTGATAGCCCAGTCAACTGTTACTCATGCTCCCCACCCATCGGATGTCAGTATCACCACTGCTGCTGTCAGTCTCAGGACACCTGAGGCCTCTGAGACCCAGGGTTTCCAGCAGATTAGTACTAGACCCTGCTTGAGAATGCTCACATGACTACGAAGCGGCTCTGTAAGTATTCCTCTTCTCGAGCTTTGAAGCTTCACTTACTCCCAGACTCCAGCTATGTCCCCTCACGTATATGTTTCCTGTAGAAAGAGTTTCTAAGGAGCTTTGCAAAGTGGGGGGAGGGACCACCTTACTGCTCTGCAAAGTGCCTGCCGGCCAGCCACAACCAGGCAGCACTGCGACACTTGTCTCCAGGTACGGGGCCCTTCCCCGGCTGTTCACCAGCCCAAAGAGGGTCTTCACCACATGAGAATCACAGTCTGGGGCTGGCCACCAGGTGCCCACCATTCAGCTGGCTCCAGGCTCTGGGTCCTTGCACCCTCTGTGCACCCTCCTGCTGTGCATCGTCACTCTCTGCAGACAGAGCAGGCCAAGGCGTCTCAGCCTCCTGATGTACATTCGTGTTCTGAGAAGTTGCAAGTGGCTGTTGCACCACAGGGGCTTGGTACCTGCCTCTGCTTTCAACTCAGGGAGTTAGCTGGAAGCCCACAGAAGCTCTCCCACATGCTGTGAGTATGCAGGGATGGGAAGGAGGGGAGGCGATGGGTTGCCTCCAGTGCTATGCTCCTTGGCACTGGGGATTCTGTCAGAGTATAGTACAGCCTTCCTCTCTTGCTGGTCTTAGTTCCCTGCCTCAGGTCCCCTCTAAAGAGGACAAACTCTACCTCCTCCCGGGCCATGGCCTGGAAAACAAACTTAGCAGAGTCTAGGCACATCTCTCTTTCTCTTCCCACCTCTAAGCAGTTGGGATGGGATCTCAGGTCATGTCACTTGTGCTCAGCTCTCAAACACACCAAATGAGAAGATGGCTGGTGTGTATGTCAACCCCAGAGCTTTGATCCACCCTCCCACAGGGAACACAGTCCCAAAGTTGCTTATTAAAGTGCCACCCCCTTTCCTGGCCTCAGGGGTACACACACTGGGAACCCGGCGTATATGTCATCCTGACCCTAGTTCAATACCTGCAGTCAGTTCTGATCCTGACAGCCAGACATGGCCTGTGGGGATTTTGTATTCCCAAGGGCTCTCGACTATTGAAAGAATATGAAGTACCAAAGGAATTTAGCTCCAGTGGTGAAGGTAGAGGCAGCACAGCAAATAGTCAAGCTTTCCCTTGGATCGCCCCACAGGTCACCTGCCCATCTCAAAACTCCTGTGCTGCCTGGACCTGACCAGTGTAGTTCTCTAAGGATGTGTGTGATATTGATTGTCTTGCTGTTCCTCCTGGCTGAAGATGTAGCCTTGGGAAGAAGGCTGGACCCAGAGCTGACAATCATATTTATCCATTGATCTGCCATCTTCCTCCCACCTCCCTCCACCACTTTGGAAGCATTAGCAAAACATATTCCAATTCCCACTTTAAAATGAAATCATTAACCTCTAAATAATTAACATTGCATCAATAGGAGGGCACTCAACGTGCACACACACCTATACGGGTCGATCTGTGGGGTGAAAGGGAGGAGTAGAGCTTTCCCTGCAGAGCGTCCTTAGAGCTTCAGAGACTGGAATTTGAGAATTAATGGGGTTTTCAAGTTTGGAAGTGAAAGAGGGAGACTCCCACTATCAGGGAGGAGGGGAAATACTTAGTGCTCTTCCTAGGTAGCAAACTCACACACGTCTCTACCTCTTTTCCCGATACTAGATTATTATTTTTTAATATGCATTGATAGGGCCACTGAATGCTATATTTGAAACTGAGCCCCATCGATAGCAAGAACTTATATCTGATACGACAGGATGCTGCATAGCCTCCCAGACTCAGGTCCCAAGACCACTGAGTGTTGAGATTCAGCTGCTCGTATGTGAATAGCACATCTGCAGACTCCTCTGTCCACGGGTTAGGCAGCCTCCTTCCATGCTTTTCCACAGGTCGGCCTGTGGCACGGGTCTGACTGAATGCAAAGCATCCAGAGATTGTATGGAACACTCATTGCAGACAAGTGCCACAGAGATAGGCTCCTTTGATGAATGGAATGGGGAATCTTGCAGATACTATCCCCTTTCTAGAAATCCACAATACTTGTTAGTAAGCCCTCTTTAATAACACTGTTTTTGTTTTCTAAACTTACTAAGTTTCCCTGAAATATTTTTTTATTAATATCCTATAGATTTGTGTTCCACAAAAACATTTGGAAAGTCTTTCCCAGAATGACATAGAATGGTGTCTGAAGCAATAGTTCTGTAAATGCAGCAGTAAACTTTGCATGACTGTCAAGGATGTTTAAATTAAAGCCTAGGGCATGATTCCTAAAGCCCATTTCAAGGAAGATAATCATGCAAGGAAATAAACTAATGTGGTTTAAGTAATTGGTGTCTGGTGTTCTTATGAGCTCCATAGGTCTCACAGGCCTGCAGGGGTAGATGGGATGCTGGACCCTGGACAGTCAGACCTAAATGCTGCTTCCCTGCCAGCCCCAGTGAGTCTAAAATAGCTGGCAACTCAAGGTCAGGGTCTCAGAGGGGAGGCGGGAGAAACATTTTCTTTCTTTAATAATAGAAGATAGGGTCCGTATGCATTGGAACCAGAAAAGCAAGTGGCAGAGATGCTACCTGCATAGGAAAACTGACGAAGTGATCACTATTCTCACCTGAATAGAAGTTGCCATCCTCCTCAATGACGGGGGGCAGAAAGAGTCAGGCCTCAGGTATACCCAGTTTGTGAGAGGGGAAAGCAGAGTCAGATTCCGTGCTCCTTGTGATGACCCAGCTCAGTGATCATTCTCTGAGTGTGTGAGTGTGCTAAGCTGCAGGCATGTGTCAGGCCCCCAAGTGGGTGTGAAGCATGGATATCTGCCAATGAAAGCCTGGTGCTCAAGGTCGGGGGGAGGGCTGGGACATAGTTGGCATCATCACTGTGTAGATTTAAAGATCTAAGGGCTGTATGAAAGCCCTACCCATTGCCTGAAGATTTTGATTGAGTTACGGGCTCGCCATTCTAACGCAGTCAGAATGTTACCGTTATGTTATTAAGTAAATGGAAGTCTGAGCCCTTGGGCTCAGAGAGAAAAGAGAAATAAAAGACGATTTCTTGCTATTTCTGCTGGAAATTTCATTTTCCAGTTCCCCAACATAAAAATAGTGATGACTACGATGTGATGGCGGGTACTGTTTTGCTGGATACTCCGTACTGTGTACCCTTGAACTTCCTTCAGCTATTCAGCTTCCTCGCTGGCTCACTCACTGTACTGACGTTTGAACATTGAAGAACTATTTCACCTCTATCTTCACTTCCTCTCTGGAAGCTTCCATGCACTGGTGATGCCAACCTATGTCCAAGCCTCAGCCCTGCCCCTGGGCACCAAGCTCTCACAGGCAGCTGTCCACGCTCTACATCCTCTTGGGTGTCTGACTCACATCCGCAACTTAGCACACTCGCAGGCAGACTCTTGATTGTAGAGCCATTTGGCGCAACTGAAAACCTTCTTCCATAGCTGTCAGAATACGACAACTCCATTGTAGTCATTGTCCAGGACAAATTCTTGAGGTCAAGTTTTGAGCCTCACTATGTACAGTAACCCTCCTACTTACATCAGCAAGTTCTATAGACTCAGCCTACAGAATGTATGCAGATGTAAATTATCCCTAATCAACACCGAGCAAGTTATCATCTCTCACCTGGATAGACTTCCAGATTCTCTGCTTAGCCTTACAATCTATTTTCCACCAAGAAACCAGAGTGAGGCTTCTATGGCATGTTCCATGTCTTTCTCTGATCACGGTCCCAGCTGGCTTTCTATCTCACTCAGAATAACCCTCGTGTCCTGCCCGCCCTTATACAGGGTCCTGGAACCTGACCCTTACTTGTCACTTTACCTTCTTGTCATTGAGTTAACTTGATCCTCATGGATTTTGAAAAACATAAAACCCTGGCCAGCCAGTGCCCTGTTACTTGGTACTGGTGACCACCCTCATAACACCAGGGTCCTCACCCTCTCTAGCCCAGAATGTGGCTCACAGCTCTTGTGTGACCCACAGTAAACTCTCCTTGCTGAAACAGTTGATTGGATTTCTCTCTAAATTCCTTCCATCATGTCAATATGGCCAGATAAGAAGGAGCGCACGAGCGCGCACACACACACACACATACACACACACACACCCGGGCGCTTGTGCGCACACACCTGTCTGCCTTCTCTTCTCTCCCTCATCCCCACCCTCTAGCCACATGAAGCATTTTCATAGACTTGCCAGGGACTTACCGCAACAACTTTGCACTTGCTCCTTCCCATGCCTGGATGTCTATAATTTCCATCTAGCTTCTGTTCAAGAGTGCCTCACTGACCATCTTTCAGGGAAGAATCACTCCTCTGCTCTTCTCTACACCCTTCCTCTGCTTTTTTCATCTCCTTGGACTATCACCCCCAACACATCACACAAGTGTTGTGTTGTTCTTTGCCCCACATTGGCCTGAAACAGCAACCTATGAGGACAGATCTTATTCCCTGCTTACTGCTCTCCTTGCTGCAAAGAGTATATTGATATATTTACATCATTTGTTAACAAATAAGTGCAGGTATCATGGTCCAGAAAGAAACGGAAAGATTCCTTCAACACTGATGACCAGCCCAAGTCTGGCAGGTGTCAAGGGCAGGGTCTACCAGGCTCCAGACAGAACTGCTTCCACCACAGCCTTCCCTCCGTGCCAGTCCCCCCTCATATTCACAATCAGGTACCCCCCTCACAACTTCTCCTCTCTCACCGTGGGGAGATCAGCAGCTCTCAGGAGCAACACAGGCTGATGTAGGAGTGGGAGCAACACGCACAGACCTGGGGTGTCCGGGGCTTTATTTGTGCCGAACACCCTGCCTCTTCGTCTCTCGTAATCAGCTGCTGAAATGCCTGGCTGACTCAGCTCCCAGAGCACCCGCCTCAGCGGGAAAGAGAAGCATTCCAAGGCGTCTGGTGGGGCCTGTGGTCGTTTGCCTCCTCCTTTGAGCTTGCTCATCAGGCATACAGCTCCGGCTTCTGTATTAATTATGAGATACTCAAAAGAGCAGGAGATCTATCTCTGGAATTGCCACTCAGCTGGACTCCTCAGGACCTCTTCCACCCCAGCCATGTGCTCCCTGCTCGACCCGTTCTGCACCCTCTCATTAAGCCAGGGGAGCCGTCCCTCCCATGAGCCCAGTGTTCAGACGAGCCACGTCTCTGAGGCTGCAGGTGGCAGCCAGTGGCGCGCCCTGTTTGGGGTCTGCACCCCAGCCATCCCAACTGCACGTCACAGCACCGCCACACGCTGCACCAGGATGGGGCTGGGGGGGATGAAGGTAGTAACGAGGTGCTTCAGGATGCACCCCAAGGACAGTTCTGGCTTAATAGGGGTCTCTGCACTCTCTCCCTGGAGAACAGAGACTTCCCCTGAGAGCTGCAGGCACCACACGCTTGGTGCCTCAGGAGCAGGTGGCGGCAGCTCTGAGGACTCAAGCTGTTTCCCTTCTACTCTGCCTGAGGCTATGGGAGAAATTTCATCAGAAGAACATCAGTCTATTGATATAGGTCCCGACAGCTCTTGCATCTCACCCTAACTGCTGCCTCAGGGCGCTGCCTTCCTTCCCTCACTGTTGACCTGAGCCATGGGCTGAGCTTTAAGGTTTCAGGGTCTTTACTCAGGCTGAGCTGAGAGGAGCAGAGGGTGAGGAGGGAGGGCCGGAGACTGAAAAAAGTCAGTGAAGACCAGGAGGAAGGCAGCCAGGCCTCCAGTGGGTGACCTTAACTGCCACGGCTTGAAATGTCACTTCTCCCCCTGCCTCTGGCCACACCACGGCCCAAGGAGGCTCCAGAGTCTCAATCTGTTCCATTTGACGAATTAACCCAAGAGCCCACAGACAGGCTGACAAGCTGGGCCCTGTCCCCTGCACCATTAGTTCCTCTTCTGCTGCCCCCCTTCTCCACCAGCCACTTGTAAACCCACAAGTCCCACACGTGTGGCCACATATTAAAAGTTGTTAAGTGCACGGGAAGGAAAGAGGGGTTGTGAGCATAAGCACAAAGTCAGGAAGGCTGGTTAAGGACAGATCAATAGGCCTCTTTACTGTGGGACTTCTCCCAGCCATCAATGTGCTTGCTTAGAAGGTAAATTCCCCACAGGAGATTCAAGGAGTACGTTCTCTAAGTTATTTTATAAGGGAACACATTTTTCAAGGCACTCAGCTCTAGGCTGTGGTTTCAGACACCTATTTTGTGAGTCTTTGTAGACCTGCCTAAGGACCTGAGGCATGAGGACTTGGGAAAGTGAGCCGTACTGCCCTCTGGTGGGACAGAGGGCAGAGAAGCAAACTCACCACTTTCTGTCCCAGCAGTTGCTTTGTGTCTAGAAGGAAAGACAGGGAGAGAAGAAGGGTACTGTAGGCCCTCGTGAAAATGTGATGAGGTGGCTTGCAGAGAAGACAGGGGGTTTAAGGGAAGTGGGGGCTGGGGGGGGACTGAGCCAGGGGCTCAGGGGGTTACCTGTCTCCTAAAACGTGACTGGCGACTCCTCACTCTCCCTCCAGCCTTTCCAAGGGAGGGCAGGTGGGGCAAGTCAGAGAAAATAATAGATAGAGGGTTTGGGGCCCAGAACTTAGCTACTGCTGTTCATTGTATTGTTCACTCAGTGAGTATATGGAACGGAAGCATTTCTATGCTCTACTTCATCTCAGCTAGTATTTATTGAGTGCCTAACATAGAGCCTGCTGAGTCAGGGCTGTGAGGAATAAAGGTGTGACACCCAATTGCTGTTTTCAAAGCCTGGCAGTGTTCATGGTGTGACAATACCTCACGGGTGAATGATTAGAGAACAAGAGGAAACTTAATTCAGAACAAAGAGGGAGAAGCATGCCATTCAGAGGTAGCTTGGTCAGGAGGGTGGGAGCTGTGAGCAGGGAGACAGGATGAAGAGCACCTTGGCTGATTCACCTTTATAAAGACATTTGGAGAGGGAGGGCATCCCACAAAAAGACAGAGGCATCCTTGCAACATCACCTGCAAGACATCTGGGAAGCTGAGACACCCATGGGCCTGTTAGGCTGACACTGAACTTGTAAAGAGTCTGGAGGACCAGGGATGGCCAGGGCCGTAAGCCCTCCTGGGTACTTTAGAAAGACAGAGGGAGGAAATGGTAAGGACTACGTCCCCTACTGGAAGTATATGGTAATGCTCAGAGGTCACCTGCTGAACTTCATCACCTGCCTGCCTACCAAATGGAGGCGCTGTGGGCTAAGTGCATTCCCCACTCCACCACGAAATTCTTATGTGGAGGCCTTCCCTGGTGGCGTAGCGGGTTAAAGCACCGCACTAAGAGGCTAAAGCCACTTCCGCATGAGTTCGGGTCCCGCATGAGTTCGGTCCCACCTGCCCCGGAGGTGACCACATGGTGTGGAGACCTCTCCTGACCTGCCTGCCCGCTGCTCGCCTAGCAGTGTACTTTGTCGATCTGCCTGTTCTGTTCCCTACTCTCGCTCTGGTGAAGCCTCTCGCTTCACTGGCCTGTACCCCAGTTCTGTATGCACAAATAAATAAATCTTAAAAAAAAAAATTCTTATGTGGAACTCCTAATCCTCAGTACCTCAGAATATGACCGTATATGAAGACAGATTTTTTTTAACTTTATGTTAAAATGAGATCATTAATGCCTAGATCAAACACACCTAACTGCCAAAATGGTAAAAAGTGCAAATCTAGTGTTTAAGGCGCCCAGTCTGGTTCTTCCTCATGGCAGCTCAAACAAACTACATCAAGGGATAATGTCATCTTCCCAGTTTTCCCTGGAAGAACACAACTAGTCTCCCTATTTCCTGGGTTCTTGTCGCTTCTCTCCATTACTTAGGCTCCCCTCTTCTTCACAGTCTCATTGTCTACATCAAATTACAAACTATGTGGGAGCAAGCTTCAAACGAGCTTTCTATAATCATTTGTCTCACAGTAATGAGGCCAGTGCCAGCACTGGAGATTCAAAAATGGGGCCTGCAGATCCCCCCATTTCCAGGAGCACACAGTGAGATGTGAGCAACATTCACACACATGAGATGAGAGCACAGTGAACTGGGGGGGCTCACAGAAGGCTCCACAGAGGGGGCATTTCAGCTGGACTTTAAGGGGTCGATAGACTTTTCAGGGCAGGGCAGGGCACCCTGGGTGTTCTCACAAAGAAAACAGGATGAACACAGCCCAGGGACATAGAGTGCGATTGTTCATGGGAGTGGGAAGTGAGGTGTCCACCCCGGCCGAGGAGAGGGAGAGGCTGGGAAGCCTGATAAAGGAAGGACATTGAACTTATTAGAGTTAGGGGAGAGTCAAGGGAGGCTGCCCAGAAGCTCTCTGGCTGCAGTGTGGAGAAAACCCGTGGACTGAGGTGACAGAATTGGATTCTTTGTGAAGATGTGGTGTGGAGTTTGGAATGGGGTGGGTGATGAAGCAGGAAGAAGTGGTGTAGACAGCAAAAAGGTTAGGTGGTGGGGGTGGAAGTCTACTTGGGTCATATACTTAAACTGCCCAGGCCTCACTTTACATACATGGGGGGAAGTTCTTACCCCCATATGACCATCGTAAGGATAAAGCGAAAACTAATCCATGGCAAGCCCTCAGCAAATTGGCAAGTGTGCTCAGTGACCTCAGCTCCTGTGTCCACTGGGCCCGGAAGGATCGGGTGAGACCTGGCCACACAAAGTGGAGGCTCATCTAAAATGCAGGAACTCATGGATAGCCTGCTCGCCTTGAGGCCACATTTCTCGAAGGATGGCTTCTTGCCAAATGAATCATCCCTGACTAAGGACGGAATGGGTGTTGAAGCCAGAAAGAGAGTGAAGTGGCAGCATCCATGAGAGGTGTGAGCAGCCTCAGCAGGGAGTCCAGCAGGCTAGCAGCAGCATGGCAGGACTGCCCTGGGAAGCCCAGAGAGGGGCAGAGGGCAGAGGCTGGGGGTGTCTCTGCAAGGAAGGAAAGGACAAAGAAGTCAAAACAGTTGTCAGAAAAATGGAAGGTCACTTTCAGAAGACCAGAGAATTTTTTTTTTAAGATTTATTTATGCATTACAGAACTGGGGTACAGGCCAGAGGTGCAGGGGCAGTGAGAGGATTCACCAGAGACAGTGGGGAGCAGAACAGGCAGATCAATGAAGTACACTGCTGAGGGGAGCAGCAGGTGGGTCAGGAGAGGTCTGCTGCGTCATGTGGGTCACCTCCAGGGCAGGCGGGGTTTGAACTCATGCTGAAGTGGCTTAAACTTCCTAGTGCTGTGCCTCAACCCGCTGCGCTACCAGGAAGGAACCAGAGAAGAGAATTTTAATAAGGAGTAGGAGCTTCAGTTCCTTCAGATGATGAGAACCCAACCAGAAAGGTGTGGGTGGGGCTGCAAGCAGAAGTCTGTTGATGCCTGAGGAGGCCATTTGGGCAGGGTGGAAAGACAGAGGGAATCACTTGGGCTTGGGAGTATATGGGAAGTAGGCTGTATTTTGAGGGAAGGTGGGTCAGGTTGGAATCATTAGGTGGGCTAAAGAGAGAATTACTTCAGCGGAGACTGAGCCTGTATGTGAGTGGAAAGAAGAGCCAGTGGCTTGGGAGGAAGTGAGACAAGAAGGAAAAAAGTGTGACTGTCAACAGCAGGAAAGTTCTTGCTCTGACACCAGAAAGGAGACAGGAGCCGTGGGGAGGATGAAAGGAAGGGTAGCAGCTGCAGCCTCCGTCTTCCAGCTCAGTCAGACAGGCTGGGTCATTTCCCAGGAGGGTCCAGGGTAAGGTCAAGTGACTGAGACCTAAGGAGAATGAAAAGGTCTACCAGGGCTGCTTCAAGGGTGAAGTGGACACAGGAATTGTTTCTCCCAATGGCAAATCCTGAGAGAAACAGTTTGGAGGCAAACAGTATATTAGGGGCTGACCCCAGGCAGTGTGGTGGGGGCAGAGATTGAAATCAGCTAGGAGAAAAGCTGTCCTGACACATTCACCAGTGGGTCACTGCTCTAGGAAAGCAGCCTTGGATTTTTTCTGGGCACCTTTTGTGTGGCTGTAAATGTCACCAAGGGGCCAAGCAGCTCCCTTCCAAATTGGTGAAGCTTAAAAAATCAATCTGTCATGCTGCTTTGTGGAGAGGTCACATGGCAAGGCCCCAAGAGGCATCTCCAGGAGCTGAGAGTGACCCCCAGATAATATTCAGCAAGAAAATTGGGACCATATTCTCACAATGGCAAGAAACTATGTGTTTGGAAGAGGATGCTAAACCCAGTGATGATCTCAGTCCCAGCTGACACCGATTGCAGCTGAGACCTGATCATAGCTGTGCAGAGCTCTGTCCACACACCGAACCACTGAGGTAATAAGTAAGTGTTGCCTTTAGCTACTGCTGTTATAACAGTTTGCTATGCAGCAATGGAAAACAGGTGCCAAAGCCTTCAGTGTATTGAAGACGTGTTTTCAAGTCTTGTTCATCTCAGGGAAACAAGGCCCCCTCCTCCACTGGCTAAAGACAAAAGGCATGAGATCAACCTGGCTTCCCAAAGCTGCAGGTATTCTGGATGGGCTGAGAGAGAATAGCTGGAGCCCTACAAACTTACTTCATCACCTTGAAGCCACCTTTACACCTAAAGGCTCACACCCAAATGCAAGTACAGGAAGAAACCAGTGAGTCTCTTCTCTTCAATTGCAGCAGGCATCCAGGAATCTGTTTGCAAAAAAATAACTAACTGAGCTGGGGCCCTGGAGCTAGGCGGGGTCTAGAAACCCCACTCACAGCTGGAGTCCTGCCCCGGCTATCCATGATGGACTCCTTGTGGGGCTGCCACGGCTGCCAAGTATAGGTGCCTGGTAACTTCTCTCTCTCCTTGGGTTCTCGGTCACTCCCTGGGCTCAGGCATCAAAATGAGGAGTTTATTCTCCTCTTGCAGCTGGGCATGCTGCATTTGGATAGTGGACATTCTCATTCCCCTTTGCAATTGGGCTGATGGGTCCTCACATTTCCTGCTTCTCAGCAGAATGGAAATTAAAGCCAACAGAGGCAATATTTACAAGGCAGACCAAGGAAAGAAACTTGAAATTTAACACAACTTCATCTTTAGGTGTCTGGGATTCCCTGCATGGTTAGACACTGTGAAGTGTAGCACTGAACACATTACCCAGGGCCTCCCTGGGGGCACAAGGGGTTGAGTCTCAGCACTATGAAGCTATCAGCAGCCACTGCAGCACGAGTTCCATCCCCAGCCAGGAGGTGCCCCAATTGGCACAGCAGACTTCTCTTGTCTTGCCCGCTGGTCCCCCTCACCAGTGTACTTCATCGATCTACCTGTTCTGCTCCCCTACTTGGTCTTTGGTGAATACTCTCACCCCCACACCTCTGGCCTATACCCCAGCTCTTGTACATACATAAATAAAATATGCATAAATAAATAAAAATAATTTTTTTTCATAAAAATGAATGCATTAGCCAGACTTTCCTCATCTAATTGAATCTCGTATATCTCATGCAAAAGTCCTATGGGAGACTGACATTCAGAAAGCTAATTAGAAGCATCACTCTGTGTTAGGACATACTAGTGTGTTTTCATGTGATGGCTTAACTAAGTGCATGGTCCATCTGGGTCTCAGTTTAATAAATTCAATCTTATTGGTACAGCTAAGGATGAGCACATTTTCAGAAATGAATGCACAATCACCCATCCACAAGTCATACTGACGGGCAATCCTTACAATGACATGCCCTGCAGACAACTCTTCTAGGTGATTACCCAGGTTTAATTTTGGATGTATAAATTAACCCTGAAACTAAAATTCAAAATTCTGTTCAGCAAGTATCTTCTGAGGGCTTATTATGTGCAAGGTACCAAGTCAGGTTCCATAATGGGCCCAGCAATAAGTTCCACATGACTCCTGCCCTCAAGAAACACATGATACACATATGATGCATATGAGAACACATTATAGGAAAGATGCAGACAATCTTCTAAAGGGGTGCAGGGGAGGGAGGGGCTCCTCAGAAGGGTGGAGTGTGTGGGGAGGAAACCTGAACTAAGGAGAAGGGTTTCTTCCAACTCCTTCTTGAAGGAAGTGTGAAGGTTATACCCAAAGGGCTGGGGATGTCATTCCAGAGTAAGCAAAGACACCAAGAATGGAAAATGAGGAATATTTGATGTGTTAGAGGGGAGAATGCTAGAAAGACAAGAAAGCAACAAACGGTGCCTCATAATCACAGAGGGAGAGGAGGAGCCCTTAAAGGACATGCCAATCAAGCAAGGAAATGTTGAGGAAGTCGCCTTTTCCAGGGTATAAAGGATCTGGCTACATAAGTATTGACTGCTTCAAATTGCATCGTCCATAAGTTGGGGGGGGGACACCCTAACATACTTCAGTCTGTTCTGCTTAGCTCCCTAATTCCCTCGCGGTCATTAAAATGCTCTGCTCTTGCAGCAGGAGTCGGGGAGGGTGACTTACAGCTCATTGCTGTCCTCATCTTGCGCTGGTCCTGCTACGCTGTCTCCCCCACAGCGCTCTACAGAGCACGTAGTGCTGTGGTCAGAGCCCAGGACCCTAAGTCCTTACTTGAGGGTCAAAGTCAAACTGCTCCCCAGAGGAAGTGCTTTCTCAAAGGGGGCCCCTCCATCTTGAGAAGCCTTTGCTGCCTTCTCCCGAATCTCAGTGTCTACCCTACCTGAGCATCCATCTTCCTTGCCAGGTGCAGCAGGGCTGAAGCAAACACCCACAGAACTGGACAATCTGGCTCTGGGACCAGTTCAGGGAGGTCCTGTGAGCCCCTGCTGCAAACAACCAGAAGTGAGAAAGGGGATAGGTCATGTTCAGACCACCTGAAGGTCTGGACTCCAGAAGGGCCTGGGTCTCCCAATTGTGCTGTACTTTGGTTGAGGAGGTGAGTTCTAGAGTCAAATCCCAGCTCTGTGCCTCACCAGCTGTGTCTTCTGGGGCATCTTTTCTGCCCCAGGCCTCAGTTTTCATGTATGTAAAGTGGGGGTAAAGGTCACACTCACAGCCCAGCCCCATTGAGGAGAACAAGATGACCCTGTGCCACAGCGAACATGGGTCTTGGCACTAATGGAGCTCGCGATAGCTCAGCCATTGAACAGAAGGCCCCTGAGGGCTCACACCAGGGATATCAGAAACCTTCCTGATGAGAAGAGTTCTCTACCCCCTAGTGGATGAGAGAGCTGGATCAGCTGCCAGCAGATCAATCCCTCCATTTCTAAGGTGACCATTGCGCTTCCCCCCCTCCCCTGTACCCCCTCTGCTCGCATCTGACTGTGAGGGGCCATTGGTAGAGCCCAAAACAATTCCCAAAGCCCAAGTGACTTTTCAGTTTCTGACTTCTAATTTTGACCTACCCTAGGTTTCTAGAGAAATCTAGACCCCCTGTCATCTCAGACACAGAGTTAAGATACCCAGTTCTATGTGACTAATGGTAAAAGGCATGATGTCCTCTCAGGTTTCTGAACTTGCAGAGACAGCAGGACCCATGATGTGCAGAAGATGCCAGCCAGCTTGTGAGGGTCGATGACGAAATGTTCTGGGGCTGGGCCTGTTGCATTCCCTGCTGCTGGTGGCACACATGGGTCACAGAAAAGACATGGGCACACGGAGCTCAGAAG
The DNA here is from genome assembly GCF_000260355.1 of Condylura cristata. Classification (NCBI taxonomy): domain Eukaryota; kingdom Metazoa; phylum Chordata; class Mammalia; order Eulipotyphla; family Talpidae; genus Condylura; species Condylura cristata. Next base: position 25,729,713 of record NW_004567115.1, read on the forward strand.
ATGATGCCAATCAAAGTGCTACCCTCAAGAGCTGGTGGTTACACCTGGGTCAGCCTGGCACTGGACAAGCCCTTCTCAGGCCTTCTCCTGCCTGGCTGCTGAGCTCTTCCCCTCACATTCACACCACCTCCAGATGGCGAGCTGGAACTCCAGAAGTCCTGAAATGAACTGCGGGAGACCAGCCAGGAGAACCACTAAGTGGAGAGAGCTCCTTGTGAACTAACCTTAAGCCTCTAGCTCTAGCCTTTGCTTATCTGTGTCCCTTCTTCGAAGGAAGCCGAGTGGTAGGTAATTAGTTAGAAGAACTCATCACCGCCCATCAGTGATGAAAGCTCTTCACACCTGCACTCTGAGGTGCACACTGAGGTGTAAGTGGATCAAAGAGGAAACTAGAACACTGACTCAGCACCTGCCCTCACCAGTGGACACTGGCAGTCTTGTTACATTGCCAGTGATCACTGAGGCGGTCACTGAGAAGCAGCCTTTCTGAGGGTCCCAGAGCCCCAAACCCTGGCAGTGGCACTGGAGCAACCCATGGCAATCTGACCCCCCACAGCCCCTCTCACACTGAAGCAGTCCCCCCTCTGCAGCAGTGGGTTCTCCCTGAACTTTATCCTTAAATGTATCTGGTGCATTGGCTCTTACAATATTTATGACCCACATAAATTTTTCATCCATCCCATCGCTCAGTTTCTTAGGCAAGGTTGGAAACTTCTTCCTCTTTGCGTTCTCATTCTCCGGAAGGTGAGATGGAGTCTGGAGTAAAGCACCAGGAGGGTCCCCTGCAGCAGTCACCCCGGCATCTGCCATGCAGGAGCTCAGGTGGCCACGAGCACCACCCGCTGGCTGCCTCCCTTTCTAAGCCAGTCCCAGTCTGATTTCACCTTGAACACTCAGCCTCATCCCCCACCCCTTCTCCTGCCCTGCCTTCTTCACATGGTGACCTGCACACAGCTTCTCCTCCCTGGGGGACACTGCCAGGGGACTCTTCCTTCTCTTGTGCATGTTTGGACCTGCTGCTTCCTCCAAGCCCAGGCCAGTGCTACATCTTCCACGAAGCCACCTTTTCCCTAATCTAATTCAGCCCCTGCTTGACTCTGTAGCACTTAAGTCAGTCGCTCATGATTCAGTATTTAGCTGCTCCTTGGTTGGTTGCCTGGCTAAACTGTAAGCTCCCTAGGAACAGAATCGGCAGTCCCCTGGGTCAGGAATAAGCCCCCACAGGGCTTAGATGTATAGTATTGAGTATGTAGTAGGTGCATAATAATTAACTAACCAGCTAGATAGACAAATAAATAACAAAGAATAAAGTGATATGATTAGGTCGTTAAAAATAAACAATTAAATAAATACCTAGCTAGGTTGACATCATTAGGGGCTTGTCTGTAATAATTAGGTCTTTTTCTTATCAGGTATAATCAGAGCTGTAATGAGAATACTTGCAGGGTGTTTTATCTCAGATAAATACATTTATACATTACTGATATTATTATGACAATTGCTCCAGTTTATTGAGCTTTTACTCTGAGCTCAAAACAACAAAGCATTTTGCAAGTAGAGGTAAGCATTACTTACCTCTGATGCAAATACTAACCTAACCCCCACCCCCACGTGATCAGACACAGAGAAGATGTGTCCAAACACATGCAGCTTATACTTGGTAGCACAGGCATTCCAATGCAGTTGTCTAAGGCTCGCATTCAAACATCCCTCTCCTGCTGGAGTTAGCATCTCTGCAGTCTGGGGAACTCTAACGGCTTGTGCAAATCAGCCCAGTGAAATCGGAAACTCCACACAAATCAGCAGCTAGATGTAAAGCACCCCTCATGAAATAGCTGTAAATCCACAAAGAAACTGAGAGGAGGAGAAAAACTACAACACAAGAGAAATTCTGCAATACTCTGGAAATCAGACAGAAATGGAAGAGCAGTACGTCATCACCAGGACAAGCCTGGGTGGCTTATCAGTTCTGCTGAAGGACCAGGGGAATATCAACATGGGAGTGCTGAGTTCTGCGGAAGGGGTCGGGGGGAAGAACAGAGTTCTGAAAGCTTTTGTACTGAACAGTCAGGCTCCCAAATCCCCTCTCTATAGCCTGCACAAGCAAGGAATAATTCCTTTTCTTAGTCGGCTCAGACTGCCACTACAAAATGCCATCTTCTGGGTGGCTTAAGCAAGAAATACTTCTCACCAAGGAGGCTGGGAAGCCAAAGATGAAGACGCAGGCCAATTGGCTTCCTACTGAGAGCACTCTTGAAAACGACTGTCTTCTTGCTATCTTTAAACTGCAGCAAGGAAGAAAGCTCTCTGGTTCTCTTCTTATAAGGCATTAATCCTGTCACAGTGGCTCCTCCCACATGACCTCTTCTAATCCTAATCGTTTCCCCAAACTCTTACCTCTAAGTACTATCACATCACAGCTTAAGGGATTCAGCATAGGAATTTGGGGGTGATGGGGAGGGGCAGTTTTTGACAATAACACACTTCCATGTCCCTATAAGGTAGACTTCTGGCAGGCATGGTGACCTGTGAGACCCAAGGAAGACACTACGTGATGTGTATCTACAGAACAAAGAAACCTTCATCCCTCTTTATCCTCACCATCTCCTTCCAGACCCAGGCTCCAAATACCAGTAGTCAGTTATATGGTCCAAGGCAAAAGTAGGAAAAGAGAGTTCTGTATTAATCAGGTAGCTCAGAGTAAATGCACATGAACAGATACTTTTGAGTGTCTCCCCAGGAGAACACCCACTTGCAGCCCCACCCCCCAACAATGAAGTCTGAGTGTGGTGTTCTGAGCACACAATCTGAGGGGTTCACATCAACTTTTAAGTCCTTCCATCTAAAATTGAACAGACAGCAACATATCAAAAAGTGTTGAAGGAAAATATGCAATGTGAAAATCAAAACAAAGATATGCCTTTTTTAAAATAAAAAGAGAGACAGAATGGAAAATAGAAGAAAATCTCCAAAGACACTTGGTAATTGTATTATTTTTTCTGGGGGCTGCTCAGGCCAAGCACTAACTTCCTGGGACCAGCAATCCTCCTAACAAGGAGCCTTATCAGTCTCTTTAGAGAGGGATAAGAAGATTCTACAAGAAATAAAAAATACACTGATTATACGATCCAGCAATGTTCCTCTTGGTATTTAGCCAAAGCACTTTAATCAGGATCTTGAATAAATATTAACACTCCTATGTTCGCAATAACTAAGATGTGGAATAAAACTAAGTGTTCATTAAAAGATAAAGAAATAAGGGTAAGGGTGAAATATGAATAAAGAAAATGTGGTATATACATATGACAATTACTATTCAGTCTTTAAAAACAAGGAAGTCTGAAAAATATAACAATATGAGTGAACCTTAAGAACATGCTAAATGAAATAAACCAGTCAGAGAAAAGCACCAAAAAAAAAAAAAAAGAGAGAGGGGTCCCTCCCTGGTGGCGCAGTAGGTTAAAGCACAGCACTAAGAAGCTAAAGCCACTTCAGCATGAGTTCGATCTCCACCCTGGAGGTGACCCACATGGCACAGCAGACCTCCTCTGACCCACCAACTGCTCCCCTCAGCATTGTACTTTGTCAGTTGGCCTGTTCTGCTCCCCACTCCATCTCTGGTGAAGCCTCTCACTACCCCTGCACCTCTGGCTTGTAACCCAGCTCTGTATGCATAAATAAATAAAATCTTAAAAAAAAAACAAAGAAGATATTACATCCATGAAGAAGAGAATGCTCTAATATTAAATGGGAGTAATTAGAGAACTAAAAAGCTCTTTAAAAGAAACAAAATACGGCCCTCCCTAGTGGCACAGTGGGTTAAAGCACTGCACTAAGAAGCTAAAGCCACTTCCGCATGAGTTCGATCCCCACCTGCCCCGGAGGTGATCCACATGGCGTGGCAGACAGACCTCTCCTGACCGGCCCGCTGCTCCCCTCAGCAGTGTACTTCATCTATCTGTCTGTTCTGCTCCCCACTGTCTCTGGTGAATCCTCTCACCCTCCACATCTCTGGCCTATACCCCAGTTCTGTATGAATAAATAAATAAATCTTAAAAAAAAAAAAGAAACAAAATATAAAAGAAACAAAATATAAAATAAAATTTTAAACATCAAAATTTTCAAAACTCAGTCACAAAGATCATGGAAATATCGCAGAAAGAACTTGAAAAAATATAAAAAGGAGGAGGAGGAAAAGGAGAAGTGAAAAGGAGAGGAAACCATGGAAAGAACTCTAGATAGGCAAATAGGAAAATTCAATGAGCAACTCAGGTGGTCCAATTGAAACTAAGCGAAGTTTCAGAAAAAGAACAGGAAAAAAAAAAAGTAGGAAGCTATTAATAAAGACATAAAAGAAATAAAAAAGGAAATTTCCAATCAGAATGGATTAACAGGGTCTATTTAATAACCAACACAATAGTGAAAGAAGGCCCGCAGCAAGAAACCCTAATCATAAAATTTCACAACATTGAGGTAAAAATGATAATTAAAAGATAGGCAGAAAAAGGAGGAGGTGGAGTGGTGGGAGAGAGAAAGGAAAAGGAGGGAGAAAGGAAGGCTCATGCAATGAACTATACTTCTGAATGGCATTAGGTTTCTCAAGAATAAGCACAAGACCAAGGGACAATGTCTTCGAACTTTTAAATTAAAAAACTGATTTTCAATCTAGATTTAAAAACTTCACCTAATGATCAGCTAAGTTTGAGAGCAAACTCAGGCATTTTACACACGGGAGACGCAGGGTCCTGTCTCCTAAGAACTGTTTTCTAGAAGTCACTGAGGGACTGCACCTTGACAGGCAGAGAGCCCCTAGGGCAGGGAGATATAACAGAAGGGATAGAAGCTGGGTTCCTGGGTAACATGGGACCCCCGGGGAGACACAACAGGAGAGAAATATCAGTGACGTGGAAAAAGCCTGTGACGCTATCACCGCATAACTTATGTTTAACATAGGCCACGGTTGACCTATCAAGAAGGCATGATCACCACAACTCACCCCCTAAACCCAAACAGGGGCATAACTATAAAATCCCGAAGTTGTGTTCACCAGGCAACACATTCCAGACCTCTCCAGGAGCTGGTTTGCTTCCTATCTGTCTTTGCATAAATCTCTTCCAGCCTGTTTGCTGCTGACAGGAGCTAGCCTGTTTCTTTAAATAAACTTTGTTCAGCTTGTTTACTGCTGCCGTGTGTGTGTATGTGTGTGTGTGTGTGTGTGTGTTTTGTTTCCATTCTTTGTTATACTAGCCTTGGTTCCCGGATTATCACTTCATGTCACACTACTAAAGATGAGTTTTAAACACTACACACATGCTTGTGTGCAGGCTTCCATACACATATACAGACACACAGCACAACGTTACTCACACACAGCACACACAGAAATACACATGCATACAATGATGAGGAAGAGGCAGAAAGGACCTCACCAAGGTAAAGGAGATAGGACCCAGAAATCCCCAAGATAGTCATGTGCCACACTTAAAGAAGGGCACAGAAAAATGGAAAGTTTTGGAAAAATAGTAGAACTTATTTTAAAAAAATTATTTGATGGTTTTGGTTCTCTAACCAAATTCTGATTGACACTACCAGGAAATAAAGAGAATTTCTAAATCTAGAAAAAGCAAAACTAAAGGCTGTGTAAGAGCAAACATATATTACATGAATGGCTTAGCAGTGAACAATGTTTACATGAGCCTTATAATATAACAACCAAATACTTTATATATTTATTTTATTTATATCTATATTTATATATATAAAGTAGTTATATATACTACATATGTGCTATGTGTATTTATATGTATATTTATATATACATATATATAAATATAAATACTTTATATATATGTAAGTATATATAAGTATACATATATATATGTATATAAGTATACATATATATAAAGTACTTGGTTGTTATATTATAAGGCTCATGTAAACACTGTTCACTACTAAGCCATGCAGTATATAGATGATGGTATATTTATTTATTTATTTATAAACCAAATAGTTTATTCAAAATGTGTGATTTAACTCTCTTGAAATCATGGAAGGGCACACATGTGTAAGTAAGAAAGCTGTACTCAGCTTTCCCTCTGCCCAGTCTTTCCCAAGTCTGGGCTTTGACAGTGGCTGTTCCCCTTCCTAGCACACTGTCCCTCAGACAAAGTTCTTATTCTACTTACGTGTCTAAAATAATGTCCCCCCAATCTATAGCATCTTATCATCTTACTGGGTTTTATTTTTCCTTACAACAGTTCCTAAGTTCATATAATAGAAACCTTATAGAACAGAGCTTAGTAGATACTTATTTTTTGAAAACATGATAAATTTCCATGATATACAATCAATAGTCCATGATCATCTTAGCTTCATTTTCCCTAGAAAAGGTAGCTAAAAGGAAGAGTATGTGTGTGAACTTCAAAATATATAAACACCATAGAAGAGAGAGTATAGGGCTCCCCAACCCCCACTATGGGAACATGATCTACTGGCATCCACTTGGGGCAACTAGACCCTAAATATATAGAGAAACTCTAGGGAAAGTGTGGCACATGCTTAAAGTCAGCCCATTAGTGCCGCGATCGAGTGTGGAAGTTCACACACCAAGTCCTGTCAGGTGGGGCTGCTTCCAGAAGAATCCTCAGCACTTCTGCCTGCCCTGTGCACAGGCCTGGCGGCCATTGAAGAAAGTCCTCAGGCAAGGAGATACAAGTCTTGGCTGCTCAAAGCAGGTAAGTGGCCACTAAAAAGCTATTGCACAAAGGATGCGGTGAGACCCTAGCAGGCCTGCGAGAATGCCTGTACTTGATACTGTACGCAAGTCACTTAGAATATGGCATTAACTATCATAAGACACAGAAGATTTCAGAGCAGGTGCATCTGGGAGGCAGGAGTGAGGAATGGGATGGAGAAGGCTCCATTTTTTCATAATTTCTTCTAAAAGTTTTAAGTATTGCTTTACTTTAAACTATGTCCATGGTTTATTTTGAGAGAAAAAAAATGAATTTTAAATGACTATGAATATCACCAGGAAGTCATCCCACACTGATTTGGTTCTAATTTTTCATGAGAAAATGTCACATAATGATTAACCAGCCCTGTAAGAAAGGAACTCAGTGAATGTTAATTGAAGAGCACTGTAGCCAAACACTCTGGAAGCCAGTAATCGCTTATATTCAATTCTGAAACTTTTTGTTTAAGTTCCTCTATGTGCTAGACACTGTGTTTCATGTTAGCAAAATGAAGGCATAAAACTCTTGAATAGCTCACCTCTATGGATGAGCTGTGCACAAACAGGGTCTTTGCGTATATATTATTAAAGATGAGGTCAATCCCGAGCAGGCTGGGCCCTAAACCAAATGGTTGGAGTCGTTATAAGAAGGCCGTGTGAAGAGGGAAGCAGAGACTGGGGAGAGACATCTACAGACCATGGACCACCAGGAGTGTCAGCGAGGGCCTTCCCTAGGCCCTGTTTTTTTGCGTTCTTTTTTTTTTTTCAAGATTTATTTATTTATGCATACAAGAACTGGATCACAGGTCAGAGGTGTGTGGAGTGAGAGCATTCACCAGAGACAGAGTGGGGAACAGAACAGGCAGATCTACTGAAATGCACTGCTGAAAGGAGCAGTGGGAAGGACAGGAGAGGTCTGCTGTGCCATGTGGGCCAGCTCCCTGCCTGGGAATCAAACTCGTGCTGCAGTGGCTGCAGATAGCTTCATAGTGCTGCGCTTTAACTCCTTGCACCACCAGGGAGGCCCCTTCCCTATGCCCTTTAGAGAGAGTGTTTCTCCTCAGACAATTCGATATTCAACTTCTGACCTTCCAGAGCGGTAAGAGAATAAATTTCTGAGGTTTTAAGCTACCCAATTTATGGTCATTTGTTATTGCAGCCAGATAAAATAAACAACCGATTGTGAGAAGTGTATGGTTTGGGAGGTGGCCTAAACTGGGATGTGTGCCTTTCACCCTCTTTTTCTCCTCCCTGCTGCTTGGTGTGAACCTCAGAGCCTGGGCTGGAAGAAACATCTTGGGCTGTGACAGCTCTCTGTTGGGGGATTTGCTCAACCAGGTGGAAGTCTCAGCGGCATGTCCATCCAAGACTGCTGACTTCCACGTGCCTCAGAAATAAACCCCTACACTTAGTTCACTATCACCTGGGGTCTCCTGTCACTTGCAGCTGAACAAAATCCTGCTTCATATTGGGAGACAGACGGAAATTAAAAGGTACAATTCAGTGTGGTAAAGGATGTGCTAGAGACACACCAAGGTAGGGTGGCCAGAGTGTCATGAGTCCTCTGCCCTGGGAGTGGAGAGGGAAGCTTCTCAGGAAAGGCCGTTGCAGCTGGTCTAAGAACAAGCGCAAGAGTTTGGCAGGCAGCTGAGGTTTGGGGAGGGACGGTGGGTGGGCACTCCAGGAACAACTAAATGGCAGAGTGGCGCCCCTGTAGTTCCACATGGCGAACTACAGGGTGCCAGGCAGACAAAGAAGAGACTAAAGAGGGAGACAGAGGCAAAGTGACCACAAACTTGGAAAGCAGCTCCTGGGTCCTTGCCGCACGTCAGGTCAGGAAGAAGCTCCGCCAGTGAGTGTGCCAGTGGGGCAATATTATCACATTAGCCTTTTCTTTTACTTTCTCAAGCTTTATTGATTCGCCAACCGTTTTCAAACTACCTAATGGGGGAGGGGGGCGTGACAATTTCACACCTCCATATGTGCTCATGCTTCACGGGAGGAGGGGGAGGAGTATCCCTTGGGCCTGCCCACAGAAGGCTCCAGCGGGCAGTGGCAGTGGACTTGGATATTCCTCCCCCTCCTAGAACCAGCCTGCTGAAGCCCTTCGGAAACAGCAGCACCAGATCATCCCGGCTCTGTGGTTTGTACCCCAGGCCCCCGGAGGGTTTCAGCACCAGAAAGGCTGCATTTTCTATGCCTGATCAGAACTCAGCTCCTCCCCTCTTCCTGTGTCACTTGCTTTAAAAGCTATCGCTGCCTTCCCTGGGTACCTCAGACCTCCCCTTTTGCTTCTAAAGTTCTCTAGTGCTTTTTCACCAATTTCCTATGTTAAAAACCCACTCTAATACATCCTGGGGCCTCACTGAACCAGTTGTTTGTTCCCAATGTGATCTAAAGAAATAGACGCCCCTTGAAGATGAAATTCTGAGGTACTTAGGCAGCATCTCTGGTTGAGCTATCTGAGAAGATGTGATCAGTCTGGAACTAGAAAGGGGACAGCCATAAAATACAGCAGAGAGGCTGTGAGCACTGGAGATGAAACAGAAAATGCTGGGCCCTCCCTGGTAGCAACAGGTTAAAATGCAGCACTATGAAGCCTTGCACAGCCACTGCAGCATGAGTTCCACACCCAGGAGCTGACCCACATGGCACAGCAGACCTCTCCTCTCTAGCCTGCTGCTCCCCTCAGCAGTGTATTTCAGCCGATCTGCCTGTTCTGTACCCCACTCTGTCTCTGGTGGATCCTCTCACCAGCAGCCCCACCCTGCCACACCTCTGGCCTATACCCTAGTTCTTATATGCATAAATAAATAAACCTTTTAAAAAAGAAAATAGTAAGTGCTAAGGACTGAGTCCTGGAGAACTCCCCAAAGCTAAGAAGTCAAACAGAAGAGGAACTCAGGAGGGGGGCAGTACAAAACTAAATAATCTGAACATTAGGAGAAAAAATAAGCAAAGGCCAATATTTCCTCCCTATGAGGGAAACGTTTTGAGGAGGAAGGGGCTGTATGCAAAGCTAGAGAAATGGCTATAAAGTTGAGGAGCTACACAAGAGCTTGTTGAAACTCCTTATGCTGGAGTGATGTGAGAAGTTTGAGGAGCAAATGGAAAATGAGATAAGGCAGACATAATATTAGCTAGAGGGTCAGAGGACAGTGTTGCTATTTTTACCTGAGGGAGACAAGCTCCTTTATAAGCCCAGGCAAAGAGGTGCTAGAAAGTGAGGCTGGCTTGCAGAAACGAGATGGAGATTTGGGGGGGCGGGGGAGGAGAGGGCAGCTAGAAAGATGAGCCTGCAGATGAGCCTGTGGTCCCTCCCTCATTCAGCCAAACAATATGTCAGTGTCTGAGATGTGCAGGCTCTGTTCCTGGGGTGGGGGTAGCAGTAAACAATGGAGATAACTATCAAAGGCTGGAAGCCAGGTAGCAAAAAGGGGCTCAGGGTCTAAGGTCTGAAGCAAATCTCATCAAACTTGTGGGGAGAAAGGCAATCGCTTTAGTAGCTGACGAGTTTTTGTCTAGCTTGTCCTGAATAATTGGCACCTACTTTCTGACTGAGGTAAGAGAATACCTCAAAACTAGGGGGCTGCACCCCAAGTCAAAAGTATTTAATTCACTCTCAGGTCACCCTCTAGAAAGAGAGGGAGAGAGAATCACTTGCTTTAAATTCCCCTTGGGCTCTACCGTCTATGGGGATAGTTTGGATGGTTCTGAATTCACAACGCATGGCAGCTTTCTTTCTGTGGATTTCCAGCAATGGGGCCTCCCGCTCTCTGGACACTGTCAGTGCCATCATGACTGGCCAGTATATTACAAAATGACATGCCAGCCAGGTCTGAAAGAAGGCAAGATCTAGAGCATGGGTCTGGCAGCCGTCGGGGCAAGGGGAGCTTTCACTGGCAGATAGGAGGGTCTGAATTCCTAGAACAGCCCTCATAATCTCCACAGTTCCAATTCCTTTCCCTTCAAATTGCCAAACATGTCATTCCCCATTTACAACCCTTGACACACATAGGCAGATCTTTGCCCACCCCTGCAGTGGCCTCGATATGATCTATTCCAACCACAAGGGAAGGCATGTCTCCAGAGTGTCATGTTCTCTCAGGCAGATGTTGAATATTCCCTGCCATTCTTTTATTTTTTCCCCCACCATTCTTTAATTTTTTTTAAGATTTATTTATTTATGCATACAGAACTGGGGCACAGGTTAGAGGTGAAGGGGCAGTGAGAGGATTCACCAGAGACAGAGCAGGGAGCAGAACAGGCCGACTGACAAAGTACACTGCTGAGGGGAGCAGCGAGCGGGTCAGGAGAGGTCTGCCACACCATGTGGTCTCCTCCAGGGCAGGCAGGGATCAAACTCATGCTGAAGTGGCTTTAGTTTCTTAGTGCTGTGTTTTAACCTGCTGCACTACCAAAGGGCCCTCTCCACCATTCTTTAACCAACGTGCACTACACCATTCAAACCAAACCCAAGCATCACCTTCCGTAGTAAGCATCATAATCAAGGTGATCACTAATTGCCCGCTACGCTACACTGGGTGCTTTGCAAGCATTATCTGTGATGCTAGTCACAGCTTTGCCCAACAGATAATAGCACAGGATCAAATGAAACTGTCTCTCTCACCAGCCACTCAGGAAAAAAAAAAAAAAAAAACTAGTAAATGAAACAAACTGCCCACATCAAAAATCATACAGGGACTCAACAGAGAAATTCCTGGCCCCCATGCATGTCTACAAATACACTGGATAATGGGGACATCGGCCGGGCCTGATATATTGTTTAGTGTAAGAAGTTAAGAAATTTAATGAGGCCAGAAGGGAAGTGTTTTCAGCTTATAGAGGCAGCACTATTCACTCATAAAAAGTAAAACCAGAGCTTTGATTGGAACCATCATAAGGATCGGTCCCCAAACTTGTATGTAAGAAGTGCTCACTTCTTTATTCTCCTTAGTGTGATTTTAAGTTCTCCTCTCTCCAGGGTGGCAAAAAATTCCTCTCTACTTCATTCCCCTCCACTTCCCTAGCATCGTTTCTGAGTGTCCAGGTTTACAGTGGGCCCAGAGCCTGTGCAAAGCCACCAGTGCCCCTGCAGCCCAGGTCAGTGTCTCGTGGAGACATAGCTTTGCCTCCTGCATACTGGTCTTGGGGCATGAGACTGAGGAAACCAGTCCTCTGGGGTAAGGGAAGCTGCCATAATAGAAGACACAGCTCCCCGCCATCAGTGGAGTCCTCCAACCATTTCTACATCCCCAGTCACTGCAAATCTCTTCCTGCTCTCCCACTTCATCAAAAGCTTTCATTTTGCCCATCCATGACTTACCCATCCACAATTTACCCAGCCACGACTTACCCATCCATTACTACTATCCAATCTGTGCCATGAGCTCAGGACATCGAGAAAACAAAAGCTCAAGACACAAGGCTGGTGGGCAATGTACCAGGCACAAATTTCACCCTTGCTCACTCCCTGGAAAGCTGTCAGTTACTCAGGCCAGATTCTACTGTTACTGCAGCAATAGATCCTAGAGGAGAAAAAAATGGGGACTACTTAACTATGCCAGCAGCCACAACCTTCCAAAAATAGAAGAGGACCAAAAAACAGTACTCAAATGTATAATTTCTGTAGAGAAGGGTGACAGATGAAAGAAGAAAGGAGAAGAAGTTAAAGGAGTTCAGGAAAGAGAAAAAGAAGGAAGCCCCCTTATTATACCAAGATGTCTAAAGGCCACCCAGAAAGCAATCAAGGGGAAAAAATTAAAAACTGGGCAAAGCATATAAATACTTGAATGAAGAAGAACCAAATATATCCAATAAGAACAAGGAAAGGAGTGCAGGAGGGCAACACAAAGGCAAGCCAAGCAATGTTGATGTGTAGATGCGAGTCCAACCGAGGGCCAAAATATAACAGTCTGGCCACATCAAGTATGGGGAGAACAAAGAAAAATGAGAACCCTTGTCCAATCTACTCTTTTGTAAGAGTGGGAATTCTTGAAAATATTTTGATATTACCTAGGAAATTTGAAGATATGAATACCTGTGTAGCCAGAACTTCCACTCAACCTGTTATAGGACAGGGGGAGAGCACCCCTGAAACCCCAAACCTGCCTGCTCTAAGTGGGTTCTGCTATCTTCCGCATAAAGACAAAACATATAAAACTTTAATGAAAAGGGACTTTACTACAGTGAGTATACAATACGGAACACAAAGAATATAACTTCTAAATCAAACACCTGAAGTTACCCATCCCCTCGTGGGCAAAAGTCAACCCAAAAGGGGTTGGTCCAAAGCAAGGCCTGAAAGCTGCCACAAGACTAAAGCACCTTGTAGCCGGGACCCAAAGAAAAGGATCAGAAATGTCCAGAGAAGTCTGGGAGGAAAAGAACAAAATCAAAATCAATATAAACACGGCCATAGTCACCTCCCTACAGGTATTGTAACTGGGTGGTCCCTAGGAAATGGGGAAGTTCCAGGTTCCCTGCCCCACTCAGAAGGAGGGTGGAGCTGAGCAAAGAAAAAGGAAAAAAAGGGGAAAGGAGAAGAAGAGAAGGAAGCTGGATGGAGAACAAGAAGGAGACCTGAGGAAGCCACATGGAGCAGCAAGCATATGATGAAGAAACCGTGCTTGTTTCCTGACCCTGGACTGTTAAGGCAGATGTGGGTGAGATACCTGTAGGGAGGTGACTATGGCAGTGTTTATATTGATTTTTATTTTGCTCTTTTCCTCCCAGACTTGTCTGGCCATTTCTGACCCTTTTCCATAGGTCCTGGCCAGAAGGTTCTTTAGTCTTGTGGCAGCTTTCAGGCCTTGCTTTGGGCCAATCCCTTTTGGGTTGACTTCTGCCCACGAGGGGATGGGTAACTTCAGGTGTTTGATTGAGAAGTTATATTCTCTGTGTTCTGTATTGTATAATTACTGTATTAAAGTCCCTTTTCATTAAAGTTTTATGTTTTGTCTTGATGCTGTGGATGGCAGAACCCACTTAGAGCAGGCTGCTTTGGGGCTTCAGGGGTTTCCCTCTCCCCATGTCCTGTAGCAGATTTGGCATCAGCCTGTAACAGTATCTCACCCACATCTGCCTTAACCAGTCCAGGGCCAGGAAACAAGCCCGGTTTCTTCCTCACATGCTTGCTGCTCCACATGGCTTCCTCAGGTCTCCTTCTGGCTCTCCATCCTGCTTCCTTCTTTACCTCTGATTCCTTCTCTTCTCTCCTTTTTCTCTGTTCAGCTCCACTATCCTTCGGGGTGGGGCAGGGAACCTGGAACTTCCCCTTTTCCTGGAGACCACCCTGTTACAATGAACCTTCACCCACTTGAGCAGCAGTACTCAACATGGGTTCACAAACTCTCAAGAGCCCCCAAAATCCTTTGGGGGGGTCCTAAGAGGACCTCCCAAAACTGTGTTCATCATAATACTTAAATGTAACATGACTCTGTTTTCAGTGAATTCTTCCCTGTTCTGTATTCATAGTGAGAATATATCATTATTAGTTAAGGACATCCTTAAAGAAGTAAACAATGTTGGTTTTATTAAATCTCAACCCTTGATAAACATCTTTTAATATTCTACGTGATGCAATGGAAGATCCGCCTGAAGCACTGGGCTGCAGGTTGAAGCATGAAGGTCATCTTGAGAAAAAGTGGATGCAATTGTTTGCATCGTGACCTAGACTAACCACGTTTTCCCCAGAATACCCTTTTTTATTTGAAAAAAGTACAGACAAAGTATGATTATTCCGACTTCAATATTTGAGACTTCTCTCAAAAATGGAGATTTACACGTTAGGGGAAAATTAATAGTTATCTATGGTAAAATCCAACCTTTCAAGCAAAACTGGGAAGTTCAAAAATCTTGTTATCTACCACCATAAGTTTATTAGTTTCCCAATACATAATGACATTTATTTTTTAAGATTTATTTATTTGTGCATACAGAACTGGGGTACAGGCCAGAGACTCAGGGGTGGCGAAAGACTTCACCAGAGACAGAGTGGGGAGCAGAACAGGCAGATCGATGAAGTACATTGCTGAGGGGAGCAGCGGGCAGGTCAGGAGAGGTCTGCATTCCATGTGGTCACCTTCGGGGCAGGAGGGAATCGAACTCATGCGGAAGTGGTTTCAGCTTCTTAGTGCAGTGCTTTAACCCGCTGCACCACCAGGGAGGGCCCATAATGACATTTCTAAGGAGTAGTTAAACCCATGAATAAGATCTTCTGATACCTATGTGACATCAAATGTGTCCACATTTGTAACTTCTACATAATGCAATAAACTGGCATAAACTACCAATGCATGTTGCTACAAAATCTCACTTGAGTAAAGGATCCAGTCAAAATATAAAACAGAATGACACATTTTAGTGTAAGGGAGTACTAACAAATCCTGGATATGCTTTTAGATTCCACATTGCAATTTACCTTCAAGAATCTTCCACTTGTAGGCTTTGGTACAGTATCAAGAATATCCACCACTATATAAAAAGGCTGGTAAAATACTACCAGCTGGCCCTCCTTGGTGGTGCAGCAAGTTAAAGCACTGCACTGAGAAGCTTAAGCCACATCCGCATGAGTTCGATTCCCGCCTCCCCGAGGAGATCCACATGGTGCAGGAGACCTCTCCTGACCCGCCCGCTGTTCTCCTCAGCAGTGTACTTCGTCGATCTGCCTGTTCTGCTCCCCTGCTCTGTCTCTGGTGAAGCCTCTCACCCTCCGCATCTCTGGCCTGTGCCCCAGTTCTATATGAATAAATAAATAAATCTTTAAAAAAAAAATACTACCACCTTTTCCAACTACACATCTGAGTGAAACCAGATTATTTTCACATACTTCAACAAACACAACAGTAAGTGATTATAGAAGCAGGCTTGAGGATTCAACTCTTTTTTAAGCAGGTTATTTTTCAAGCCACTCTTCATTACATTTTCTGGTTTGGGAAAATAGTTTTTTTTTTTTTTTAAGTTTATAAAAACATACTATTTATATCAACATATCATAGGCTTACTATTTTTTTACAACTTAATAAAAAATGTTACTATTTAATAAATTTTACTACCTAATAAAAAATTTTAATATTTTAGAGTGACTTTAGGTTCACTAGAAAATTAAGGGGAAAGTACAGAGATTTCTCATTTATTTCCACACACGTGTTGCCTCCTCCAGCATCCACATCTCTCCCCAGGTAGGTGCTGTTTGTTAAAGCTAATCAACTTGCCTTGATAGCAACAGCCCACAGTTTACATGAGGGTTTATTCTCAGGATTTGGACAAATGTATAATGACAAGCATCAATATCATGATGGTATTATGTAGACTTATTACCGCTACTCTACTATCACTGTTATTCTATTTTATAATTTTTATTAATTAACTTATTTTCTTACATTTTTGTTAACTTCTGGACAATACTCATGACTCTCCTCGGGTGTTGTCCCTGTATTTCTTCTCTCACCATAGCCTCATGACCAGTCACCACAGTCCCTTGTCTCTTCCCTCCCCGGTATCAGTGTTATTTTACATGAATTGACCAAAAAAATGTATTTGATTTTTCTCATTTTTAATCCCTAATATTGATACAATAAATAGAGGTATAATTCATATCATCAGTAATTCTTTAGGGAGCTATCTATAATTTTTAAAACTGAACAGGATCCCGAAGCCAGTTTAAGAAATGCTATTATAGAGAAATATTTGCTCATAAATAGCAGGAGAAAGGTCCAAAAATGTTTATAGCAGTACTACCTGTGCTAGCCAAAAGCTGGAAACAATTCAGCACTAGGGTTCTGGTTAATGCATCTATCCATGCACTGAGAAAGACAAGAAGGATTGATAAAATTTGTCCAATCTATTTAGACCCTTATCTTCTGGGAAGTGGGAGTTTCAGCAATGCCATAAACCTCCTCTTCTGTCTTCCTTCGAAGTTACTGGATTGTCTGGAGGTAACAATCTCCAAACATTTTTCCCCCACAGAAACAGCTGTGGCCTCTTTCCAAAACTAGACCATCTGTGTCCTGAGTCTTGATCTGTGCCCCTCAGTTTGGACCAGGAAGAGAGATACCTATTTTATTGTTAGCTTTGGTAAGAGAAAGTAAAATGACAAGTAGCAAAATGAGTGAAAACACAGCATCTAAAACTGGAAAGGACTAATATTGGAAATCTTCAAAGAACGCGCACATATCAAAAAGTCTACAAGAAAATATTAGAAGTCCCAAAAGAAAATGATCAATAATCATGAACTCACAGTTCACAAAAGGAAAGTCCTGTAAGCACAAGTACATGAAGAGATGATTACTAATTAAAGAAATGCAAATTAAACAACAAGGCTCCATCTTTTAATATCTACCAGCATGGCACAAATGAGAAAGCTGGATAATAAAGCCAGTGGTTTTCAGGGATGTGAAGGATATGGAGCCCTGGACGGTGCTGGTGAGAATATGGAAAATGCAGCACCCTGGGACATTCTGGAAGTGCTTAGATTAAACACTCAGATGCTCAATAGTTTAGCTATTCTGTTCCTGGGCATATATTGCAGAGAAATTCTCAAAGGTACCCACACAAGTCTATTTATGGCAGCATTGATTGTGGGGGGAAGTTTAGAGTGAATCTAGGGGCCCATTTCTGGAGGAAGGATGGAATAAATAAGGTGGATACACAATGACAGACTATTTTGCAGCAGTTAGAAGCAACAGATCAACAGCAAGAAAAGCTACAAGCATATTGCTAGATTTTTAAAAAGAAACAACCAAGTTCTATTTGTGTGCATTAAAATGCTTGCACACTATCATACACACCCTCCAACAACCCAAACCAAAACGAAAAGAGTGCAGAATAAGTATGTTAGGACATCTCCTAAGACAGAGAAGCAGAAGAGAATGAGAACAGAAACATAACAAAACTAGCAACAGGAAAGGTGCCTAGCAAAGACAATTGAGATGCTCAGAAAAGGAACATTTTACAAAATGCATTTATTTCAATGATGTGCCCGAGTTTTCATCTGTGTTAATATTTGACAGTATAGGATTTCTCTGAGAGAGGAACTTGATTAACTAAATCCTCTTTTTCTAATGTAAATTAGAAATAAACAATGAAGGCAAGCTGTGGCTGTTCTGGAGGCTCTTGACTGCCCCAGGGTGTGAGGGAGGGAGGGGAGAACTCACTTCCTGTAAGTGGTAGGAAGGTGTAGAAGCTCTCAAGTCTCCAGGGCCAACTCCATTGGTGATCTGCCATTCTGCTTTCCCTTAAAGGGCTGCTTAACCTTCCACAGGACCAGTGTGTTCTGGGATGGAAGAAGAGTAACTTATGACATATTAGTGCTCTCCAGAGAAACAGAATCGGCAGTTTTCTAGAGAAACATGCCCAGACAGCAGCAGAGTGTGGTTATGGAAATGTCATCAGCCAGTTCCTTCAATCTCTCTCTCTCTGTCTCTCTCCAGACAAACATCTGCCCACAACACTCCTACTTATGCTCACTGGCAACAATTTGAACCTGCGGTCTCACCACCCCCTGCTTCAACTCCTTTATTATAAAAGATGGAAGAAAGGTGAATACTACCAGTCTTCAGATATTTTTCACCACACTCTGCTCCCTGCCCCCAAACTAGCCAGAGTCAATTTTAGTGCTATCATCAAAAGACACTTAGTTGACACAACTGGTGCCCTGGAGGGTGAGGGGCACATTGACCCTTTAAAACATACACAGGAGGTCACAGGAGATCAATGGAGTCTGATCCTCATCCATCTAGGGTCAGAAAAGAACAGAATTCATGCAAGCAGGGCCTGGTATTCAGCAGTAAGAGTCTGACCTATACGGAGGACAGTATAGGATTTCTCTAAGACAGGAACTTGATTAACAATTGGAGAAAATTGGTGTTCGGAAACACCTCTCCCTGTGTTACCGAACGCCAGTCTCAGTTTCCCTCAGCCAATAAAAGGAAACAGAGTTTGAGGGAAAGGAAAGTGGTTTTATTTGTCGACAAATGAGGAGGGCAGCAGACTCATGTCCAAGAGACCACCGTCCTGCGCTTTGGCAAGTTACAGGGCTATTTATACAATGTTCAACAAAGACAAGGGGAGGTGGCGAGTGTCCGCAAAGGGGAGGGAGTAAAAGTTAGTGCTGGGATGGAGACCAGTGGGCACCAGCCTTTATTTGCACAAAGACAAACAAAAATGGGGAATCAGCAAGAGTAATGGGGAGGGGCAGGGCCAGCACAGGGAGGAAGAGGAGTCAGTGCAGGCCAGCTTTCTCACTATTTGCTTTTGTTTGGGATTTCCTTTCCTCGACCCTAAACCTGTCAAGAGAAGAGAGACTGCAAGGAAAGGAGAGAAAAAAAGGTAAACCCACGGACAATTAAAAGGTCTGGGAAAACCAATTTCATCATAAATTTGTCAAAGGCGACGGCAAATCTGCAAATGCTTATCTGAGAGCCCATTCACTGTACCACCTGCCCCCTCACCAGCTTTCTCTTGGAGAAAGACCAAGTGGCTCCTGTCTGTAGTGAGGGGTTGGATAGCACACACAACTACAATATGACCTCTTCTTCTTTTAAAGATTTATTTAGTTATGCATACAAGAACCGGGTACAGCCAGAGGTGCGTGGAGTGAGAGGATTCACGAGACAGAGTGGGGAGCAGAACAGACAGGTTAACAAAGTACACTGCTGAGGGGAGCCATGGGCGAGACAGGAGAGGTCTGCCGGGCCAGGTGGGTCAGCTCCCTGGCTCCACAGCTGGAGATGGAAATCATGCTGACTGTGGCTGCGGCTAGCTGTGGCTTCCCTAGTGCTGTACTTCAAACCCACGGCACCGCCGGGGAAGGGCTACTGTGTCTGCTGTTCTACAATAATCTCCTAAGTAGCATTTCCCTCATCACTCATCTGTGCGATCACATACATTATCTCATTTTAATTCTCAGTGTCACCCTGTGAATTAAGGCAGGCAGGTATTTTTATGCCATTGTCTGAAAAAGAAAACTGAGGTTTAGTATAATGTATTATATTATTTTCTTCTATTTCTTAGTTCTTAGTTCTAAGTTTAGCAGCCTTATCTTCAGAAATAATAATAACAGCTAATTTTACATGAACTTTACAGCACCACCTATCTTAAGGCTGGGAGCCTTCCGCAGCCAACCTAATGCCTTCACCAAGCTCTAGTCTCAAATTCTAGAGTTACAGGAATTCAAGGAGATGATATCACTGCCTTAGATACTTCCACAAGGTCCCTCATAGATTCTAATTCTTTATTTCATGAATTTTATTTTCTATATAAATAAAACTATTACATAATTAAATGCCTCCCCTGCCCAAAGTAATCTATAACAAGAAACTCCAGATCGACTCTGAACCTAGTTCGCCCAGTTATATTCAGCAATGTAGGCACATAGCATACATTTTGCATTAGTAAGAATTCTGTATTTCTAGGAAGATGAAGCCTAAATTTTCATCCTGGGGTGCTCTTCCCTGCTGCAAGGGACTCTATTAGTGAGCTCTGCTTTGCTTCAAAAGATGTTATAAGTATCGATCCCCAGGATCTCCTCAGTTTTGAGCCACATTTCTAATGATTCTCAAAACTATGAGTGGGTGAGAACAATCATCAGGGTAGAGGAAATCCAAGTCCCAAAAGCAGACAATCCCAGGAGGACTCTAAAATAAATCCTGGGCCAGTGGGTATTAGGCCACACTGGATGATTGTCAAGTGCCCAGACCAGGCAAGCACTTTTCTGTCTTGGACAGAGAATAAGAAATCTCCCAAAGATAGTGAGATCTGCCTAAGGCCAATGGGCTTACTTGGCTCCAACAATCGTTAGTTTAATTTTTCAACGACTCTTTCATACACACTCCCCTTCACGCTCCTCCCTACTGCAAACAACTTGAGTTTGCTTTACACTGCTGGCGAGGATGAGGTTGATCTCTGAGCGTTCTCATCCTGCTGCCTCCTGTTCTGCCCACTGCCAGCTTGCTGGGCTCCTCCTCACTCCTACCAGCAGTAAAATCTAATTGCTCTTTGTCAAATGTCTATATTGCTTTTCCATATGACTTGTTAATGGTGCTCAGAAGGATTTCAGTGGCAAAAAAACCTCTCATTTTTAAAATGCTATTAGAAGGGATGTAACACTGTCAACACTGGCTGGTAATGACACCCCAACCCCCTTTTGCATTTTAAGTTGTGTTATTCATGCTGATGGGGAGTCAAGGACAACTGTTTATGCCAAAATCATTCTCTGTTCCCTGGAAGGCCCATGGCGGGGACTGTAAGTGTACACTTAAAATACATAGTATCGGCCTCCCTGGTGGTGCAATGGGTTAGGATGCAGCACTGCAAGCTGGCCACAGCCACCTCAGTATGAGTTCGATCCCCAGGCCTGGAGGTAACCCACATGGTGAAGCAGGCCTCTCCCTACCCACCCACTGCTCCCCTCAGCAGTGTACTTCGTCCATCTGCCTATTCTGCTCCCCACTCTGTCTTTGGTAAATCCTCTCACCACTCCTGCACCTCTGGCCTGTACCTCAGTTCTGTATGCATAAATAAAACAAATCTTAAAAAAAAAAAAAAGCACATAGTATCGTCAACCAATATTACCTCAATAAAAATGAATAATTGAAGTTTTGTAAAAAGACAAATTGGGGCCCTCCCTGGTATGCAGTGGGTTAAAGCACAGCATGAAGAAGCTAAAGCCACTTTCGCATGAGCTCAATCCCCGCCCCAGAGGTGGCCCACATGGCGCAGCAGACCTCTCCTGACCGCCCACTGCTCCCCTCAGCAGTGTACTTTGTCAGTCAGCCTGTTCTGCTCCCCACTCTGTTTCTGGTGAATCCTCTCACCACCCTGCACCTCTGGCCTGTACCCCAGTCCTGTATGCATAAATAAATAAATCTTTAAAAAATAAAAAAAGAAAGAAAGAAAGACAAATGAAGAAAAAAAAATCTTTTCATGTAACATGTCATGAGAAGATGGTAGTGTGACAGGGCAACCCAACGTGAACTGGGTTACCTCTGCAGGTCCGCACCCATGCGCTTAAGATTCAACTCCACTGCAGATACATACAAAAAAGGTCAATAATGGGTTCATTTACAAGGAAAAAAAATAACCCAGGGAAAGAGAGAGAGATACCAGTTAACTTATGGTGTCCTCCCAGTTCTGCTGACCTGGAACCCCAGTAGCATGCGGAAAGCTAATGAAGAGCCAAGTGACCAGCTACCAGCCATGAGGCCAAGAGAGAGACCCGCAGCCCAACATGTCTGGTTTTATATCCAAAAATAAAAATGGCTGCTGAACTCCACCCTCGGGTCCCGGAAGTCCTCCTTTTGGTGTTGCTGGGAGTTGTATCTTTGATGTCTGGAGTGGGGGGTGGAGTCCCCCCCACCGTAGAGTTGGTTCAGGACACCGATTCCCCCTAACAGTTTGAGAAACTTTGCTGAAGAATTTAATACAATGGAGAAGAACTGTTTTGTTTTACCAATGTATAAATTTAAAGTTTATACAGAGGTCCTGTAAGATAAATTTGTAAGCATGATGCCCACTTCTTGACAACTGACTAAACATTTTGCTGATGCCACACACAAAGCCCTACAGGGACTTCCACAAAGCTTTCTCTCAAAAATGTGCAATTGAAAATTAAAAATTTAGGGCCCTCCCTGGTAGCCCAGTGGGTGCAACACTACAAAGCTATCCGCAGCCACTGTAGAAGGAATTCAATCCCCAGCCACATGACGTGGCAGACCTCTCCTGACCCACCTGCTGCTCCCTCAGCTGTGTATTTCAGTAGGTCTGCCTGTTCTGCTCTCTACTCTGTCTCTGGTGAATCCTCTCCCCCCACACACACTTCTAGCCTAGACCCCAGTTCTTGTATGCATAAATAAATAAACAAATAAACGTTTTTTAAAAATTACAAACTTAATGGCCCTCCCTGGTGGCGCAGCGGGTTAAAGCACTGCATTAGGAAGTTTAAGCCACTTCCTCATGAGTTCTATCCTCACCTGCCCCGGAGGTGACCACATGGCGTGGCAGACCTCTCCTGACCCGCCCGCTGCTCCCCTCAGCAGTGTACTTCGTCGATCTGCCTGTTCTTCACCCTACTCTGTCCCTGGTGAATTCTCTCACCCTCTGCATCTCTAGCCTGTACCCCAGTTCTGTATGAATAAATAAATAAATCTTTAAAAAAAAATTACAAACTTAATTTTGGGGAGGGATCTGGTGTTCAACTTGGAGTCTGGGTTTTCTTCCCTTTTGCTGATTGTCTTATGGGAAAATAGGCAAGTAACTTTTAACCACATTTCAGAGAGTCAAAAGGTTGGGGACAGGGGAAAGAGGAAGATTACAAGGCAGACGACAACCTGACTCACACATGCATTCAATTCCTTACAAAAATTCTAAACTTGTATACAATAAGGGACCTTGCAATTTAATGGAAATCTATAAATGTGTTTTAAAAAGAAGAAATCTTTTGAAAATAATGTTTGAAAATTTAGAAACAATATATTGACGTTTTTCCAATGACATCACACTGCTGGTGACCCACTGGATTCTACTGGACCCCCACACTGCCTCTGCCTCTGGGGTTTTGTGTCTAATCACTTGCAGGTAGCCTGCTAGGTGCCTTCAGTCCCAAGTGTAGTTCATCCTCAGGCCCAGAGAACTGAGGTGCCTGGGAGTCTCTGCCTCCCACCCCAGCCCCACCCCCACTTAGTCAATGGCTGATTTGGGAGATTGAAGCCCAGCAACTCTGAGCAAGTCCCAACTCTGGAGGCCCCTCCAGAACACCTGCCTGTCCTCGTCTCACTCTACCTCTCCCTTTCCAGTTTTTCCTACGAAGACTTCCCAGATCTACTTCTGAGAAAGTTGACTTCAAATGCATAGGTAAGCGGCACGGCAAACTCAATCCTAACAGTGGAAGAGCTTTCTGTGCCTGAGGTGCTCTACTGCTGAATATGAGCAGTTGTACCTGACATGGTAAACACAGGCTTGCCGCACATATGAGCCTCTGGCTCTCCGTGATCTGGGGGAGGGAATGCCCTTGTGAGGGATCTCAGCCAGTTTCAGACTTTTCTATTCCCAGGGGTCCTGAAGACATCTCCTGTGCACTGAGGGTAGGAAACCAGAAATGGGGTTGGTTGGTAAGAGGAGGGGGAAATGGTGTGCCTGAAGTGTCTAAAGAAAAGGTGAAGTCAAAGCCTGATGGAAGACAGCAAATGCAAAGAAGAAAAGTGCTCAGAATGGTAGTGCATTAGGCATGAGAGCCTGGGCTCACTACTTCACCAAATGTCCAGGTCCAAACCTCAAATGGACCTCCTCCATGATAGCTGCCCTGCCTCCTTCATCCTTCCTAATTCCTTCTTTCGTCCTAATTCTTCTCTTCTCTCCTAGAAAAGAGTGAACTGATGTGTGTCAAATGCAGCAAGGATTGGTGCATAGTCAGTGGTGTTTTCAGAGCATCTGGCAATTACAAAGTGAGAGTCCAAAGGTCAAATCTAGGGATCTGGATATGTCTTTAAAAAAGGATGTTTCGGTTATGTCTTGAAAACTGTCAGGTAAATGCAGAAAGAGAGAGGAGCATTCCAGAAACAGCAGGCACTGCCAGAGAGTCTTACTGAAGCCACAGTGTGCAGAGAGAGAAGGGGTCAGGGAAGACGAGCGTCAGTGTTGCAAAGATGACAGCAAGCAGGGCCTTCCAGTCCCAGGGAGGCGACTGAACTCTCCCCTGTGGGCAGCGAGCAGGGGTTCTTGGACCTGCAAGGTCATTCAAAGCCTCTGTAAACCTTAGCACCCAAATCCAGAGAATTTAATTTTGCTTTCCAGGACTCCCTTTTCTTGCCCCTCTGAAAGTAACCAAGGCAGAGGCTGCTAATTTAAACTCCCATTAAGCTCTGCTAGAGAGCCCTGGAGTGACTTAATGAATAGGAGCACGATAACCTGTTCTTCACAAAAGGAGGAATTAAGAACTCATTTATATCAGTGACAGGGTAGAAAGAAAACAGCAATCTTACTCCAGCCAGATCACAGAGATACCAGCCCCTGCTTTACAGAGTCTTAATTAGATCTCCTTGGTCCTCTTGTTTCTATTTCATGTTTGTCTTTTCAAAAAAAAGTGAAGGAAA
>NW_004567115.1:25754634-25764196 GCF_000260355.1 Condylura cristata
GGTTGCACACTTTATGGGGACACTACAGATGAGGAAGCTCAGTGTCCTCCAGACTCACAGGGGTTGAGGAGTGAAGCAAAGCTAGCATGTGTTTTGCCTGAGGCATGTAATAATTACTTTCTCTAATGAACTCTCATTCTAGAAGCACCAGGAGCTACCTGCAGAAGATGCTCTACCTACTACAGGAATGTGAACCATGGTGGCTTCCTGGGTGAAAGGGCAGGTTAGAAAACAAGGCTAGGAGGAGTTAGCAGAGTGACCTGTGTGGTAAGAGATTTCCTAGGGACTTTTTCATAAGTGTTGGCTTTATCTTCGCAGAGTGACAACATGAACGACAGAAAATTCTGGAGAGGCACCATGAACGGAACATTGTAAGGAGGTGGCACATGCCAAGGACAGATGTGAGTCAGGGGACCTCAGCTCTGCTGTCAGCTAGCTGTGTGCTGTGAAGTGAGTTTCTATTTACTTGTCAGTAAAACACAACAGAATTAGATCCAGTGATCTCTAGGGCCCCATTCAATTCCAATAGGCTTCGATCCTGTGAAGAAAGGATCACACCCTAGAGATCAGGCTAGAAGCAGAGAGAGAAGCTGACAGAAGAGTGTGCATTCCCTCTGGAGCTCTGAGTTGGCTTAAGGTGACATCTAAAAAGTCAAGACATTTCACTCTAAACTTTCAAAGAGTAAGCCAGAGTTCTCCAAATGTCTCTCTGGAGCCCTACCTGATACTAAAGTTGGTGTTGTGCTCAAGGGGGTAAGGTGGGACAGAGAGGAGGCTCTAAATAGCTGCCCCCCCCCAAATTCGGAGGACAAGCTGAGCTGAATTCTCTTCTTCCTCAATGCTCCCAGAGAGGACATTTGCATTCACTTCTGGAGCAATTCCACCATTACCCCAGCATTGTTCATTGCCAGCTTTGTTGCAACTCATCTCTGTCTCCAGGAGCACAGCCATGACAGCCAGAGCCAGGGGCCAGTCTGGACAGAAGACATAGCCTTCTGGGTATGGATGACTTGGCTAGAATCAGAAACACTGAAGTCTCAATCTCAGGGATTTGGCAAATAGGAAACAGGGTCAGGAACAGAGAGGTCAAAATCGAGCTATTAAGTCAGAGTCACGAGCTCAGGAGAGGGGAAGGTAACTACAATCTATGGGCCAATCCAAGCTGTTGCCTCTTTGGTAATTAAATATATATGACACACAGCCACATATGTGTGTTTACACTAGAGACTATGGCTGCTTTTGCACTAAATGAGTAGTTGCAACAGGAACTGTGTGGCCACAACGTTTAGACCGTTTACTCTCTGGCAGTTTCTAGAAAAATCTTGATAATATTTCCCTGGCTTTGAATGTGGACTCAACTCTTCCCAAGCCTCCAAGTGCTGGGCAGAGCAGCAGCCCTTGGCTCATCTCCCCACCCACAGAGAGGGGGTCTCCACACCCCACACCCCTCAGTGTCACATGAACAGCATATACCAGGAAGATGATGGCAAAAGAGAAGACAGTCAACAGCCTGGCGGGGAGGGTAGCTGCAAACTCCTCCTCCCCTCTGCGGATTGGGGTATAATTCCTCTTACTTGGAACAACCGAGCCCTGTCCTGTCCGTCATCACCTCATGGTGCCCACTGGTTCTCAGGCCTGCACTCAAGGGCCCGTCCACAGCCCAGAAGGTCTCATTTAGAAGCCATGCCATGAGCTTGGCCACAATCCTGAGCACCCCACTTCCTGAGACAGGGCCGTTGTCACCTCCTCATCTTGTTTAATCAACACAGGGATTTAAATTATCAGCTAGATCACATGGAGCCAACCACTGGCTGAACCTCTACCAAGCACACATTTGGTGCCAGGCACTGTGCTCGATACCCAGGAAAGAGCAAGAAGAAAGCCTGCATCTGCACCACGCCTACAGTCCACGGTTCATGGCCTACAGTCCCCTGGGTAACTGGGAGTACCGGAAATCCTTGCCCCCAAGTCATACAATTATTTATGATATAAAATTTAAAATGAGTCCATTCCCAGGAGACTTAAAAGTGGAGCTAGAATAGAGTTGTTAGAAAAAAATGTAATTTATATTTATAGTTTTTCATATATATTTCAGCAGGTACAGAATCAGCTGTGAAGATGTGATGTTCAGTAATAAGTTGTATCAAATATGAGTGAAGGGCAACCTTGGGTTTCAGAGAGAACTTCTGGAAAGGAATCCTGATGAGCTGTATGAATATTCCCATTGATTGAAAAGATCCTCAGTTCCCCAGGCAGGTTCCCTAACAGGGCATGAACACAATTAGTATTTGCATGTGTGCAGGAACTGAGGGGGGAGGAGGGCAGAGGTGAAGGTGGTAGGGAAGGATGAAGTGATTTGATATTTATTAACTAGAGGGAATAAAGCCACATGGCAAGGTTGTTTTCCAGGTGTTAGCAATGTATGATGATGTTGTTTGTGGAAGAAATCAGAACCAGATGAACCCCCCTGATACACTCCAGAAGTGTGAGAGAGGCAAGAACTCTGGATGACCACAGATTCACTCAGGTAGGTGAGGGTCAGCCAGGGATGATAGGGAAAGGTGTCCTCTCTCCAGGGACTCTTCTCTCCAACCAGACCATTTGGCTCTGCTGAGAGTTGTCTTTGATAAAGACAGACTTTTGATTTAAAAAGTCTCTGAAATGAAATAGCTACTTTTGCTCCCATATTTCTGTGAGAAACTTCCAAGGTCCCTTATTTTTCCTTTGCCTCAGGGAGCCTGGGCAGAGTGCATGCATTCTAGAAGAATCTCCCTGAAACCCTATTTTGATGAGTCTACCAGTTCTGTCATTAGAGCTGTTAAAAGAAAACATATACAATTAGCACCAAGAAAAAAATATTTGGATTGGGTCTGATGGAAATAAATATTTAATCTTGAACAGGTCATTATGAAAAGTTTCCAATAATTTTAATCAGGTATAAGCCTCATCTCTCACAAAGAGAGTTTCACAAGCCTTAAAGGGGCTCTGGCTTCTACAGCAAGAGCACCACAGGAGAAGCATAAAAACCTGGAGTTATGTGGGTGAGTTATGTCTAGAGATGGGCTCTCTCAAGGCAGCCCCTGTGTTTCTCAGCCCTCAACCCTGCACACTCTCTGCCTTCTGCCTCAGGGTCTGTTCCCACCCCCACAGACTCCCATACCTTGCCTGTCTCAAGAGTTAGAGTGCTCACTCAGTCTTCATTCACAGCCCCTCCTCTGTGAGATGCTCCTACCTCCTCCAGACAAAAGGCATGGGACCCTCCTCTGGCTGAGTGACCTGGTCTCCTGGAACACCTCAACTTGCTAACTGTCCCCCACCTGCTCTGACAGTCTCCCGCCAGGGGCTTGCCACAAGGACGGGGCTATACCATGTTCATCTACACGTCTCCAGCTGGGGCATCAGACAGTCAAGCCAGCTGGTGAATGCCTCGTGTGTCTGCAGTGCCAGGACCAGACCCTGCGGGGTGACTAAAAGAGAGTCCTAGAGGCTGAAGTCCCAAGGGAAGAGACCCAGCCATCCAGTCTGCAAACCAGAAGGCTGGGATCCTGGAGTCGCTCTTCCTCAAATCCATGGTCTGCTCCCTCATCCTGTCTGCCCTTCCAGATGCTCCCCTCATCCTTTTCCATACCTGCTGCAGCTATTTGGTCCTAACATCCTCTCCTCAATCCCAACAGTGGTTCTAACTCATAAAATTGCCAATGTTTGGCGATGGAAATGGTCTAACAGAAGATCTCTGGTCTAGGGCTTTCACACTTTGTCCCATAAAAGCCACATTCAGAGTTTGAGGGGATATTCTGAATAGGATTGGCATGAGACAACCCCAAAATCCCTTTGCATTCAGAACAGTTTAACATTGGATTGGATTTGTAGTTACTGTAAAGTTGACTTGCACATGAAATATCTTTGAAAATAGGATTCTGCTGGAAAGACAAGCCTGAAAACCTTGAGAACTAGAAACGGAAATTGACTTGCCCAAGGCCATAAAATGAATAAATGACAGATTAGGGACTAAAATTAGACTTTTTACCTGTCCACCCCACTTCTTCTGGTCACCTGGTCTCTGGTGGCATCGGAAGCTGTTTCCAAATGCAGTTGCTTTTCAGGCCGCTGGTGAAAGCACTTCCTTTAAGTTACCAGGCAAATTCCCAAAGGCCCCAGCAGATGGTGATGGTTGTCACTCACATGCCCAGGTGGAGGCGACTCTGCATAAATGAATCTTCCTACTTTTCATGTGGCCGGCTAATCACACTGCTGATGCACTGATGTCCAGGGATAATGTGTCCATGAACTGGGCAGGGCCCATGTGGCATGGAGGACCCATGGGAGTCAGAGGCCTGAAGGTCACCATCTCTATAAAATACCAGCTTCAGGCCTTCCCTGGTGGCGCAGTGGGCTCAGACACAGCTCTGCAACTAGCGTCAGCAGCTTCAGTGCGAGTTTGATCCTGGCCACGGAGGTGACCCACATGGCGCTGCAGACCTCTCCTGTCCCACCCACTCCTGTCCCGCCTGCTGCTCCCCGCAGCAATGTGTTTCAGTACATCTGCTTGTTCTGCTCTCCACTCTGTCTCTGGTGAATCCTCTCGCTGCCCCTGCACCTCTCGCCCGTACCCCAGTTCTGTATACATAACTAAATAAATCTTTCCCCAAAAAATACTGGCTCTACCTACCCCTGCTCATCAACTTTTCATAGGACACAAAGTCCCTGGGACCAAAATCCACAGGGAGTTTATTAAAACACTTTCAACTAGAGCTGGGGCTACTCAGCAGTTTTCCAGAAGGAATTTGTGTCCCTGAGGTGAGACAGAGTGGATTCCTGGTTGGTCTAAACATCCAAGAAATACAAAAGCGGGAATAAGAGGGTCATGACAACCAACATGGAGGTGAATTCTTTAGCCTGACATCAAAAACATGTCTATGGTATTATGATTCCATAGATGTTTACTCAGTGCTGCACCCACAGAGTCTAGGAGTACAGCGAGCAGGTGTCCAGGAATAACAAACACTGTGAATATGTGAGTGAACCCCAACAACGCTATAAGGAAGGAAACATTATTCTACCACTTTACTCCAAGTGCCTAGAACAGTACTCGATTCATACCCCATTCAAGAGGAAAATCAAGCCCTAAAGAAAGACTAAGTAAGCAACATGGCTGCATCACACCCATGGGTTCACTCATAGGGGCCACCGGACGAATCACATTATAAACGTCTACTGAATAAGGGAACTTTTAGATGACAGGTAGGGAAAGAGGGCGGCAAGCTGCCAGATCTGTGTAGATCCAGGGACCTGTAATGGCAGCAGAAGGGTGTCTGCCACATCCTAACAAAATCCCTTTCAAGAGGCAGCCCAGAGATAATTATTTACCAACCACCATCTGCTTCCGGGCACTACTCTAGAGGCTGGCTGTGCAGTGACGAGCTCATTGCTGTAGTCTGGGCACTCCTGGAGGAAAGTCTGAAAGTGCCTCTCACACCTCACACCAGCAATACCCTCACAGAAGAGAACTCCAACATTACTAACGGCATTCAGAGCAATAATCCTCAAAATGACTTTGTGTCCATTGTCCCTAAATCCTGCAGTTAAGCTACTCTCTAGACTCAGTTTCCTTCCAATTGCTTCTTGTCACCTACTAACCTAATGCAGCAGTACTCAGACACAGTTAGCTGCTGCTGGAGGCAAATATGCAGCCTGGCCCAGTTCAACCTGGAGTCTTACTCAGTAAGCCACGCACTAAGTGTTCCTGATATCCCATCAACAGAGCTAATAAAGAATTTCTCTATGATGGGGTCCCCAGAAGGGCAAGAGACAGCATGCAGTAACCCACCTCCTGGTAGTGTCAGAATTGCAAACATACTGACCAGCTTGTGTTCATCCATCCATCCATCCATCCACCCATTCATCCATCCCTCCATCCATCCATTTATCCATCCACAACAAATACTTATTGAATGATTACTATGAGCCAGCACTGTTCTAGTTACTCAGAATAGATGACTGCTTAAAATAGAGGAAGGTCACTACTTTGCAGAGTTTCAAACGAAGAGAGAAAAAAACATTAACAATGGCTCCAATAAGTACAATGTGGATGGATAGTGGCACAGGCTATGAGGAAAAAAGTAAACTAGAACAGTATCCTGGGAGAAAGTGTTGCTAATAGGGAGAGGGCCAGGGCCCAGGACTAATGCTATTACAAATACTTGTGATGAATCACTTACTGCATATATTGTTTTTGCACTGGTGAAGAGTCATCAGGGGAAATTTCTAGATGTGCTATTGGTGGTCAACAGGTAAGGGCATGTCCAGTTGTTTGCTGTTCTCCTGCTCCCCATCCATAGAGACTGTACAGGGTAGAGCCCATGTAAAGATGAGACTTGATCAGAAAGTTAAAGAAGGTAAGGGAGGTGACCAGGACAATATTTGGGGGAAGAATATTTAATCCAGGTAGCCAGAACACTCAGAGCAAAAGCCGTCAGCAAGAAGATACCTAACACATCTGAGAAAGAGAGAGCAGGCCAGTGTAGAGAACTGTCTGGACGAGAGAACAATGGGAAATGAGGTCAAAGAAGTAGTAGGAGCCAGATTTTCATGCAGGGCCTATAAGCTCTGGTACAGGCTTTGCCTTTTCCACTAGCACAATGGGGAATCTTCAGAAGGTCTGCTCAAGGAAATGACATGAGCTAAAGACACTACCCTGGAGGATTAGGATGAATCATGAAATAGCCAGAAGCTGCTGGTAGCAGTAGAAGCACTAGAAGTTGGTTAGACTCTGGATGTATTTTGAAAGCAGAGTGAGTGGAAATTGCTAATAGATTAGAGAGATTCAAGACAGGGAAGAGTAGTGATAACTCCCAGATTTTTGGTCTGAGTAAATAAGACCTGAGTTGCCATAAAGAGAAATGAGGGGGAAAAAATGCTCCTGAAACAAGTTCAAGTGTTCACCTTCGTGCGCATGTGAGTTTGCAGAGTCTATGACTCCCAGATGGGAAGGTGGAGGAGGCAGCATGAGATTTAGAGGGGTCTGTGCCCTGGATTTGGAGGCTGGGGGTGAGCAGCGTGCAGAGAGAAATTAAGGCCGCCAGACTCGTAAAGTATGTGTGTGAGTGCATTCGAGAAGAGTCTACAAACCTCACCCAGGGAGAAGCCAGCAAGAGAGGCTGAGGAGAGGTGAGTGAGACAGGATGAGAGCTTAAAGAAGGAGCCATCTTGCAGATCAGCTGGGGGCGAGGGTGCGCATAGAGAGTGGAGGCTGCTATTGACACAGATAGGGTCCACTGAGCCTGGCCACTGGGTTTGACCACAAGAAGGCCACCCAGGACATTAATGAGAGCACTTTCAGCAGAGTTATGGAGGCAGATCTGCTTACTGAAGGGGAGTCAAGAGAAATGAGAGGAGGGGAAGAACATTTTGAAGAGAGAGCTGGTGGAAGGGCAGTGCTAAGAAAAGTTTTGTTTTCCTTGGCTTTTTTTAATATATATAATAGTTTATTTTTCCATCATTTTGTGCCTTTTTTCCATCTCAGTTGCAATCCCCGTGGGCTTCCCATCACCAAATCACCCATGTGCCATCACCACAGTCCAGTGCATTTCCCTCCCCCCACCACTTCTGATCCCATTCCTCACTCCACCCCTGTAAGATGTCTCTGGTACATAGCTGTTCATTGTTATTGTTATTTTCTCCCCTGGTCCGTTATACTCCTGCTGCGAGTGGAACCATCCGGCATTTTTCCTTTTCTTTCTGGCTTATTTCACCAAGCATGATCTTTTCCAGCTCCATCCATATTGTTGCAAAAGGTGTATGCTTATCTTTTTTGGTCACTGAGTAATATTCCATTTTGTATGTACCACATCTTTTCCCTCCACTTTTGGGCATTTGGGCTGTTTCCATGTCTTTCCACTTGTAAATAAAGCAGCAATAAACATGGGGGTGCAGGTATCTTTTTGAATCAGTGTTTTTGTGTCTTTTGGGTAGATACCTTTCTGTGGCTTTTTTTAAATGAGAGAAGTAAGCATGTTGTTATGCTGATTGCCAAACTCCAGGAGAGCAGAGAATAAGTGATTTATGAGAGAGAGAAAGGGAAGAATTGTTGGTGTCATGAACTTGGATGGTGAGAGGCGATGGACCCACGTAGAGTGGGAGTATGCAGAGCAGACAGCTCATCCATGCTACAGGCGAAGATGGGGTGGTGACAGGTGTAGACATGGTGGTGACAGGCGCGGATGGGCGGTGACAGGTGTGGATGTGGTGATGACAGGTGTGGACGTGGTGGTTATCTTTGCCATCTCATCATTTCCTGTCCTTCTGCTGCAATGTTCTCAATGTAATAGGATGGGAGAGAAATTTGAAAATCTGAGGAGAGGAAAAAGCTTCTTCTTCAAAAGAAAGTGATTCAAGTGGGCAGAGATAGCATGATTGCCTGCAGCAGGAAGGCACACTGAGGCTTACTGGTCCTGGGTGCCATGTGTATCAGTCCTTGTGTGTGGGCTTTTCTCCAGCCACTTTCAGCTGTCTGGGCTGAGCTATCCACCGCTGGGCTCCTTGCGCCTACTGGGCCCTACTGCAGGAGAGTCACCGAACGTACAAGACAGGTGCTAAAACCTCAGACCGGCCTGACCTCCCAAAACGCCCTTACTCCTCCTAAGTAGAATCATTAAAAGCAACAGAACTGGAATCCAAGGAACTGCTTTTTGAATCTGAAGGTCGCTTCTTTTTGAATCTGAGGTTTGAATCTTAAAGACTTAGCATTCTACTAGCTAATGCCACACAAATTCCTTCTCAGGCAGTCCATGGGTAGTGAAGTCTGGCCAAGCTCCTTGATTTATATCAGCTGTGAGCAGCAGACACCGCCCATCTGGCCGATCCCAGCTCCCCAAGTGTGCCTCTCTCTGTGCTCCGAGCCTGGCCTCTCTCTTCTGCCATGGGCTTCCCAGCAAGCTTTGCCTACCAGCTGCCTCCTCCACTGTCGGGTAATTGACCGTGAGTCATTGAGACCATATCTGCCTCTGGTATGGGAGCGTCTCTGTGGCCTTCTGAGCCAGGAAAGTCAAAACCCCAGGAGCAGAACCTCCCTGCCAGGCTGGCAGCAATGAGATGTGAACAGGTGATCAATCAGGTGCTGGAGACCGAGAAGTTGAGGGGGAGGAGGAAGAGAGCGGGAGGAAGGAAATGGCGCATGTTCAGCGTTCAGATCTGTTATCTGAGAACTCATCGTCTTTCCATGAGATGTCCAACCAATATCATGTACACTTTTTAATAAAGATATTTTTAATGAAACAAATTGACCTGGTCCTTAAAATATAAAGCACTAAGAAAAGTGCTCACCAGATCACTAGCTTAATGATGGTCACCATGAGTTTTCTGATTTGATTTTCCAATATTTTCTAGGCTGAAAGTAAAAGATCAGATGGGATTCCAGCATTTTCGAGTTCTTTATTACACATCTGGAGCATTATCTCACCAACACAAAGGAACGAGAGAAAAGCCATTCCCAACCTTCAGGATTACTTAAAACAAGGTAAAATTATTGTGTCATAATTAAGACCAGTTCATGGAAAGCTCTTCA
>NW_004567115.1:25764456-25803043 GCF_000260355.1 Condylura cristata
CTTCAGGATTACTTAAAACAAGGTAAAATTATTGTGTCATAATTAAGACCAGTTCATGGAAAGCTCTTCAATTGTGTAAATAACGAGTTATTTCCTTCATCTCTGCCTAGAATTCTAACATAACTCTCTGGTACATTTTAATAAGGATCCATTGAAAGGGTTAAAGACTTACTTGTTTTAGTTTCTTTTGCTAAGCAGCAAAGGCAATAAATATCAACAAGAATGTATCCATAGCATATATTCTCTCTGATGCATTAACAAAAGCAATCCATATAAATTACGATTGTCAAGGAACGTAATTCAGGTAAGCCAGCCTCTGAGTGGGGAGTGGGCCATGACCAATCCAGAGCCCCTTTTCCAGGCAAAACCTGCCACCTTGTGGAGTAGGACAGAACTGCAGGCGCCTATCTGAAAAAAGCTCAAGCCCATTCGCAAAGTTCCACCACACCACAAAAGGATATTCTGAGCAAAGCCCAAAAGTCCAGACTTACAAAAAGTTCCTTGAAACAAAGATCAGTGGGAAGCCAATCCCATATCGACCACGAATGGGCATATCTAGAATAGCAGCGATGTTCCCCGGAAAGGGCCCAGTCCTCTGGAAGAATAGACCATCAGAAGAAAGCAAGATACAAGATTTCTCGCTTTAGTGCCGCATCCTGGCCATGCTCAACAGATCCAGGAGCTCAAGTCTCCAAGAGACCAGATACTTGGATTTACTGGGAGCAGAGGAAATCTCAGTACCTCTTTCACATCAGCCAGGGAGACACAATAGAGACCTACATGCCTTCACCATGGAGGAATGGGTCCCCGGGGCCTGCTGGCCAAAACCTAAGCCCCAGTCACCCAGCCAAGGAGAAAACTGTTGTTCCCATCAATACATTCTGCAAATGCTTGTGCCAGTTTCCAGAAATCTTGCTCACTTATGTTGGGCGATCCCATGGCTCCTTTATAATACACACTCCGCTTATTCCACTCGTCTCTGACAACAGGCATTTTGTTCCCAACCTTTTGCCACCACAAAGACTTGTAATGAATCACTTTCTGCATATATTGTTTTTGCACTGGTGAAGAGACATTATCAGGAGAAACTTCTAGATGTGCTATTGGTGGTCAACAGGTAAGCAACAGGTAACAACATGTCTGGTTGTTTCTGTTCTGCTCCCCATCCTTAGGGACTGTCCAGTGCTACAACCTAGCACCATCAGAGTTCACGCTCCTCACACTCTCGCTACAGCATGCTGATAACTGAACTCTGCAGGTTTGCTGAATTGAGAGATGAGAAATTTATCCGAAGGGCTTTTAATTTGTATTCTTCTGAACGTGAAATTGAACATCTTTGGTAAGTGTTCAACAGAAGTGCACTTATATTTTTCTGTGAAATACCTGTTTATTTGTTCATTGTCCTACAGGTTTCTGCTCCTTTATCCTCCTTATTTCTAAGTTTCTCAGGGTAATTAGTTCAGTACCTATGAAATACAATGAAAATATTTTCTCTGAATTGTTCTTTTGCTCTGGCAGTTTTTAACACTAAAAGCGATTTTTAAATTTCATGTAGTTCAATTTGTCAATATTTTTATTATATCTGAATTGGCTACTACTTCAACGTAATGTCATAGAGCAGTGAGAACATTCAACGTGGTGCCTTATCCATGGCTTTAGTGGAAAAGCCTCTGGGATTTTCCCAGTAATATCCCACTTTACACTCAAGTATATTGGTACACCTGGTTGTGTAGGAGACTGTACACACACACATCATGTTAAAGGGCCATCTTTAATATTGTTCTTCTTTTATGGTGCATTTTTGCAAGGAGCTGTTGGATTGTGTTGAAGCCCTATATCTATCGTAGAGGTAAATTTATGATTTTCCTATGTTACTACAGTGAATTTTATTAATAGATTTCCTAATACTAAACTATTGCTGGATTCTTGAAATAAATCTCACTTGGTCATCATGCATTATTTTCTTAAAATGATATTAAATTCTTTTTGCTACCACTTAAGATTTGGGCTTCATTTCCTGAGTAATAATAGTTGGTAGTTTCCTGCAGTATTACTATTAGATTGTATTATGAAAGTAATCCTTTTGAAACAGATTAAAAAAAAAGAAGGAACACTATGCAATTGGTCTCCAAAGTTTTGATAGAAATCACTCTCGAAATCATCTGGGCTTGGCAAGTTTCTTTTAATAGCATATTTCTTAGATGACTTTCTATATTTCTTTGATGGATATTAGTCTATTTAATAGTTTACCTCGATTGAAATCAATTTTGGTAAATTGTGTTTTCTTAGGCAATTATCTATTCCATCTAAGTTTTAAAATTTACTTGCATGAACTGAGGTATTAGTCCCTCCATGATATTGTGAGATAATGAGAAATACATATTTAGTCTTCATCCCACGTCCCTGGCACAAGCCCTGAGACGCTTGGAATCCCCTGAGTGACAGGCAGCTCTTTTGCATGCTAATGAGGTGGCTGGAGGCTGAAGGCCCCTAGATAGCTTCAGGATGAGGTTGGTCACCTCAAGAAACACCTTCTATAATTAAGGAAATGGCACTTGCAGCCCCACCCCATCTCCCAACCTCCAGGGCTAAGAGAAGGGCTGGGGATTGAGGTGAATCACCAATGGCCAGTGGTTTTATCAATTTTGTGCCTACACAGGTTAGAAGAGCTTCCAGACAAATGAACCCATCAAAATGCTGGGAGGGTAGAGCACCAGAGAGGACATGGATGCTCCAAGCTCCCCTCACCCCAAACCTTTCCCTGTACCCTTCTTCCACTGGACAACTCCTAAGTTGTACGATTTATAACAAGCCAGCAAACGTTAAGGCCCCCTGAATTCTGTAAGTCATTCTAATGGATTATCAAACCTCAAGAAGGAGTCAAGGGAAACTCTGAATTTGTAGCAGTGAGGGGCTCAGGATTTCAGACCGGCATCTGAAAGGGGAGGGGATCAGTTTCACAGAACTAAATCTTTACTCTAGGATTTGTGCCTACTCCAAGTAATTAGTATCCTAATTGAATTGAATTGGACACCCATAGGTCAGCCAGAAGAGCTGGAAGGAACACACTTACAATGTATATGTCATTTCCTCTCTTTCAACTGTTACTTCTCTCCTCATTACTTATTTTGTATTTATGCATCTTCTTTTTTTTCCTGGTTAGGCTAACTCATGGGTTCAATGTAGCATTTTAATTTGTTTATTATTTCTCCTACTTTTCAATTTTCTACATATCCATTTCTGCTTTTATCTTCATTATTTCTCTTTTCCACTTAGTTTTGGTTTGCTCTGCTGTTTTGTAGCTTTGTGAGCATCAAACTTCATTTATTTCTCTGCTGCATTTCATTTGTATTGATACACCTCTCTAAAATGATGGAGCTAGAGCTGTCAGCAATTGTATTCTATAACTTCTGATAGTGTTTCACTATGGCAAATTTTTATATTGAGATATAATTGACATATTAGTTTCAGGTGTACAATATACTGATTCAACATTTGTATATACTGTGAAATTATCACAATATCTAGTTCACATCTATCACCACACAATTACATTTTTTCTTGTGATGAGGATATTTAAGATTTACTCTTTTAGCAATGTTCAAATACACAATACAGTATTTTTAATTAATTAATCGTTTATTTAAATATTTAATTAATTTTGGGGGGGTATTTTTTAATTTATTTTTGCATACCAGAGTTGAGGTGTAGGCCAGAGGTGTGGGGGGAGGGTGAGAGGATTCACCAGAGTCAAAACGGAGAGTCAAGAACAGAAAGACTGACTATAATATGCTGCTGAGGGGAGCAGCGTGCAAGTCAGGAGAAGTCTGCTGCGCCATGTGGGTCAGCTCCCTGGCTGGGGATGGAACTCCTGCTGCAGGGGCTGTGGATAGCCTCATAGTGCTGAGGCTTAACCCCTTGTGCCACCACGGAGGTCCTCAATACAATATTATTAATTCAGTGACCATCCTGTACACTGTATCCCATTACTTATTTATCTTATATCTGGAAATTTCCACTTTTTTGATCCTCTTCTCCCATTTTGCCAATCCCTATTTTTGCCTGTCTCTGGCAACCATGCACCTGTTCCCTGTATATAATAACCTTTTAAGTAACAACTTTATTGAGTATAACTCACATACAATAAAGTTCACATCTTGGAGTATACAATCTAGTGGGTATAATATATTCACAAAGCTGTACAATCATCATCATTATCTAATTCAAGAATACAAGGATTTACCTATTCTGAGCATTTCTTATAAAAGGAACTAAATTAGCTTTTGTGTCTTGCTTCTTTCATGTGCTCTAATGTTTTAAATACTTGTTCATGGTGGAACTCTATCAATACTTCATTCCTGTTTATTGCCAAACAATATACAACACATTTTGTTTAATCTACTTATCAGATGATGGACATTTGGGTTGTTTCCACTTTGGGAATATTATGGATAATGCTCTGCTCCTATAAACAGTCATGTGCAAGTTTTGTGCAAATGTATGTTATCAACTCTTCTGTGTAGAATTCCCATTTGAAATTCTAGCAGTGAAATTGTTGGGGACACATGGTTACTCTTTGTTTAAATTTCTGAGGTACTGCCTAGACATTTTCCAAAGTAAACACACAATTTTATATTCCCAATAT
Organism: Condylura cristata; assembly: GCF_000260355.1. Taxonomy (NCBI): domain Eukaryota; kingdom Metazoa; phylum Chordata; class Mammalia; order Eulipotyphla; family Talpidae; genus Condylura; species Condylura cristata. The sequence continues at coordinate 25,769,102 of NW_004567115.1, forward strand.
CAGTACATTAGGATCACATTTTCCCCACATTTTCTCCAAACTCTTGCAATTGTCTGACTTTTTTTTTCTTCTTTTAAAGATTTATTTATTTATGCATACAGAGCTACAGAGATGCAGGGTACAGGCCAGAGGTGCAGGGGTGGTGAGAGGATTCACCAGAGACAGAGTGGAGAGCAGAATAGGCAGATCTACTAAGTACACTGCTGAGGGGAGCAGCGGGGGGGGGGTCAGGAGAGGTCTGCCACGCCATGTGGAATCACCTCCGGGCAGGCGGGGATCCAACTCTTGTGGAAGTAGCTTTAGCTTCTCAGTGCTGTGCTTTAACCAGGAAGGGCCGTATGACTTTTTAGTTAAAGTCATGCGAGTAGCTGTGATATGGTGTCCCTTAGTGTTTCTGATTTGCATCTCCCTAATGAATAATGATACTAAGCATCTACTTATTGTTGATATGTAAAACATTGTTGTATATTCTGGATACTAGTCACATCAGATACACAATTTGCAAATATTTTCACCCTTTCTGGGAACTATCTTTTCCATTTCTTAAAGATGCCCTTTAAAATAGAAAAGTTGTTCAATTTGATAAATCCTGTTTATCCATTTGTTCTTTTGTTGCTTAAGTTTTTCATATCATATCTAAGAAAAAGTGTTTAATTGAAGTTCAAGAAGATTACTCATATGTTTGCTCTAAAAACTTTATAATTTTAGGTCTTACATTAGGTCAGTGACTCATTGTGAGCTATTTGTGAATGTCGTGTGAGGTCCAATTTATTGTTTTCCATGTAGATATCTAGTTATCCTAGATAACTACTTAAAATGCTATTTTTTCTCTCCATTGAATTATCTTGGCTTTCTTGTCAAAAATCAAGTAACCATAAATAGATGATTTTATTTCTGTACTCTTAATTACATTCAACTAATCTACATGCCTATACTTACAAAAATACCACACTAGTGTAAGTAATTTTGTAGTAAGTTTGGAAACTGAAAGATGTGAATCCTCCAACTTTTATTTATTTATTTATTTTGACTTGTCTGGATCCATTGCATATCCAAATAAATCTAAGGTTCATATTGTCAATTTCTGCAAAAAAAAAAAAAAAAAAAAAGGTTCATATTGTCAATTTCTGCAAAAAAAAAAAAAAAAAAAGCTGGCAAGGATTTTGACAGGGATTGTGTTCAATTTATAGATCAATTTTGGATGTTTTGCCACTTTAACAGAATTGTCTTTTAATCAAAAGCATGGGATGTTTTTTAATGCATTTTTTAATTATATTTTTTCATCTTATACTTCTTTCATAAATATATTTCTAAACATTTTATTCTTTTTGATGCAATTGTAAATGATTTCTTCATTTCATATTTAGACTGGTCATCGCTAATATATACAAATGCAAATAGTTGTTGTATATTGATTTCACTATTTTTCTATGACCACTATAACAAATTACCATTTGCTTGGTACTTAAATACATTGTGGAGGGAGGGACTAAAAAATTGAAATTCATTATCTTAGAGTTCTATTGGTTATAAGTCCAACTCAGGTCTCACTGAGCTAAAAAAATCAAAGCACCACAGTTCTACATTCCTTTTGTGGTGGCTTTTGCGGGGAGGGGGGAATGTTTCCTTAACTTTTTCAGCCTCAAGTCTTCTCAGCTGATGGCCTCTTTTCCGCCTGCTCCAAAGCCAATAACATTATGTCTTACCCTTCTTTGATTCCATCACATTGATCTCTCCTTCTCCTTCCATTTTGGCAGACTGTTGTGATTACATTGGGCCCACCCAATAATTAAATCTCAGGATTTAATTATTATTAGGATATTAAATATATCCTAATGTTAATGTCATAGCGAATAGAAACCTTAACTGCATTTGAACCTGAAATTCCCATTGCTATCTAGCCTAACAGTCTCACAGGTACTGGGGCTTAGACATGGACACCTTTGAAAATAGAATTATGCCACCTATCACACTAATCTTACATCCTATGACCTTGTTAAACTCATTAGTTGTCATGACTTTTTTGTATATTCACTAGAATTTTCTTTATAATAGATCATGTCATATTTAAATAGACATGGAAACATCTTATATACATTTATACAAAAATGTCACTTTTTAGTTAAATTTTTATTGACATCATGTTGCATTAGAAGACTATATAAATTTCTGTGGGTATCATTAAAATTCAGCAGGTGCATATGCATCACATTAAGTTCACCTCTACAAGTCTCATTCTGTCCTTCACCATACAATTGTCCTCTTTCTCACATGTTGCCCAAACCCCTGCCCTTTCCACCCTGGTAATCACTAATTAGTCGTATAGCCCAGAAGTTTACTTTATTTATTCATGTTTTATTTATTCATGTTTATTCATCACAGGAGGATTTTACTTTCTCCATCTTACTAATTTCAGTAAGTATCAGTACCCTCCAGATCCATCCATGTTATGGCAAATGGTAGAGTTGTGCCTTTTTGACAACTGAATAGTACTTCAGTGTGCACATAGTCCACATCTTCTTATCTGTTTGACAATCAGTGGTCACTGAGGTTGTTTCCAGTTCTTAACATTTAAAAAAAAATGCTATATCTCTTCTAATTAGTGTTTCTATATTTTGGGAGTACCAGAAAAAATATCTGAAAGTGAGATAACTGGATTATAGGTAATTTTTATTTTTAATTGTTTCGAGGAACCTGCATGCTACCCTCCATCATTGCTGTACCAATTTACATTCCCGCCAACAGCATACTGGAATTGCTTTCTCTCCAGTCCTCTTCAGTGTTTCTTATCATTTCAATAACTTCCATTCTCACAGGTATGAAGTGATATCTCATTGCTGTTTTAATTTGCACCTCTCTAATAATAGATGACAAACATCTTTTCATGTGCCTATTGGTCATCTGAATGTCTTCTTTGAAAAAGTAAATTGGGTTTGCTTTTTATATTATGAAGTTATAAAAAGGGATTGGCCCAAAGCAAGGCCTGAAAGCCCCCCACGAGACTAAAGCACCTTCTGGCCAGGACCCATGGAAAAGGGTCAGAAATGATCAGACAAATCTGGGAGGAAAAGAGCACAATCAAAATCACTATAAACACTGCCATAGTCACCTCCCCAGGGGTCTCTCATCCACATCTGCCTTAACCAGTCCAGGGCCAGGAAACAAGCACAGTTTCTTCATCACATGCTTGCTGCTCCATGTGGCTTCCTCAGCCTCCTTCTGGCTCTCCATCCAGCTTCCTTCTTCTCTTCAAATTCCTTCTCTTCAGATTCCTTCTCTTCTCTCCTTTTTTTCTCTTCATCTCCACCCTCCTTCTGGGTGGGGCAGGGAACCTGGAACTTCCCCTTTTCCTAGGTACCACCCTGTTACATTTTGAGTTTATTGTATATTTTTTAATATTAATCTCTTGTTGGATGTAATGTGCAAATATCTTCTTCCACCCAGTAGGGAATTTTTTGTTCTGATGCAAGCATCTTTGCACTGTATAGAAGCTTTTTAATTTGATATAGTCTCATTTGTTTCATTTTGCTTTTGTTTCTCTTGCCATTGAAATCAAGTCCCCAAGTCACCATCCCCAATATGATTTACCTTGGATAAAGGACATGTCTTCCATGGACCCTGGCTTGTCCACCACCTCAGCTGTCTATGTTCACTGCTCCGGGCCTCAGTCTTCAGGGATTTTTCTACACCCATTTCTGTCTGAGGAGGTGTCAGTTTCCTCTACACCCTCCATGCAATCTGTGGGGTGCTTCTGTCTTACCTTGAATAGTACTCTTGATATTATGTCCCTCCAGTCAATTGTTCTTCAAAGCATGACACCTCTTCTCTCACCATTTGGTGACATCTCCCTAAATAACTATGGTTTTTCTTATCTAACTTCACTGCTAGAAACCCCATCACAATGTTTAAAATGCCTGAAAAGAGACATTCTTGTCTTGTTCCTAATTTTAGGAACAAAGAAATGCATTTATCTTTCATTTTCAAGTATGTTGTTTTTTCACAGATGGCTTTCTCTGCTTGAGAAATTTCCTTATTCCTAGTTTTTGAGTGTGTGTTTTTTTTCAATCATAAAAGAATACTGGATTTTGTCAAATGATTGTTCTGTCTATTGAGATCATCTAGTGAGTCTTGTCCTAATTTCTGTTTCTTTTTAATAACAAATGTTTTTGTATATTTTCAGTATTAGTAATAATGTAAGTTCCAAAATTAGCTCTTAGTTTCAGATTGTGTTTCTTACCTACACACATGGGTGGAAGGTTCTTGTGCCTCTGCATTTCATTTACGGCATAGACAGGGGCCACAGACGCTCTCATTTGTTCTCCCTCTTGCTCTATGTATTTTTTGCAGAACATGTGGAAAGAATCTAATTTTAGCAGCCACCATTATCTCAAGAGCACTTTGAATTTCCTCAGACTGACTTTTAAAGACTCCTTTCTACCGCTTCAAAACTTTTTCTGAAATTTCTTAACTTGGCCTCACTTATAAGAACATATTGAACAGCTATAGGATATATAAGAAACTGTTGAGAGAATAGACCCTTAGAGCTCTCATCCAAGGAGAATATGTCTCCTGCTCTTTCTTCTTTCTTTTCTTTTTACTGGGTCTTCTTGAGAAAGAAGGTGGATGTTAACTGAAATTATTGTGGTCATCATTTCACAGTAAATGTAAATCAAACCATCATGTTGTGTACAAACATTTGGTTGTAGACACCATATAGTGGTGTATGGCAATTATTTCTCAACCAACTGGGGACCAAATGTGTTGAGTAGTAAGAAGTAGCTACATGATATCAGTCCTTTTCTATGCTAGGGAAAGACTCTGGCTTAATCTAGTTAAGAGACATTTTCTGTGTCAGAACACTAGAGGGTCCAAAAATCCCAAAGGAACCCTATACCACCATATCCCCCTTTCTTTCTGCCTTATCCAACCTTCTTCCATCTCACCGTTGTCAACAGGAATACAGATTCTACTTGTAGGACTTATCAAGCCAACAAATGGCTCGTATATAATCTGCTGTCAAGATTGGGACCATAGAGTTTAACTCTAGCTCAATCCCCCAAACTCATCTAATTATGTCCCAGGAAAGTCATCTACTTTTCTGAAATGGGCATTTTCACAAATAAAGCTGGGAAGGTTATCTTACCTCAGGAGAACTTGTAAAGCTTTTATGTAAGTTGAAAGTGCTTTCAAATGTAGAAAATGTCATTAAAAATTGTATTATTTTTATATAAGCAAGGGGCAAAGATATAGATATCATTGTAGCCTACATTTCCTAAGATTAGTGACCAAACTGGACAGGGAGTCATTCCAGGCAAGGGTGATGGAGCACAGGGGCAAGGCAATGAAGGAGTAATTACCCTCACTATTGACTTGCACATCATTTGGGAATACTCTGGCAGTTCCATGGAGATGTATATATTGGGTTGGAATTACAAAACCCTAAATTAGGTTCTTAATAGTTTCCTGAGGCAACAGTTTTATACCAGGCCATTTGGGGACCAAACTGAGAACAAAGATACCCTTGGCATCTTTTTAAAATTCTTATTGTTTCTTCTCCTTGCCATCTTTATTTACTCTAAGAATAGAAAATAAGAACAAGAGAAGACTACAGCCTCTTCTCCAGTTCTCGCTGCTAACCCTTTTCTGGGCTCCCAAACAAATGAGCAGCCAGAGTGGCTTTTTTTAGAATTCTGAGAAAGAAGCTCTGAAAGCTGTTCAGTCTCACAATGGCTGTTGGAGGATTTTATCCACTCAGTTTTGTAATCTTATCCACTCTGTGACAGAAACCTTTAGCCTGGCACTCCCTACAGGTGTTTGGGGTCCCAGCATCTTCTTGTTACTCTAGAACACCCTGACTTAATAGGTACTTTATATGTATAGTGCCACAGATACTTGCCTCTGGACAATATCTTCACACACACATCTAAGCTTATGCTTAGAGCTTTTAGCTAAACCTCATCTCTGTTATCAGCTTAAGAATTTCACAAGTGAGAGGCCTCCCTGGTGGCTCAGGGGCTAATGACACAGTGCTATCAAGCTATGGCCAGCCATTGAAGCACCAGTTCTATTCCTAACTGACCAGGATGCTGACCCACATGGCACAGCAGACTGCTCCTGACTTGCCCACTGCTCCCCTCAGCAGTATATTTCAGTAGATCTGCTTGTTCTACTCCCCACTCTCCCTGGTGAATCCTCTCACACTCCTCCCTCAGCACCTCCAGTCTAGAAACCAGTTCTTGTATGCATAAATAAGTAAATTTAAAAAAAAAAAAGGATTTCACAAATGAGGATTTGAACTACATGTTATATAAACATGGTATATAAAGAATATACTATGCTGAATTTTCATAGTTAATAGACAGTGGTAATTACCAACCCAGTTCACAGTTCTCCCTCCTTGCTAACAGAATCCTATTTTGTTTATATACCCACACTATGCAATTCAGAGGAAGGAGAGCCCATCAGCAGGGGGAGAGTCTACTGAGTCTGAATTCATTCTGTGAATTCCATTGCCTTACATTACTGGGTGAGTAGCAGACACAGGGTTTAGTTCTAGCCATGAAGATACATGATGGGGCCTCGCAGGGGCATAAGGAGAAGGAATCTTCTCATTCTCAAAACATCCCTTTTTCTTTGTCTGGATGCAAAGCCTGGATTTGCCTGGTCACTATAATCCTGCCTGAGGATAAAACAAGCCCTCTTGTTCTGTGCCATAATAGTTTTTTGTTGTTGTTGTTGTTGTTCGTATCAATTTCGGTAGACTTTTCTGTTTCTGCGAGTTAAAATACCTAAGATAATAAAGTAGCATATTTTATGTTAAAATTTCTACACACAATCATCCATACCCATGAAGGAGATCTCCTCATAACATAAGATGTACTGAAAAGCTTCCTTCCAGCCCTTTGTACCACAAGGTATGCAAATTTTATACAAAAATAACCGTGTTATATACTTCAGATTATTTCAAGAGTAGTCTTGTTTTAAAGGGTACACTTTGGGTGTATAACATTTCAGTTCTGAGAAAGTAAAAGCTGTGCCTTTGACTTATTCTGGATTCTGGATTCTTAACAAAGACTCAACATTAACAGGAACTAACAGCCCTTGCCCAGCTTGTGAAGGGGAAAACAAACTAAGACTTCATCACCAGCCATTTCATGTTCCTTTTCTCAAATAGTTACTTGGGGTTTGTCACCAGAGCCTATTATTCTAACAAGCCAACCCAAGACCATTATCACAATGAAGATAAAAAGAAGCCAAAACTTGAAAGATGGCTAATTCCTCTATATATCACCAGAAAATCTGACAATAAATTTCAACTAAGTTAATTTTTATTCAGTGCCATAGGGAGAACACCACATTGACTGAGTCTTAGCCATGTCTTGGAAGGAAATAGATAATATTTATAGCGTTTTGTTGATCTCTGGGCTCAAGTGGACAAGTTGGCATTTTTAAAGCAAAGAACTGATTGAGAAGATTTTGTCATAAAATAATTTAGAAGTGACGGACATGCATAGCCAGAATCCTGAAGCAAGTCTTAATAGGTAAATTCTTATTTGATAGTGGGCTGTCTGCCCAGGGAAACAGACAATTGTCTCTAAAAAAGAGAGAATAGTGGAGTTGTTTACAGATTGGTAGTATTAAATTTCCCAGGGAAGTTTTCCTGTAACAAACAACTTACTCATGTTGACACAGGTGGTCTCAAAGTTGTCACAAAAGATCGTGTGTCTCAGGGAGGAAGAAAGATTTGAATTCAGAGGCAAAGGAGGAAACACACACGTCTCCTGTCATTTCGCCCAACATTCCCCCACTACATCCTGTCCCTGTGTTTGATTCTTTTTTTTTTTTAGATTTATTTATTTATGCATACAGAACTGGGGTACAGGCCAGAGGTGCAGTGGCAGTGAGAGGATTCACCAGAGACAGAATGGGGAACAGGACAGGTCAACTGACGAAGTACACTGCTGAGGGGAGCAGCGGGCAGGTCAGGAGAGGTCTGCTGCCATGTGGGTCACCTTCAGGGTGGGAATCCAACTCATGCTGAAGTAGTTTTAGCTTCTTAGTGCTGTGCTTTAACCCGCTGCACCACCAGGAAAAACCCTGGTTTTCTTTTTAACGGCAGTCAGTCCTTAGTAACCATTTATAAGCTCTAAGTAGATGCAAGATTCCTTGCTTGGTATTTCAGATCAAACTATGACCCATGTCTGTGTGACCTTAGGTATGTCACAACTTCTCCGAGGCTTCATTTCTACAGCTAGAAACATAAATAATACATTGCAGAGCTGGTATATGGATTAAAACACTTGATGAATGTGGGATGAACTTAACATGGGTCCTGAAATTGCCTAATAAATATTGGTTTCCTTTCTCTTTCTTTAAGAAATGTATGACACTTTTGGAGACAAGAATAATATAACTGAACGATTAATAGCAAAGCATGAGTGTCTGCAAGACAATAAATGACAAGTGGGTTAAATATGAACTGGAGACATTAAAATCTGGAGGTCATGGTGAACCGGAACTCTCTCAAAAGACTTTATGGGGGAGGCAGGTGCCAATGCAGACCGGCACAGTATCTCAGTTTTACTTTCTGATTCTTAGTGAAATGAGCCCAAGAGAGTGTTTTATTCCATCCCAAACCCTCAGAAGTTGAAGTTACTACCCATGTGTGAAGGTGGGAATCTTTATTTTCCCTCAGGAGTTCACTATCAAAAAGATCACCATATCGGAGTCTATCCTTGTGGATTTGGATAATTCAATTGTAAGTGAGAGAATGGAAAAATAAATTCCTTCTCTTTGTACCTCAACGCAAGTGCTGACCTACACCTTCACAGCTTGACTTCACTGCTTGGAGAACTACCTCAGGTAAAGGACTTCTGGCAAGATGGTCTCTGCCTGTCTCCTGTGAGCCACCAAATCCAAGGAAGACCCTTGGCAGCTCATCAATCTTTTATTCTATGTCCTACCAAGGCCTCAATTCTTCCAGATAATAGTAAAAGATAAAAGATGCCCCCAGTTAATACTATCCTTGCCCAAAGGACAAAGAGAAAAAAAGAAATTGAAACTCACAGGCCAGTGGTTTCCACTCTAGGTTCCCCAACGAAAGCGCCATTTTCCACTTGAGCTGCCAAGTACATTAAATCAGCAGGCAACGTACTGAGGGCAGAGGAAGCCATTTTCTCTCTCTGCCCCAGGAGGCATGATTATCCCACTTCCTCTCTACCTTCCTCTGACTTTAGATACCTTCCTGTGATTGTCCCTAAGCCCACTGTCAAGTCTGGGCTCCAACTTACAAGCACTCATAAGCACTCAGGCTCGGCCCTGAGTGAAAAGGACATCACTTTTCTTTCATAAATAGGGCATCATGTTTTTTTTGACAAACATAAAGCAGTTTATGTATAATTGTCACAAATAGAAGATAACACTGAAGGTCAGCCTGGCAAATATGAAATCAGGTCATCATTTTCAAGTTAGATGTTATTTGCCTAACAGGTCTGAGCCTAGGTCTACCTCTTCCAGTGTTCAAAAGGAAACTCCATCAGGATAGAACATATTGGAGCCACCAAACATACTCCCCTCCAAGTAATTTGGGGGACTGCCCAAGCATTAAATGGTGAGTATCTTTCTCACCTTTTTTTTAATGCAGTTTAACACCACGTCTGTCCACCCCTAAAGTTGTCTCTGTAACACCAGGGGGCACCCCAAGTTAGAGGGAAATTTGCTCTTTATCATGTTGCTTCCTGGTGTAGGAGGAGCCGTTTCTGGACATCACCACCCAAACCCACACACAGCGCAGTCAGAAGCTCCTGGGTCAGGGTATGTGCCCTGGGCCAGGTACAGAGCCAACTCTGCACCAGGCTAATAGGATATGTTTACCAAAAGGAAAATAAAAATGTTTCCTAGCAAACAGGTGTTATCTGGAGGGCTCAAATAACCCCCACCACTAATGCCTTATTCCTATTCTCTTACCAGGCTACCAAACAGGAACATTTTTTAAATTCTGTGACTGAAATTTGAGCTGTTTCCTACCGAAAAGTGGACAGTCACTAGAGAGGTAAATCCTAGGTAGTTGGTGGGGGAAGGAGTGGGATGGAGAGGCTTTCTATAAGAAACTTTTTTGATCATCTTTGGCAATAAGAGGAAAACATTCCAATTGAGACCAGCAAAATTTATAAATGACGGACATAAAGCTTACATGTACCTTGAGTCACTCTGTAAGCATTAATTCATTAAATGCTGTTATTAATAAATGAACTAATTTGTGGTTGTGCTGGCATTGTGTGCTCTAACTTAGGTGTTGCCAGATGTTGGTGGTGGGGGGGCGCTTTGAGGAGGACTCAGGCCCTTCAGGCACCTGCTATCCGAAAGGTGGGGGCAGTGTACAAAACTCAGTTGTCCTTAGTTACTCCAACACTGTCCCAGCCATCCCTGGTGGCGCAATAGGTTGGGATTCAGCACTGCAAGCTGGCCACAGCCACATCAGTGTGTGTTCAATTCCAGGCCCCAGAGGTGACCCACATGGCGCGGCAGACCTCTCCTGTCTCACCAGCTGCTCCCCTCAGCAGTGTACTTCGTTTATCTGCCTGTTCTGTTCCCCACTCTGTCTCTGGTGAATCCTCTCACAGCCACTGCATCTCTGGGCTGTATCTCAGTTCTGTAAGCATAAATAAATAAATCTTAAAAAATAAATTATATATATATATTTATATATATATATAAAACACTGTTCCTCAAACTTAGTTATAAAATATAAGGAAGTCCTGAGATGGAATGTACCCATGGGATTATAGTTCATAATACTATCAGATATTGAAGGAGACTAAGTCTTAAAAGTTCTCAGCAAAATAAAAGAATTGTAACTATATGCACTGATGGATGTTAACTAGACTTCTTGTGGTGAACATCTTGTAATATATACAAATATTGAATCCTTATAATGAACATCTGAAACTAGTATAATGTTATATATGTCAACTATATATCAATTTAAAATAGTAATCTTACAGAATCAAATTCTGAGAGTATTATTCAAAAAGAAATGAGTATATTTTTACCATTAAAAGTTTATTTATCATTAGTAAAACTGGTAAGTTTGATATCATAGTATGGAAACAGTAACTGTTTGCTAAATGGGACGTTATATTAAATTAAGTTTGTGGAGGTAGAAGCAAGATATTAGGGATTACTTCATTTTTCTCTCACACTTATTTTTTTATATGCTTTTATATTTTCCATTATGTTTGGACCAAAGATGATATACCTTGGTATTCATAGTGTGTGATTTTTCAATTTTGTTCTTCCTCACAAAGTTTTATGTTTACAAATATAACAATATGCTTTGAATTCTTCATGAAATATGCAAAAAGTCCAAATGGTACATTGTCTTTAAAGAATTTATCGTCAAAAGGGAATTAAATGACGAAGAGTAAATATAATTTTCAAGACTTTAAAATGCTTTTAATATTATAACACCAATAATGTATAATATACTATAATCTCTATTATTCTGTCTAGCATTACCTAAATGTTTACAAACATTTGATTCCTCAAAATGTAATAAGCATCCTGCCTAAAACTATAAGTCCATCCTAAACCTGTTGTATCAGTCTATTTCTTTATGTACTTAAGTCTGCAAGTACTTAGTAATTTTTATACCAAACTAGCACCTTTCACAAATATTATTCCACATTTTACTCATAAAATAGACTTCCTACACATCAAGAATTCAAAGAGATTTTTTCAATGTAAAATATATCTAGAATGTTTTCTTTTTATGGAAGTGCATATTCACTTAAACATAAATTCAATTCATACGCCACATGAATATATTTAATGTTAAATATGCTGTTAATCAATGTGATCACACGATCAATGATTTCATAAGCCTCAAGATGGTAGAAACGATACAGAAGTCTGCTTGGGACTATTTTGTCTTCCAAAAGCTCAGGTCAGTGTAGGATCTTATGACTTAAGTTAACCTTTTATGTATCCTAAACTATGACTGAGTTTTACTGTTTCTTTTTTTTTTTTTTTTTTAGCCAAAAAACTAACAAACAATCCGTCAAGAGCAGTTTGCTGTCCAAGCCAAGGCCATTTCCTCCCTTGACAGCAAAGCCAGCTTCCACAGGAGGAATCTGGCTTCATCTGTGAGCCAGCAGCAGTCAGTTCGTGAGGGCCCTCAGATCTGTGATGTACAGTCGGCAGCTTTAGTATCTAGGAGGAATAAGCATCCAATGTACTTAGTCAAGTTTCCAAGCCAGGAAATCTTTCTTGGTAGAAGATGAGAAAGGAAAGTATAAAAGGCTGAATAATAAACAATGATTAGGGAAATGCAAATCAAAACCACAATGAGATATCACCTCACACCTGTAAGAGTGTAACAATGGAAAAGAGGAGGAGGTGGGGGAAAGCACACAGCTGACGGGAAAGGAAACTGGTGTAGTTACTATGGAAAACAGTATGGAAATTCCTCAAAAAATGAACACTAGAAATGTCATCTGATCCAGCTATTCCACTTATGGGGATGTATTCCAAGGATACCAATATACCACAGAAGATTTATGCCTCCTCATGCTCATTGCTGTATTGTTTATATAGCCAATGGCTGGAAACTTGCCCTAAATGAATGAACAATATACAATGGAATAGTGCTTAGTTATATGCATGAAATTTATATGTTATAAACTAATGCCACTTCAATAAAAAGTTATATTAAAAAGAGATAAGTAAATCTCTAGAAAACTCTTGTGAAAATGTCTAACTGGCACCAAAGATATGCTCAATATTTCCTTTATTCTTTTTCCACAATCTCCTTTAATAAGAATAAGTAATTTGGAGTAAACATTTCTGGGAGATATTGCTGTGATGTCTCCTATGCCTATGAAGGCAAAGAGGATATTTCTTGTGAAAAAGCAATTACTTTTATGATCATTTTTAGACGCATCATTATTCCCCCAGTTTAGTCTGAGGAACTTGCATAGTCCTGAACTGCTGTTTGGCTAGGCTCTGACCCAGCCGTTATGGCTGAGTCCAGGGGCCTTTACTACAGGAGTGTGGAGTCCAGGTCTAGCGCCATGGAATACCCATCCCCTCCCCACCAGGTCTTTCCAGAAGCACCTTAAATAAGATAGTGACTTCAGCAGGTGTGCAGTGGAAGAGAGTGGCTGTGCTTAACTGACTTAGCTGGCAAATTGTATGTGGCCCAAATGTAGCCAATTGCCTATTATTATATGTCCTACAAGATAAGAATGATTTTTGCTATTAAATGATTAAAAATTTTAAATGGTTTTTAAAATACAAAATTGAATAACATAAAAATTAACCAAAATTCAAATGTCAGTGTCCATCTATTTACAACTTATCTATGGCTGCTTTCAATCTATAATAGAACTGCAACAGAGAAGGTATTGTCCTTTTGTAGAAAGTTTGCTAATCTGATGCCTCAGTGATGGTGGCATTGTTGAGTTTATGGTGTCTTTCCTGTCACTAAGGGTCTAACTATTATACTGTCTTCATACTGGAAAGTGATCAGGGACCACTAGTGCAGATTGGGTCTGACAATGAAATAAAATGTTTGCTTCCCAGACAAACTCAGGGTACATGGACACTGGTTTCCAAGTCCCTCCATTTCCATGAGACTTTCAAATTGAATTACCTAAATCTGTCTAGTCAGATTCACAAGAAATGAATATGGAGAAAATTTATTTTGGGTTCCATCCAGAAACTTATTCTAGAAACAGATTATATTTTTAGCTAACTATGAAGTGGATACTTGCTAACATAAGCTTTCTGTTTTCTAATAATGAATGGCTGCCTCAAGTCACAGTGAACTCCCTGTCACTGCAGATATATGTATATATAACCTGGATATAAACATTTATCAGTGTTAACAGCAGATGGGGTTTCTACCTGGGCAGGAGACTCCAATAACCCCTATGGTCTGCTCCGATCCAAAATCTTTTATTCCAAGATAAGGCCCAGGAGCATTTTTCTGAAACTCTCCCAATGAAAATGTAGTAACTCGAGGCACACAAAGGCTCTTGTTCATCATTTACCTGTTGCTGCTGCCTGCTTCCCTAGCTTTCCATTAAGTTTGCAGAGAGTAGAAGATTTGGCTTCTGGGCTGAAATTCAATATGTGGCTAAAAGTGATATGAGGATCCTGCCATCTAGAGGGCTGTAGTCCAAAGAACAGGGCATGCTTTATTAGTTCCTCATCAATTAAGGAGGGAAACCTTCAGGCTCCAAATGGAGTTCTGTCTCAAGGGCGACAGAAAGAGATCATTTTGTCTTAGGGAGAAAAATCCACTGAAGACAATGACACCTCTGTTTCATATGGGAGGAAAAATGTAGAGGTGTCTTATCAGCCTTAAACAGCTATTTTCAGTGAGAGGGAAAATATCCCCTGTGAAGAAGGGTGACAAACAAGATGACTTTGGGGTTTTCCCCAAGTCCATAGACTTTCCTACCTAGTTCTGGCACATCCTGCTCTGTAGGGCACATATTCCCCTTTTCATATGAAGGTGGTTCTTGTTAGAAATATTATGGACACTAATGCCTGACAGATCTCCACACATTGTTGCAGAAATAGTTGAGAAACACAAGCCACAGCTGTGTGGGCCTCTGGATAGAAGAAGATGATGGGTATGAAGGTGTCATAGCAGATAGTGAAAGCAGGGACTCTAGGAAGATAATGTTAGAAAACAAGGCTAAAGTCTGTTCAGGGAAGGCCTGATGTGCCAGGTTAGAAGCTTGTGTATCTGTTACAGAACTGATACAATGTCATGAAAGAGAAGTAATATAGAGATAGGTCTGCCAATCACCTATGGGAAATATGCTTGGTGGGCCACAGGCTACTAGCACCGAAAAAGGACGTTGAGCATAGATATTAATTTCGGTACCATCAAGGTATCAGTGGACATGGAAGATGTGAGGTTGTCCTAGGAAACAGACTATATAAGGAGATGGAGAAAACGGGGAGCCTCTTAGTGGGATTAGAAAGCAGTGGTCAAAGAGGTATTAGAGCAACCCAGAAAGTCAATTGATCAGGGAGACCCAACGCCCAAGACAGAAACCAACAAAACACCATGTAAGTGCCAGTTTTCCCCCTAGGAAAAAGGAGTGGGAAGGTGGCAGGATCCAGGCAAACCTGAATCCAGGGTGAGAAATCTTGGCTATGTTTCATTGTTGGAGTTAAAGAGAAGGTTGTTGGTATGGAGACTTGCATTGTGAGGTGGATATGACATTGGTCTTGGTAACATAACATTGTGTTTTAATCCTTCCCTTAAGAAAGTCACTTTACCCTTCTCATCCTTCATTGTCTCAACTGGAAATGCAGGATGTTGGTTGATGTCCTTTTAATTCATAACTCAAGCAAGTTTCAATTCTATAAGGAGAGGAAGTGATTCTCACCTCAGTCCATTTGGACCAACAATCATGTTCTCCCCGATGTCAGAAATATAAAAATTTAATGAAGGTGGCAAACTATTTTAAAAAATAGAGCATTTCCATTTCTACCTTAAATTTGCCATAATGTTCAGGCCCAACTCACATCTGATTCCCTGTATTGGTGTTACAATGCTCTGTTCATCCTGATCACAGCAAGAACATGTCTCTAGGTCTACACTGAAAATCAGTTTAGAATATTCTTAAAAGTCTTGAATGAATCACTGGAGTGTCTCCAAGTTCACTTCGGGAAATATAGTAGTTTAGGCTACAGAAAAAGCATTTTACATGTGTCTTGGTGAAATGAAGACTTTTTAACACTTGAAGAGACAAGATTCGATATATCTACCTCTGCTCTATCATGAGTGTCAGCTCTGCAGACACCCCTATACAAGGCTCCCATGCCCAACATAAAGTATTTCAGCCCAAAATACCAGACAAATATATATGTATACGTGTGTGTATATGTATATATACACATACACATATATATACGCACACATATATATATATGAAGTTACTTCAGTACAAACCTCCTTAGTGTTCCAAGAATACTCCTGACCAAAGAAAAGAAAAAATATTTGGGGGAGAAAAAAAACAAAACTTCTTGCTATAGATAAAGACAGTCCTCTTAAAGAACCTCCTCAACCCTTGCCAAAGTAAGTAAGCTGTTTCTTCACAGAGGTACATAAAAGAGAAATAAACCAGACAGAGAATGACAAATATTGAATGATTTCACTCATATAGAGGTAGATAGAAAAACAAACAGATGAACTAATTAAAACAAAATTAAACTTTTGGACCATAAGACCAATTAGTGGTTACCAGAAAAGAAGGGAGAGGGAGTACATAAATCAAAATAAAGAGGGCAGTTGTATGGTGGAAGATAGAATTGGACTAGTAGTGGTAAAATTACTATAGTATATATACACATGCTGATTTTCAAGATGCACACCTAAAACATTGTTAGAATGCATTGTTATATATATATATATATATATATATATATATATATATTAATAGAGCATATTTGACTTAGAGATAACTACAGTGGGTTATTGAGCCATGAGTATGTGTGCTTCTCCAGTCACTTCTTCATGTATCCTGATTGCCAGTAAACAGCAGGATCTATTTTAAAACAAAGAACCTGTGGTCTTCATATACAATCCCGCAAGCACTAAACAGCAAAGTTGGTCAATTATTCATTCTATTGATACACAGTTTAATATAGATAATAGGTAGGTTGAAGAACTATTTGTAGTCTAAAAAGAGTTTGATAGCAAACCCATCCATTCGTCTTGATGTGATGTTACTACCATCTCCATTTCCTGGCAACATTTGAATAGTTCCATAGCTCCATCCTCCTTCCATCAGTAAGTCTAATATCTCTGAGCCCAACCTGGTGTCAGGAAGAAAGGATCATGGCAAACAGAAACAGAAAGGAACCAGATAAATGACAGTCACTATGAGTTGAGACTAGCCAGTCAGATTGAAGGAGAGATCAAAAGCTTTCCAGACAAGCAAATGTTAAAGGAGTTCATCACCACTAAGCCAGCATTACAAGAAATGACTCATCTAAAATGAAAGTAAAAGGCACTAAATGAAAGTAATAGAACATAACAAAAGAGAAATAACATATCAAGTTATATTTACAATGAAAGTAGTGAAATGACCATCTATAAAGCAGAGTGAGATTTACAGATAAAATGGTAAAATTATCTAAAGTTACAAAAATTATTCTGGGAACTATATAACATAAAAATGCAAAACGACTTCAAAAATAGAGACAGAGAAAAGAGTGAAAATAAGTAAATACAAAATATCTCTAAATAGAACAGCTATCAAATCAATACCTGAATATGTACAGAAGATCTTATATCTATACTTTAAGTTAGCTACAAAATCAAAAACTACAGTTAAAAAAAATGTCAAAATAGGGCCCTCCCTGGTGGCGCAGCGGGTTAAAGCACAGCACTGAGAAGCTAAAGCCATTTCTGCATGAGTTCAATTCCCGCCTGCCCCGGAGGTGACCACATGGTGTGGCAGACCTCTCCTGACCCGCCTGCTGCTCCCCTCAGCAGTGTACTTCGTCGATCTGCCTGTTCTGCTCCCCACTCTGTCTCTGGTGAAGCCTCTTACCGCCCCTGAACCTCAGGCCTGTACCCCAGTTCTGTATGCATAAATAAAATAATTAAAAAAATGTCAAAATAGTCATTCTACCTAAAATAATATACATTTTCAATAAAAGCCTTAAGATCCCAAAGGAACTTTTACACCAAAATAGAACACGAAATCCTAAAATTTGATAGGACCACAAAAAAAACCTTAGTACAAAAACAATCCTGAAAAATCAAAATAAAATGGAGGGTTTTTACTTCCCAACTTCAAACTACTCTACAAAGCTACAGTAATTGAAATATATGGTGTTGGAGTCAAATAGGGACAGAAATCAATGGAATGGAGAATCTAGAAATAAAACAACATGTACAAAGAAACTAATATATGATAAAGTCAAGAGCATACAGTGGAGAAAGGAAATCTCATCAATGAATAGTACTGAGAAAACTGAAATCACATGCAAGAGTGCAGCCAGAACATCTTATATTGTATACAAAATTAGTTCAAAATGAATTAAAAATATGAAATTACAAATTACATAGAAGAAAACATAGTTAATAATCTCTTTTCCACTTCGGCTTCCTGCACGTATTTCACATACACCCAGAATTTCTCATGTTTCCCCACAAACTGAAGGTTTCCTGCATCCAGGCAGAAGCACAGGTCCCAGTGAAAGGGGCAGATCACCCATGCGTCCAACAGGCACAGGACTGGTGATTGCCTTTTCCACCTTGAGACCTGAACATTCCTGGGCAGCTCCTACTGAGTGGGCTCCATTTTCTCAGTTCTTAATAGGAAAGTGTTGGTGCTTTTCAACTGAAATAATTGGGAAAGAGAGTTGATGTTGCTAGTCATTTTCTGAGTGCACCACTGCAGGTGCATATCACACGTCCCGGGGGCTCCAAGAGGGATACTGCCAGAGCCATCCAGGCTTATTTTAGTGGAACTATGAAAAACATTATTTATTTAAAAAATTGGAATCCAGGCCCTCCCTGGTGGAGCAGCAGGTTAAAAAACAGCACTAAGAAACTAAAGCCACTTCAGCATGAGTTCGATCCCCGCCCCAGAGGCGATGCACATGGCACAGCAGAACTCTCCTGACCCACCTGCTGCTCTCCTCAGCAGGGTAGATACTTCATCAGTCAGCCTGTTCTGCTCCCCACTCTGTCTCTGGTGAATCCTCTCACCACCCCTGCAACTCTGACCTCTACCCCAGTTCTATATGCAAAAATAAATGAAAATCTTTTAAAAATAAAAGAAAAAATTAAAGAGAGGAATCCAACAAATCCTAAAACAACCTGGATGCTAGACCAAAATGTACAAACTCATTCAACCCCAGGCAAACTAGACTTTGTGCTTTTTTATTCTTCCTTGACACTAGACTGTCATTTCTCTGCTATGACTCTATAAGGGTTCAACATGATGAGGAAAGTTTGGAAGATCTCTGCAATAGTCAGTATTATTTGCCATCAAAAACTTAAGCATTTTCTACTTTAAAGAGGAAAAGAGATAGTGGAGGAAGTCCAGAAAATAAATAGGACATCAACACACAAACATTTTTAGAATGTCTCATCCTGCAGGCATGCAGAACCATAACAAAAGTGAAAAAAAGTGCCCATATCTCTGGCAGCATTTAAACTTATATTTTTGTGGGGAACATCTTTGTACCATCAGACTGGTAGACTTCGGTGAGACAATAGAACGTCTGAGAACAATGAGAAGGAAGTGTTTTGGGGTGGAGGCTATGGTACTAGGACGGGAAATTGGGCCATCCTCTAGTATATTCCCCAGAACCATCACTTTTCTTCAAAGTAATTGATGCTTTCTAGCTTTACCATGAAAATATAAAAATGAAAATGAAAACCTTCCTACCAGATGTTATGTTTTGCAGTAAATTGATGCCTGAAGCTTTCAGGCTACAAAACAGAGTCTAGGCTCCCAGAAAGCTTTGCTTCTATTCTTAAGCTTCCAATAGAGAGGTTGGAGGATTAGGGCTGCTTTGTGGGGTCAGGGGTGAGAGTGAAGAATAATACTGGCCTTGGGTGGAATCCAAGGCCATTCTTGGCTGCTGGGATTTTTAAAAACATCATTGTCCTAGAATATGCACAAACATTTTCTTCCCCTTTGCACTTCCCCTGAAATAATGCTTTAATAGGGCCTTGATAGCAGAAAAAAACACACAGCCTAGGGCATCGCAAGGTTAGCCATCTGTCTCTGTAGAAAGTGTCAACTCCCTTTCTTCTCTCAAAGGAAGATGCTACAGTTCAAGTCAAGAAATTTGGAAGTCGTCCATGCAGGATGAACCCGGGTTTCAAACTACCTATAGCCAAAATATCAATTCAAACATGGTTGATCCTAAACTCACAATGGTTTCTTTATCCCCAGGACTGAAGTCCATCTTTGCCCTAGTTATTTAATTGGGAACAAAGCAGAAACCAAACTGACTGCTGAGCAGCTGAACAACAGATGCAAATAACTCCTGTTCTTTAAAGCATTTGTAAGTTTGTGTAAGGCAAGGTGGCCTCATCATTTCTACCCTCTCCTCTGTGTTCACAGCTGTGTTCACCATAAGGGTATCTGAAAATAAAAAACTATTTGGCTTTAAGCATCTTCTATCACAGATATGCAATCAACACAGACCAACCCAAGCCCTCTACCCCTCAAATGCAGATGGCTTATGCGGTCTTTTCCCTACCCAAGAGACGACAATACTGTCAAACACTGAAATAATCAACCCGGCATGGAGACCAGCATGCTGAGGGACACTGGACAGTAGCAGCTGCCTCTCTCTGCCTGTTTCCCCAAGCATGGGTGATGGTTCTAGGCTCAGAAGGCCACAATTTCGAGGGAGAGGGAGGATATGGGGTCTCCATGTAATAGTCATTTACCATCTTGTCCTCTGCCAGACAGAAGGCAGAGGAGCCCCAGAGACCACATTCCCGAATTCACCAAACACATCAGTATGGGCACATGGCAGGCACACTGCAAGCATTGCTTCAGCTGGGCTCACTGCTTCTTTGAAGGCCTGGGTGCTACAGTCTGACTACTTTATTTGAATAGATTTACAGGTTATTTGGCCTCCTGAATTTAATAAACCCTCACTCTCCCATAGTGACAAATTAGATTAATGACATGTATCTACCATTATGGTCTCATACAGAATAATTTCACTGCCTGCAATTTTCCTTTATTCCATGGACTCCTCTTTCCCTCCTCCCATGCCTCTGGCAATGGCTAATTATTTTATCATCTCCACAATTTTGCTTTTTCCAGAATGTTATTTAGTAGGAATTACGCATTATGTGAATTGACTTAATTCACTTAGCAATGTTCATTAATTCCTTCATTAATTTTCAGTGTACATGAAAGCTAATTTATTTTAGTAGTGAATACTAACCTATTGTATAAATAAATACAACAGTAAATATAAATAAATACAAACAAGCTGTTAACCCATTCACCTATTAAAGGACATATTGATTTCTTTCAAGTTCTGGCAACTATGAATAAAGCTGCTATAAACAATCATATTCAGGTTTTTCTATGAATATGTCTTTCATTCTTTAGAATCATATGGTAAGAGTAGCATATGATGCCTTATAAGGAACTACCAGAATGTCTTCCAAAGTTGCCAAAACAGTTTGCAGTCCCTCCAGCAGCAGGATTTTGGGTTTTGGCCATTCCAATAGATATGTAGTGCATCTTTTTTTTAATGCAACTTTTTAATGACTTATGATATTGACCATCTTTTTATATGCTTATTTTCCACCTGTGTATCCTCTTTGGTGCGATATATTTTTAGCTGTTTTTAAGTTGGGTTGTTTGTTTTCTTATAATTGAGTTTTAAGAGTTCCTTGTATATTTTGGATAAGAACCTATTATCAGATATGTGTTTTGCAAATAATTTTTCCCCGTCTGTTGTCATTTCATTCTCAGAACAGTCTTTTGCATAACAGAATGTTTTCATTTTAACGATGTCCAATTTATCAATTTTTCTTCTTTATGGATTGTGCTTTTGGTATTGCTTCTGAAAGCCTTTGCCAAGCCCAAAGTAGCCAAGTTTTCTCCTACATTATCATCCAGAATATCTATGGTTTTGCATTTTATCTTAAACTATGATATATTTAGAATTAATTGTTAATGATGTAAGACCTATGTGCTCTTGCTCTCGCTCTTTCTCTGTTCTCTCTCCCTCTGTCTCTCTCTACATATGGATATCTAATTGTTCCAATTGAATTGCAAATTGCATGTGTCCCCTTTTCAGATATTGTTGACAATATATCCACAGAAAATATGGGTCTTTGGGGTAGTATTTAGCTCCCACACCAGACAACTCTACTCCTCAGCCCAGCCAAGGATGGAAATCACTGCTTAGATGGAAGTATGAGGACTGTTAGTGTAAGCTCCCTGGGGAGGTAATGTTAGCACTGAGTATCATAGGGCAACAGCTCCACAGGTGTATGGATTTCTCAGTTCTGGAGGATCCTACTGGAAGGAAAGTGTCACTGGCAGTTGTGCGTCCTGTTAAAACACAAATTCCCGGGCCCTCCCTGGTGGCACAGAGGGTTAGAGCACAGCACTGAGAAACAAAAGCTACCTCAGCACGAGTTCGATCCCCACTCCGGAGATGACCCACATGGTGTGACAGACCTCTCCTGACCCGTCCGCTGCTCCCCTCAGCACTGTACTTCATCAGTTGGCTGTTCTGCTCCCCACTCTGTCTCTGGTGAAGCCTCTCACCGCCCCTGCACCTCAGGCCTGTACCCCAGTTCTGTGTGCATAAATAAATAAGTCTTTAAAAAAAAAAGTTCCAAGGTAAAGCCACCTAAGTGATATAGCCTCTTATTCTTCCTCATAAGCCATCTCACTTCCTTTAAGAAGTTTCTTACATAAAGGAACTTATCCTTCCTCCATTCTCTATATTCACCTGAGATGCTGCACCAGGACTTGGTCTGGCGGCTGTTGTGCATGAGTAGCAGAAACTTAGGCTGGGAGCCAGGAAAGCAGGAGATGAGGCCAAAATAGAAGAGCAAAAGGAGAGATTCAAACTCTCCCAGCTTAGAGAAAGCCCCCATGGCTGTTTCTGGTTAAGACTTGCATGGATTGCTGTTCTATTCCCTAGTAGGAACCAGCAGGTTCCAGGAGGTTAAAAAGACTAGGGCAGACAAAAGTAGATGACTGGATTAGAAAGATGTGGTACATATATACAATGGAATATTACTCAGCAACCAAAAAAGAGAAACACATGTCTTTTGCAGCAACTTGGATGGAGCTGGAAAAGATCATGCTTAGTGAGATAAGCCAGAAAGAGAAAGAAAAATACCGGATGGTTTCACTCATAGCAGGAGTATAATGGACCAGGCGAGAAAATAACAAAAATAATGAACCACCATAGACCAGAGACATTCTGTGGGGGTGGAGTGGGGAATGGGACCAAAAACGGGGGGGGGAGGAAGGGAGGGAAATGCACGGGACTATGGTGGTGGCACAGGGGTGATTTGGTGATGGGAAACCCGTGGGGATTACAATTGAGATGAAAAAAAATGTGCAAAATGATGTAAAAATAAACTTTTTAATAAAAAAAAAAAAGACTAGGGCAGAAAGAGCAGGTCTGGGGCAAGGCAGCCAGAGTGCTAGCGGCAGAGATGAGGATATACAGTGATGCCTGGCACAGCCCCGGGGCCAGCAGGGAGGAACAGCAGAGTTAGGGTGCCACTGCAGGAACCAAGTAGGAACAAATACAAAGGGCTAGCCCGTAGCACAGAATAGCACAGCTGCTTCTTAACAAGCACGTGCAGAATAATGAAAGATGAGTGGCTGACTGCTGCAGGTTCAATCACTTTAAATCACTCTTTCTATGATCCTAGTGATCATGATACCTCTCTTCATGAAGCTCAGAGTTGTGCTGATTGATTACTTATAAACAAATGTTAGTCCCTTGTATTATAGGTTGAATTGTTCCTCAAAAGGTTAGTTGAAGTTCTAGACCCCAACACTCTGGAATGTGACCTTATTTAGAAACAGGTCTTTACAGAAGCAGTCAATTCAAATGAGGTCATTAGGGTGTGCTCTAATCCAACACAACTACTGTCTGTAGGAAAAGAAACTGAGCCACAGAGGCATACACAAAGGGAGACCATGTGAAGAGATGCAGGCTGCGGGGCAGCAGTGACGCAACTACAGATAAGGAAAACCACAGAATTCCAGCAGCTCCCAGAAGCTGGAAGAAGCAAGGAGGGATTCTCCCCAGAGCCTTCAATGCAAGCAAATCCCTGCCAACACCTTGATTTCTGACTTCCATGCTCCAAGAACTATGAAAGAATAAATTCTGCTGCTTTGAACCACATAGATTTTGGTGCTTTGTTACAACGACCCGAAGAATCTAACACACCATGTTAAGATGAAAATATTGAGGCACTGGTCCCTCCCTGGTGGCTCAGCGGGTTAAAGCACGGCACTAAGAAGCTAAAGCCACTGCAGCATGAGTTTGATTCCTGCCTGCCCCGGAGGTGATCCACATGGCATGGCAGACCTCTCCTGACCCGCCCACTGCTCCCCTCAGCAGCTCACTTAGTCGATCTGCCTGTCCTGCTCCCCACTCTGTCTCTGGTGAATCTTCTCACTGCCCTGCACCTCTGGCCTGTACCCCAGTTCTGTATGTATACATAAATAAATCTTAAAAAAAAAAAAGAAAGAAAATATTGAGGCACAAATGTTATGTATGTTTCCCAGTTCCCACAGGTAGTAAGCAGGACCCTTGTCTCTGGACTATGACTATTTCTCCAAATCTCTGTTCTACTCTATGATGCAGCCAAATTGAAAATTTTGAAAGAAAGATATTCCCAGTCATGTTTTCCAGGCCCAGCTAGGCCCACCCTATCATTTCAGTCTAAACTCTTGAGGCCCCACTTGGAGACTCCACAGAAGCTGTTACCTTGACACAGGTTGCTCCCATCTACATGAACGATGCCCTCAAGCATTTCACTCAATTTCATTTTGAAGTGAGGTAGAGAATTATGGCCTTTCCGATGATAATCTCAACAAGGGACTAGTCTATTAAAAATAAAAGTCAGCTATCCCTGGTGGTACAGCGAGTTAAAACGGTGGTACAGCTAGTTACAAGCTAGCACAGCCGCTTCAGTGCTAATTCCATCCCCCGTCCCAGAGGTGATCCACAAGGCACAGCAGGCCTCTTCTGTCTCGCCCACTGCCCCCCTCAGCAGTGTACTTCATCAATCTGCCTGTTCTGCTCCCCACTCTGTCTCTGGTAAATCCTCTCACCCCTCTGCACCTCTGGCCTACACCCCAGTTCTGTATGCACAAATAAATCAATCTTAACAAAAATAAAGTCGTTATAGAATTAAGATCAGAACTTAAAAACCTAGTCAGAAGTTTCTAGTCCAAAATACCCACCTCCAGAAACACCTCCAGAGGAACCAACATGGATCTGGGGGCCTTAAGAAGTGGGGTTCGAGTGATGAGAAAAAGGAACAGTTGAGAGTGAACTCACAGAAAAGTCCATTTTTCTTTTAAAGGAAGAAACAAGAGTGGGGTGGAAGGAGGGTGTGTCCATGGTGGGTGGGTCTGGACAGCCCTGCGGGAGGAAGGACAATGGCTAGGGAGGGCCTTCAGCAGCTCCTCACACTGGTGAGTGGGAGTCTGTGGCTATAACACTCACCCCTGACTGGGTGGTTGTCCTGAAGTGGCTTCCAGGCAGCTGCTTCCTCACCATCTGAGAGAATTTTCCTCAGGCAAGAACTGAGAACACCACCCACTTCTCTGTTCCCTCCTGCCACTGCCTTCCCCGTGGACAAGGGCACACAGCAGGCATGCAAATAGCAGGAAGTCACTGACTGAAAGACCATGTGGAATTTGCAGATTATGTGGAATGCAGAAACCACGAGAGCACCAAAATGGCATCCATCCATCAAGTCTTCCCAGACCACATTTCCTTTCCCTTCCTCTCAGTTGTAAGTAGACAATGAACTGTGACCAAAGGAGAAAGAACCAAAGTGAGCAGATGTACAGAGTTTATTGATGAAGTAGGACATCACCAAGAGAGTGGCAAGTCAACAGTTACACATAATTGCTACCACATTAAATGGTCAGTAGCTCAATATGGTCAGTCAAGTTTATAAATGACTGCAATTAATAATATTCTTACTCAGAAAACCAAACTGTAGAGTAGTGTTTTCTTGCTATTCTATATTACTTGTTATTGACATCAGTATCTTTTCCCTTGTAGCTCCTAGCTCTCAGTTCATCAAATATCATCAGAATCTTGATAGTAAACTGGAGCTTGGTGATATACTGTGTAAACCTCTATTCAGCACAGAAAATCTTTTCACAGTAAATCCTCACATGTGTGCACACACACACGTGCGCACACACACACAAGCTCACATTCATGTGCACACACACTCACTATCATGAAGCAGCTGCCTTAGTTCACTTGCTTTCCCCAAACTAGATGACTTCAAGATGGTTGAAGTGCCAGGTATCAGAAACTCAGGTGTTCAGCTAGGGCAGTCTCTCTGCAGGTCATGGTCACCCACAAAGAGAAGAGATTAAAGGAGCAAGGTGGCAGCACTGAGAGAACCCTGTGTTTTTTGGATTTTTGGACTTGAGAAATGCAATGAGCTGAGTGAAGACTGGGAAATGAGGAGAAGGGAAGGAGATGTCCCCACTGTTTCTTCTAACTCAACTCTTAAACTGGCACAGGTTTACTTTCCTAACAGCCTTGACAACAAGAAGTTCAGTAGCCAGAAAGATTCTATCTCTACCTCGCTAAAAATATTATCTTGCTGTTGCCAGACGTTGCTCTAACCAGAACCAGAGTAGTCCCAGGCCCCAGTGACAGACAAAGGCAATGATGAGCAAATACCTAGAAGGCACAATTTATTGGTGTGAATGAGTTTTTATCAAAGTGCAAAAAATATCAGGTATGTTTGTTTTGATAGAGCCAACCAGATGGCAAAGAACTCAAGCAAAAATAAAAGAAAAAGGAAGGAAAGGTCAGGGTGAGAGAATTACAAACAATCGAGTTTCTGACTCAGGATTTTGCTCACAATGGAGATTCCATTTCCAAATGCAACTTGAACATTTTGTCAAATGTTGATGAGTTCAAATTTATTTATAGACCTTCCACACTTGAATCAAAATACACCAGCTAGATATCTTCTCTGTCTTTTCTATGCCATGTGAGCCTCAGGTTACGAGTCATGTCCCTCATAGTGGGTACATTGGTACTAACCACTCCTCCCATGAAGCCACTAACTCCTTGAGGGTAGGCAGCATCAGTGTCTTTCTCTCATTAAGATGATTTAGGGCACAGCAGAGTGGGGAAAGAATGTTGTAACATTGTAATGTGATGAAAGAATAAAATTACTACTTTAATTTGACCTTTAAGTGCTTGTGTAGAAGAGAAGAATATACACAATTATCTAGAAAGACTATTTAAAGATATAAACTTCCAGTTATAAAATAAATAAGTCCTGGTGGTGTAAGATACAGCATGGGGTCTATAATTAGTCGCATTATATTGCATCTGTGCAAGTCACTGAGTACATCTAAAATTCTCCTCCTCCCCCCAAAACTAGTTTTGTACCTATGAATGATGATGGATATTAATTAAACTTATTATGGTAATTATTTTCAAGATATACAAACAATGCTATGTGAATTGTACCTCTTTTTTTTAAAAAAAGTATATATATACTCTTCCATTTTCCAGCTACATGTCAGTATGTTGTAAAATTTTTCTGTTTAGTACAATCAAAACAGCATATCCCAGCATATCAAATATTGTAGAGTTAAAAATCCAGGTGCCCTATATTATCCCTGGCATTAAAAACATTTGCAATAATGTAAAGTAATGCTACCCTTCACTAAGTTGTTTTGTTCTGGAAATTCACCTTATTTTTTCATGAAAAAAGATGCTCTTTTTATATTCACATGCAAGGACATTATTGTTATTTTTAAGTAAATAAACAAGTAATTTAAAAAATTTCTTACTTTCATTTCTGATTTCATAAATATTGACAGATACAACCCAGATAAATAAAAGTTCACTGGGTCTTCGGTGATTATTCGGAATACAGAAAACTGACATGTATTAGAACGTCTGACCTAGTCTGAGCCCCAGGGGAGCCAGCCTGCCTATTCCTCTACCTGAAGATCTTGAGGACTGACGGCTCCTGGCCCAAGCCACTGTTGGTGTGGGGTTCATGCATCCTGCCCGTATCTGCATTGGTTTTCTCCAACCATTGCTGTTTCCTCCTACAATCTGAAGATGTGCATGTGAGACATTTGATGTGTCTAACTCACCCCAGTGACATCCCAGTGTGGATGTGTGTGTTCCCTTGATAAGAGGGCATGCTGCCCTGAGTTGTGTCTTGGCCCTGTGCCTTGAGCTCCTGGGATAGGAAAAGTGATCCTGAACTGGAATAAGATTGGACAATAACGGAATGAATGAATCCAAATTCTTGTTTAATAATAGAACTGTTTGGGGTCCTTCTTTAGAAGTTTGGTGATGCTTCTTTGACTAGAAATATGCTATAGGAATATTTATTCCTTTATTTTATGTCAATTAGTTATGGTAAAATTGGTTTCATTATACATCGTTTCACTTAACATCACAGTTTCCAGGAACCATTCAGCAACAATAAGTGAGATCCTACTGTACTGAGTAATGGAACCTAAAATCAAATGAACAATTGGTTTGTATAGGGACAATGGTACCCTAAGCCCCTCCTTCCCCCACAGACACCACAGTA
This sequence comes from Condylura cristata, assembly GCF_000260355.1. NCBI lineage: Eukaryota > Metazoa > Chordata > Mammalia > Eulipotyphla > Talpidae > Condylura > Condylura cristata. The sequence continues at coordinate 25,797,435 of NW_004567115.1, forward strand.
GTTAACCTTGGCAAGGTCCCTACCACCTCACCTTGCCTAGCACTATCCTGGTGTTTTCACTGAAATTCCACATTCTGAAGAATTACCTTGGGTGTGAAAAGTCCTGGTTTTCCACCATGAATGGGAAAAATTGGGGGGAACTGTGGGAACAATGTTGCAGAATTGCTGAAAACAATTCTACCCCTAGTATCACATAGATATGGCATAGAGGATTCACGTCCCATCAATGCTGTCACCATCACATCTTCCTCCTAGTGATATTGGGCAACATGAGTTGTAGCTCACATTCATAGCTCACCCCTAGTTTCAGTACTTGGGGTGATATGACTTAAGTGCACTATAATTTTCACTTTGGCTACGGAATAATTGTTGTGCTTCACATTGAGATGCCCCTGGCTTACTTTTTCACATCGTGAATATTCTGATCATGTCGTCTAAGTGTTTGTAAGTTCAAAAAGAGAACAATTTATAGACAGGACACTGACATCATTGAACAAAAAGGCCAAGCACAGTGCTGTTCTCATGACATGGAAGAATGCACCCAACTGGATTAAAGAAGTGAATCCCCAAACAGAACATACTGTACAATATACCGAAAGAATATAAACATGTCAGATATGTGGATGCGAAAGCTCATATAAAATCTTAACCTCAAACACCTGGGCCAACACAAGCCAAGTATGTCCAGATCCATCAAGTTATTTGTATCTCAGTGACAACAAATTTTCAACAAAAAGGAGGAGCTGCTGAATTGTCCTGAGAAGACCATGCGCATAAACACAAGCTTTTGTAGCCCTCCCTTGATAGCTCTCTGCAATTCAAAACAGTAATAAAATTACATACTTCAGCTCACAAGATACAACTTATGTGCTCTGTAAATAAACAGGGAAATTTTAATACAATAGATCTTGCGTTCGTCCCTTATACTCTAGCACTCATTTTGTACGATCTTAACAGTAATCTTACCTTATATCAAATAAAGCACTGAATTGCAGCAAGTGAAATTTTTTTTCCTTTAACTCTTTAGGCATTAAATTCATGTTGTTTAACAGTCTTGTCCAAATAAAATTAGCCTTGCTCATCGATCTATACACTTGACAAGCTGCACAAATGTAAATTTTGGTAAATTCCATTTCATCTATAAATTTCTTAGCAAAGAACATGAAAAGGTCTTAATTGTTAAATATCCTTCATGGCTTGTGTGGAGTACTGGTAAAAAAGGAGTATCGGAAGCATAAGGGATTGTGGGGGTGGGGGGGGTAGGCATAGAGAGGAAGCAAATGTAATAAAGTAAAAATGAGAACACCGAACAGCTATAAACCAGAGACATGGTATGGGGTGGAGAGGGAATGGGATAAAAACTGGGATGGGAAGAGGGTACCGGACTATGGTGACGGCACATGGGTGAATTGGTGGTGGGAAGCCCACAGGGACTACAACTGAGATGGAAAAATGGACAAAATGAAGAATGATGTGAAAAATAAATATGAAAATTAAATTTAAAAAATTAAAAGAAAATAAAAGGAGAAGTGATCTGTTTACCTGTGATAGTGAGGCTTTCACAGTGGACGCTTTTGCTCACTTTTCTTTAAAATGTGCAAAAGCACTTTGTGATTTTCTAGAAAATTATAATTGTATTCTTGCCTAGAAAGTGGCTGCAGTTGTTAGCAGCCATCAAAAATAAGTTAAAAGATTGATTTGTCATGAAGCAGTATTTTCTAAATGCAGAACAAAATGACTGTCCTTCCTTCTTCAGAAATACATTGAAAATGGAAGCTGATGAAAGGATTCTAATAAAACAGAGACTTACATGCTGCTTCCCTGAAGAGTTTGATAGTCTTCAAAGAGACCATAAGGATCCTTTTCTCTTTTTTTTATGTATTTATTATTATTATTTTTACATCGCTCCCTCTCCACCTTTAAAATGTCTCTTGTTTATAGTCATTCATTGATTTTGTTTTTACTTTATTACAATTTCTTTGTCATTTTTCCCCCTGATCTCTTATGCTCCTGCTATGAGTGAAAACAGCCAGGATTTTTAGTGAAGGAAAGGATAAACAGCCATGACTACATCAATTAAAGAGTTCCTGTACAGCAACAGAGACATTATACAAAACAAAGAGACACCCCACTGACTGGGAGAAAATTTTTGCACACAAGTAATAATGATAAAGGACTGATCACAAAGATATACAACGAGCTGATGGAACTCAACAAAAATAAAGTGAACAACCCCATCAAAAAAAAAAAAAAAAAAAAAAGGGCAGAAGAGCTAGAGCTAGAAACACACTTCTCCAAAGAGAAATTGTAGATGGCCAACAAGCATATGAAAAAATGTTCAGCATCCCTTGTAATAAGGGAGATGCAAATCAAAATTACAATGAGATACCACCTCACCCCAGTGAGAATGTACATATTAAAAACAAAAAACAAAAAACTAGCAACAACAAATGTTGGTGATGAGGTGGGGGAAAAAAAGGATCCTTTTCTAAGCATGATTGTGAATACTACACATGAGTGTATATGGTATATGTAGGTAGCAGTAAAAAGTCATACAGAAAAAAAAAAGAATCTTCTTTTGGAAATAAGACTACTTCAGCATTCAAAAATTTGTGGCCAGAAGTGAGCAATCAAGTTAAAAGGGCTCTCTCAATACTTTACGAAAACTGTCAGCTATTTAGAATCCAGCTTTGATTTCACAAATTCAAATTACTTCTGTGTTTTTAAGCCATTTTTTCCCTAAGAGAGATTGAATTTGTAAGGCTACCCAGGGTGCTTCAGAGTGTTCAAAAATGACAGGTATTCAGATGTGGACAACCTCTGTGATGAACTTAAAGATGCAAAAATCCTGATTTGCAAATTGCTGTCTTTCTGAAGTCTGTGTTACAAAGTGAATGAATAATAATGGAAAACTAGAAACTAATTCCTGCAAATCTTAAAACCTATTAATGCTAGGAAGCAGAATCCTAACTATTCTAAGATGTAATGCCTTTGATAAAGGGAAATTTAGCTTTATAAATTTAGCCCTCACATTGATCTGACACCAGAAATCAGGGCAATGTGAACTTGAAACAGAGCTGTTAGGCAGTGAAGTTTGAGCGTGTTTAGTTTTATTACTACATAAAAAAAGACTAGACTGCTATAGGTATAAGCAGTTCAAAGTACTACCAGAAAAGGAAATACAAATATTCAACTGTATGATGGGATGTATAAAATTTCATTATTCCTATGTATCATCAGAGTATATAATAATATAACCTAAAAAATGAAAAGATTAATGATAAAGTCCAAGAAAGGATTATGATAAACTGATGTATCAGAAGATAGAAAAATATAAAAATATTATTTATTTCTTACACATATTATTTGTTTAATCAATAAATTTTAGTGATTTATATTTAATTATTTACTATTACATATGACTAATTAACACTGTTCACTAATCCTGTTGTTCCTTTTTTGAAATGAGTATGTAATATGTAACAGAAAAGTAAATACTACAGAAGAATACATAGTTTCATGTAAACTATTAAGCTTCTTTTTCATATCTGATGTTAAATTTTAGCATACGCAGTTATAAATTTTCCATTTATATCATTATGGGTTTTGGCTTAGTTTTAGTTTTGTTGTTGACTACTACAACCTTATCCCAAGCTATATCTTCTCGAAATCAAATAAATTGGGGCAAAATTAGGTATCTAATGTAAGCATTGGCCACAGAAAAAAAGGCCACCTTCCAAGGAGATAGAAGAAGCCCTCTATCCAACTTCACTCAGCTAAAGTAAAATCTGTGAGTTAATAAGCTTTGCTTGCCCACACAGAGCTCTTGATGAGAATTCATACTGGAAGAAAAGGCATTGCCAGGAGTCAAGTTGTTTATACTAAAGCATGCCTACATGACTGTACAGTCATAGTACATGTGGGCAAAAAAGTGGAGATCACCAGAATATAATGAGAGTGAAACATCTTAATTCTGAACAAAATTTAAAAACAGAAAAACAAAACAAAACAAAATAAGTCAGGAAACAGAAAAGTTATTTTAAAACATTCTATTGAAAAAGATATTGTATATCCCAGAACAATAGAAACATGCAATTAGAAAATAGATAATCAGATAACCATAACTTGCTCCATCTGCCAGAAACACAACTTAAATAAAAATGTAAATTTCAGTAAAGATGAGAACTCTTATATAAACTAGTGAGTTTTGTATAACTGTGTGTCTAACTTGTAGCTAAAATTTTTTAATGAAAAGTAATAAGATCTCCATTTGCATCTGTCTGATGTTTATGTAATTATGTATGTGATATTTTCTGTCTTGTAGAAGGTATGCCAAATTAATTCATAAAGTCCCTTACAGGAGTTATAATTTAATTGACTCAAAGAAAAATGACCACTTTTGTAAATAAAATACTCCCAAAATTCTCAGAAATATAGAGATTAATCTAAAAACATATCTGTTAGGTATTTAAGGCTATAAAATTTATAGATTTGAATTTAACCTAGTTGAGTCATGTTTTAACAATTTGAACAACTATGTTTTGAATAATTATGTCTTGTTATATTTACCTAAAAGATAGTTTCCAATGTTTTTGGTGACTTGCAACCTTAGAGTTACAATAAATAATACATATTCACTGACCATCAAAATAATTTAAAAGTAAGAAACTACTGGGCCTTCCCTGGTGGCACAGAGGATTAAAACACAGCACTGAGAAGCTAAAGTCACTTCTGCATGAGTTCAATCCCTGCCTGCCCCAGAGGTGACCACATGGTGTGGCAGACCTCTCCTGACCCGCCCTCTGCTCCCCTCAGCAGTGTACTTCATCGATCTGCCTGTTCTGCTCCCCACTCTGTCTCTGATGAAGCCTCTTGCTGCCCCTGAGCCTCTGGCCTGTATACCAGTTCTGTATGCACAAATAAATCTTTTTTTAAAAAAAGTAAGAAACTACTAAAAACATTCATTATGAATATAAATTTAAGTAGATATACTTTTATTTCCTTAATTTTAAAAGAAACTAAAGATATTTGAGTGTTACTAAACATGTCCTTTTCCCAAAATGAAAAAATTACTATAAAGAAGCATATCCCTCTGAAAATTATAAATGCTATAATATGAATAAAATTTGCTAGAAATGTTAACATAGGAAAGACAATCATCTCTACTTCTTATTTTAAAACATTATTAAATTATAACCACCTGCCCCCTCCCCATATTCTGTTTCCCCATTTGACTTCTACTTTTTTAAAAAAGGTTAATTTTATTTATTTATGCATACAAGAGCTAGGGTGCTGACCAGACGTGCAGATAAGTGATGTGAGAGGATTTACCAGAGAAAGAGGGGAAACAGAACAGGTGGATGTACTGAAATACACTGTTGAGGGGGCAGCTGGCCAGACAGGAGAGGTCTGCTGCACCATGTGGGTCTGCTCCCTGGCCGGGGATCCAACTCCTGCTGCAGTGACTGCCCATAGCTTCATAGTGCTGAGACTGAACCCCTCACTCCACCAGGGAGACCCTTGACTTCTCCTTAACTACCTTTCCCCCCAACCCTCTGTTTCCTTCCTCCTCTGAACTTATTAAAACCTCGCCTTTAAAAGTTAACCTT
>NW_004567115.1:25803323-25816365 GCF_000260355.1 Condylura cristata
AAAAAAAAAAAAAAGTTAACCTTCTGAAGCTCCAGAGATATCTCTTATGTTCCCTGGAATAAGGTTGAAGTGCAAACCATAGTTAGTTTCCAAAAGTAACTGAGGACTCTTACATGTTTCCAGAAGAATTTAACATAGTAATTCAAATTTTGGACCTAAGTCAATTAATTCAAATGCTTGTTGGTGAGGTTCAAGTCAAACATTGGATGAAATTTGCCAGATGGAAAAATCCTGAAAAGGATTTTGATAAACCTCTAATTTTTGGCAAGAGACTAGGAAATTCACTGATAGACACTATCAAACAATTCCAACAGCTTTTCCTAGGCCTATTGATTGGAACAAAAAAAAATCAGACTTATATACAAAAGACCTGTTCATGATTATTACAATCAGCTTCAAGTTGTTTTGAAAGACTATTCATGTCTTTTTTGTGATGCTAGAGTTACTTAGATAACAATCAACTTTGCTTTTCGTTTTCAATGGGTGAACTGAGACTTTTCTCTATTAGTCAAGAATTAGTAGAAACTGTATCCATTCAAAAGCTAGTTTATTTTAAAAATCATCTAATTATGCACCAAAGATGAACTTTCTTAGAATAAAGATTGTAAAAATCATTAATCTTCAACCCCACCAAATAAAAATCCCTAGACAGAACCAAGAACCACATTAATTTCTGCTATTATAGTAAAAAATCTGAATATCAGCTATGAGAGTAACAGAAATATAAACATTTCAACACACTCAGCCTTCTATTCTGCCTTTTCAATGTCTTCCTACTTCATCTCAAGCATTCCCAATGATCTGCGGGGACCCAGGGTTCCTCTTGACCCTCTTATAATCAATTTAGACAACTCTCTCATTGAGGAGTCTCTCTCTGCTCTTGTTGACATTTACTAGGTCATGAAATCTTTAAAAAGTATCATGCTTGGGTATCTTGCTCCCAAAAAGAAAGAAATTCTAGAATTTGATAACAGTGAAAATAGTCAACCAAGTGAATTCAATGAACATTTAGCATTATTTATTTGCCCCATCCTAGAGCTGATTCTGGAGACACTGATCATTTGATTCTGCTACCATCCTCATTAAGAGCAAATTCACCTACCGAAGTTGACAAAATTCACACTGCACCCCCCACCATCAAAATAACAATTAGTCCCTTCAAAACCCCTCACCAAAACTATTAAGTTAAAAGTAAAGAACAGCCCTTCATTTTCTTTGTGTATGAAAAGTAAGTGAATCCCTTATGTACTCACCAAAAACATAGGGATCACCATGGACTCAAGGGGTGTCACAGAAAGCAACTGGACCCTGTGGCAAGAAGATGCTCTCCCCACCTTTGAGCCACTACTATCCTGTTACTGCATCTTTTGATTAACTCCACTGAGGAAATCATGTGAGCACCTCATCAATCATGTTGGTACCACCTGCAGAAGCCCTTCTGAATTTTTATCACACTCAACATTTTCAGTCAGCTGCTTCCCTCCTATGAAATCTTTTTATTTCTTTCCATATAAATCACATTGAAATAACCTTAACCTTGCTATTCTCCTTCCTGCTATTTCCAACAAAGTCTCTCGTAATGTCAGCCTCTGACAGATTACCTCCTGGTCTCCTGTGATGACCTGCAAGAAACACTTTTGGGTAGTGTTGGATTCTCATAATTTCTCTGAAAGGTGAAAATGGCAAGTTTTTTTATTGTGCTATATCAACATGTCTTGACATAATTGAAATGGCACTTTTGCCTTTGACTTTTGAAGCCTAACAAGCCAAATTATACACACTCAGGCATGCTTCACCCTAGCCAGGGACAAAAATGCAAATATATGCACTGATTATAGATATGCTTTCATGTAGTTCATGATTTTGGAGTGTTGTGGAAAACACATCACTTCCTTATTTCCAGTGGAGATAAGATGTAAAATAGCACATGGTCAGAAATAGTTGGATACTATAATTTTACCTGCTGCCTCAGCCATTAATTAAGATTCTGGATCTAAAACTGATTCTCTGAAAACTAAAGGAAATCACTCTGCTGATATTTTCACAAGGAATGCTTCTCTCAAAGGAACCAACGGCAGCCAAGACTCTATTCTGATCCAAATGGACATTTCACCAAATGATAACCTAAGAGAACTGGCTAGAGAAGCCCAACAATTAGACCCAGATAAAGCAAAACAAAATTGGAAATTCAGCAATTGCTGATATGAGGGGAGAGGGGGGAAGATATCCTTTGGGCCAAGTAACAACGAAGTCCTATGGGAAGTGTTAAAATTTCCACCCTACTGTTCAGTAATTAAACGCTTAGTCTGCCAACAAACTGATAGCACTCGTAAGTCAAAATTTGTGGGAAAATAATAATAATGTTTCCAAAAACACCTACCTATTTTTATTTTATTTGTTTAAGAAAGTTTGTTTACAACACTGGGACACTTTAAATGGCTCACTGGCCCTTTTGAGGTTTGGCAATTGGATTTCATAACCCCCATCTCTTGGATATAAGTATGTTTTAGTTATGGTCTGTATACTTTCTCACTGGACCAAGATTTCTCCTCATAAACAGGCTATTTACTTCCTCTTCTGTGGCCAAAGTCCTTTTGGGAAAAAATTATCCCTGCTTGGGAAACTTCTCTTTATAGTGGGTAAATAACACATTTTACTGGTAGTTGCTCTGATAAGTTTTTACTTTTCAGTTGGTTTTATACCATTTCACATTGTGTTTCTTACCTTTAAACCTCTGGCTAGTCAAACACAAAACTGTATTATTATTGTTATTAAAACTCAGTTGGCTAAATTCATACCAACCGTCTAAATAACTTTTCCAAAAGCGCTACCACTCGTCTTTCCAAAACTCAGATCCTCCCCTCTTGGAATACATAAACACTCACCTTTCGAATGAAGGACACAGGGCAACCAACTTCCATGGTACCTGTTTCTTTTTTTGCACCTGATTAGAGAAGATATACTTTAATATTGTACAAATCTAGCTGTTTATTAAAAATAACCTTGCTCCGATTGACAGTTCCAGAAAGATTTTAACCTCGATGGAAAGGCCCCTACTAAATAATGCTAACAAGTTTCAGTGCAGTCAAATTTCGTGGAATAGGCCCTTGGATGTATGTGAAAGATAATGACCAGAAATGCGCACCATCTTGTACTCTAACGGTCAGTATTTCCCACAATTAAAATACACAATTGATGAGTCAGATTCCCAAGCTCTCAAGACCAAATAAGAGAGACTTGGATGACAAATGCCTCATAGCCCCCTCTCCTACCCCTCCTTGTTACCTAATATTAAGGTACACACTAAGGATAACCAAAGATCCCCAAACTTGGGTGTTTTAAATGGGTTCTGCTTCTGCCACATCAAGGCAAAGCATGCTCTTAGTGTGAAAGAACTTTAATAGAAAAAAAGAGGAGATAGTTTCCCAATGAAACACCCAGTTTTTCATCCCCTCACGGGGGCCCAAAGCAGGGCTGCTGAGGCCCAAATGTTTGCCAAATTCTGAGATAACTTCTAGCAGAGAACCATAGTGAGGGACAGGAGGGGTCAGGAAAATCTGGACAAAAGGTGCCAAGTCAAAGTACAAGATGTCAGCCTCCCTGTGGCCTCTCACCCACATCTCTTCCAAGGTTATCTGCACATCTTGGTTCCACATATCTTCTTCCACAGCCCCAAGTCCATGGTACAAGTCCAATGCTGACAAGCAACTAGGTCCTTCACACATCTCTCTGCTCCATGTGCTTCCTCCAAGTCTTCTTTTCCAGTCTTCACCTTCCCCTGCCCACTCAGCTCCACCCTTCCTTAGGTGGTGTGGAGAACCTGGAACCTCCCCATTTAAGGAGATAACTCTCTGTAACATTTCCTCCCCATAATAATAATAATACATACTCAGTATGTAACAGAGTGGTCACCAGGAAAAGGGGAGGTTGCACACAGGGAGGGTGGAAATGATCAGGTAGGAGGGAATCTAGGGAGGGAGAAGGAAGGAAGAGAGATAGAGAGCCAGAAGGCAGCTGGAGGGGGCTCATGAAGAAGAGAGACATGTGAAGAATCTGCTTGTTACTGGGTCTTGGCATGGTTGCAAAAGACATGAGGAGACACCTGTGGGGAGGTTACCAGTGGCAGTTTTACCTTGATTTTGTGCCCTCTGTCCCAGACATGTTCGTTCTCTTCTTCCCCTTTCCTACATGTCCCCACTACGAGGTAACTTGGACTTGTGACAGGCTTTTAGGCCTGCTTTGGGCCAACCCTGCTTGAGTGGGCATTTAGCCATGAAAGGTAAGTTTGGGTGCTTGATTTGGAAACTATATTCTTTATCTTTTCTTTGTTGCACACCCATTATTTTAAAGTACCCTTCCATTAAAGATCGTACACAGTAGAGTTATGTTTTGTCTTGATGCATCAGATAGCAGAACATATTTAGTGTGGGGAGGTTTGGGGGTTCTAGGGAGCCCCTCACCATGCCCTGTAACAAATAGGCCCTCTGAAACTGAACATGACAACCAGAAAAGATCATTATTGGCACAAAGAGACAAAATGGTCATTGAATCTTCAACAAACTTCTTGATCAACAATGCTTTCCAAAATCTATTTTGATCAGAAAGGAAAAATGTGAACATGAATATACATAAAACTTATTTAAGTTTTTAAGGTTTAGATGCCACACATGTGAAATCAGGAAACTATAGGCCCCCATATCCTGCATTTTCAACAGGAAATTATGTTGCTCCCCCATTCCAGAAAATTTAGGAACCTCTTGGCCCAGCGATGACCCCTTCTGAAAATTAGATAAATATAAGGAGGTACTGGCTTTGTTCTGAGAAAATGCATGCCTTTCTCTCCATGTGACTACACTTTTCCACTTGCCTTTCTGTTGTTGGTGTCTAATCAGTACTTTTATGTTGGTGAAATAACTACTTTTTGTTTGCAGTTGAGGATTGGTTACAATCCTCAAACTTATATTTTCAAAATTATTCCACCAACTCTACTGATTGGAATCACTGAAAACTGAGACATGACTACCCTCCAGATTCTTCCTGAAGCACTAGATTGTCTTACAGCTTCCCTTTTAACCATGGATTTTAAGTATTCTGCATTAAAGCTAGGGGACTTGATACAAAATTCACAAAACTCACCACCATAACAGTTCATGTTATGGGGTGCCTTCACCAGACATTCAAACCAAAAATCAGAAAATCATCAGTTTACTAATGCCATCCTCACTCACTATCTGAAACTGTTCTGTACCCACTTTTTTCCTGTCAATACTCAGAAACTGGACTCATAGTCTGTTGCAATAGTTAATGTTTGTTTTCTTTTGTTCCCTCATTTCAATCCATGTTTTTAATTTCCCTTTGCTGCAGTTCCTCTCCCAACTTCAAACCTGAGTCTTCTGTCCACAACAATTAATCCAGCTCCTTTTCTGGGAAACTTCTTGGAAATTTTGACATAGAGAAATGAAGGAATTGACAGCCCACCAAAAAAGATATGAATATTGCTTTAAATTGAAAACATCTGAACAATTGGCAGCCACAGAAAGAAATATTATCTAAAGCTGAGCAGAGCCTCCCAGATACACAGCTGCCACTAACCTTCCTTGAGGGGATTCCTGATTGAGAGAAGACTGGGCCTTACATGAGAAGTGGGAATTCAACTAGCCATTTGCATCAAAATGACCAATAGAGCCTCTAAACTCTCCTCTTTTTTGTGTGTTAGTCTATAAACCTTTACCTTTGGCTTATCAGTTAGTTTCTCACTTCTGAGTACACACACACACACACACACACATGCATAATAATAAATATACTCCCTTCTTGTTAATCTGTCTGTTGTCACTTAATTCACAGGTCTCCAAACAAGCAGATCTAAGTGGATAGAGAAAGTTTTCCTTATGACATAGATGCCAATAAGTATTGTCTAAAATTAACAAGTCAAACTTAATAAATCATGTATCTATAACATGATTTAAATCATGTATCTATAACATGATTTAAATCATATATCTATAACATGACTTATTATCATGACAGATTACATGGATAAAAGGGAAGCCACTTACATTATTAGTAGTTATGAAGGTACTGTAACTGGGTCACTGAAGCAAAGGACTGTTGCAGGTGGTGTGTCCCCTCCTACCCATACCCCATTGCTGGTGAAGCCAAATAGCCTCAGGGAAAACGCTAAAAGTTATTGGATTTTGAAAACAGAACGGAAGAGACTTCAGCTTTTGTGGGGGGCCAAAGGATTTCAGACCCAGACTGGAGTGATCTTGCAGAGGGCCATTGCAGATTTCTGCAGGTGGAGGCCTTCAGTAGCCAAACTTGGAGAGGAAGAGGGTTTGCAAGTAAATGAGCCACTGAAAAGTTTCCTTGTTTTTGCTGTAGATGCAGCCTGGCTTAGCTGCGTGAGTGAGGCTGTTTGTTGGGTCATTTGGTGGCTGTGGCTGCTATCCTGAGTGTCACTTATCTGGTGCTGTGCCGAAGCATCCTGCAGCTCCAGGAGGGTCTCCGGTTGTCTTTGTGAGTTGGAACCCCACCTGAAGTCTGGCTGCCATGTGCCCCAGGTAGGCAGAGGCAGGAGACACCATCTTAGACACATGGCCTACTGTTTGGGAGAGGAGCTGCACATCTTCAGTGGTGAGAAGATGCCACCGTAACGGTCTTTGTGCAGGACTGGATGGTAATGGACACATCATTGGGTAAAACAAACAGCCATTATTGGCCCCAGCAACTCTTGTTGTTCACTTTTGTTAAATAAACCCCTTTGTTGCTGTTTCCTAAGTCTGAGCAGTCTTGCAATTGTGTGAGTGTGTGAAAAACCAGACAGTATTTGGTAAGTATTTGGGCAGTGGAGACTTGGCCAGTTTAGGGTCACCTGCCACCTGGTATCAGTACTGTTTTGTCCCGATTTCTGTGACCGGTGGCAAGGAAGAAACAAGGAGACAAAAAGGTTGAAGAGGTAGAGTTTATTGCTCCCAGGCAGCAGCTGAGACAGAGCTCCCAAGGGTGGGGTCTGCAGCTACTGTGAGTGTTGTAGAGGGAAGGATCTCTTATATAGTCTTTAGGTTCCTTTTTTATTTTAATGGTGCTTAACACCTAAATTCAAGGACCTAAATGCAAAGATTGGTCCTTGTCATTGGTATTGATAGTGATGCTTTACACCTGAATGTAAGGTCTGCTTCTGGTAATGCCAGTCTGGCCACACTCAACATTCCCCACTTTTTCTTTTGTTATTGGAAAAGGGGGTATATTCTCTCCATGGCTACTTCCTGCCTATCTTAAGGACCATTGTGGATTTCCTGTAAAGGAATATAGGGGGCTGTGGGGTGTAAAACTGTCACAATGTAAGGGGGAAAGGATGTCCTGAAAGAACTCTACAGATGCAGGTTTTGTGGACTCCACCCCCACCCCAGATAGTGGACCTACAAATCCCATCAATACCAAACAGAAGCATGCTGGGACCTGAGGGTGGAGCTAAGCAGCCAAGTTTGGATATAAAACCAAGCTTGTGAGCTTTGGGACTTTTTTGCTCTCGCGTCTTGTGGATTATCTCTTAGCTCTTCACTGGGTTTCAGTGTCAGCAGAACTGGTAGTGTTACAGGGTACCCCAATATGAATTGGGTTGCCTGTCTGTGGGTCTTCACCCGTGCGCTTATGATTCAATCGTATTATAGACACACTCAAAAGGTTAAATAATGGATTTATTTAAAAGGAGAAAGGTAAAGGAATAACCCAGGGAAAGAGGGAGAGAAACACAGGTTAACTAGGATGTCCTACCAGTTCTGCTGACTTGGACTCCACCCACATGCTAAAAGCCGATTGAGCCCCAAAAACGATCAGCTGCGAACCACCAAGTCAAGTTCCCCCAGAGCCCACATGTCCGGTTTTATCCCAACCTGGCTGCTCAGCTCCGCCCTCACATCCCGGTGTGCTTCTCCTTGGTACTGATGGGATTTGGAGTTCCAGCATCTGGAGTGGGGGCGGAGTCCATGAAATCTGTACCTGTTACAGTAGGACACATTAATTAACTTATCTCTCTTTCTCTCTTTCCCTGAATTATTCCTTATCCTTTTCCCTTGTAAATAAACCCATTATTATCCTTTTTGTGTGAGCCTGCAGTTGAATATTAAGTGCACGAGTGAAGACCCACAGTCAAGACTACCCAATTGGGTTGCTGTATAACAAGAAGAGATTTTCTTGGGAGCATTGAATGGAATTAGGAAGGGAGAAGAGCTTTTGTCACTTGTTTTTCATCATCAATTCTTCATAATATCTGATTTGTTGGTGTGCACATATTGCTTCTATAAAAGGGAAATGAAAGAAGTGACTGCAGAGAAAAGTCACCTGACTACTGAAGACAATGAGTTTACACCTTCATGTTTGGCAGGGCATGAACCCCAATCCTTTCAAAAGACAGGTCAGGAAACTGTGAGTACAAAACATTTACATCCCAAGAGACGCCCATCTGGGCAAGGTCCCAGCAGAGTATGCAAGGGATGTAGAAATTGATTGAGCCGTCAAACTGCAGACCAAATGTTAAGTGGATATTCAATTGCAAATGTGTCTGCTTTGCATTCCCTCTGGTCCACAGTTGGGTATTCATGTGCTAATCAGAACTCACCAAAACAATGTTGCTCATCAGTAGCTAAAATCAGTACAAATTGTTAATGCAGAGAAACTTTCCAGAAGCCAAAAGGGAACATACTTCAAAGTAAAGAAGGCTCTTCTAGTTTATTATGGAAAATGTGATTTCTCCACCTCCTCCAAATATGTTATGCCTTTCTTTGGACTATCAAAGAAAGTACACAAGATAAATCTGAGTATGCAAAGCTTCACCTCCACATACAACTATCTCAAATCTTCATCAGCCTCCAAATTCTTGTGGACCTGCAAGTACTGCCTTACTTCATACACATGTGCTATTTCAAAGAAAATCTTAAAACTGAAGGATCTCGTCCCAAGGTCCCCAAATTTTCTAGGTTTTTGGTGTCCTTTAAATCTTAGTATTTCCAGGTCAAAATAAGTAACTAACATTTCCTTTTATTAAGTAGTTAAATGCCAAATAACTTAATTAATATTAGATTTTATTTAACAGCATTGAAAAAAATACACAGTAACAAAAGTAAAGCAATATTTAATCCTTCACCATAACAAATTATTTCTGGGTCATGTGGTTTGTGTCCCCCCCCCCCCCCAGTGAGAAAAGAATGTTTCTGTCCCACCAGACCCTCTAGATTTAACAACCTTGTTTTCTTACATTCCAAGGGAAAAAGAACATCCCCAAGAAGATAACGTTGAAATTGCTGACCCAGGTGATGGCAAAGCAAGCTTGCACCCATCTGAATCACCCCCAAATTTCCTGATGCCTGCATCACACGGATGGACATCTACCCTGGCTCACTTTCCCCATTTCGTTTGGATGAATACCCCTGCCCGCTGCCAAAGAGCAAGACAGTGGTCTTTCAGACACGAATCTGATGCCCTCCTCAATTTGTCAACAAATTAAACTACTTTCCTTCTCCTCAAACTGTTTTCTTTTATTGACTGAGGGAAACCAAGACCAGCAAACTATATACACAGGTACCCTCTCTTTTTCACAGATCAAGTTGTACCACTCTGCTTTTACAAAAGATCTACAGCAGTACCCATGTTCACTAAACTACTGAAAATATCTGAGGACTTGCTCTTTAACGCTATGAAAATGCTCCAGAGGCCCACCCACCCTCCCAGGACAAGTAGTAATTTGCCCCCAGGGAACAGGCAACATTTTCCCCCACACTGCTACATGTAGGGGCCTTCAACTACAGTTACCAGATGCCAAGCCCAATGGGGACCAGATGGGAAGGAATGAGGTGGATGTAAATAGGGGTGGAATTGTTACAGGGCCACCCCAATGTGAAATGGCTTGGCCTGACTGTGGGTCCTCACCCACACAATTTTAGGGACTTGTAATTAGACTCAACTGCAGGCACAAACAAAAAGGTTAATCAAGTGTTTATTTATAAAAAGGGGAAATGATGAAAGGAATAACCCAGGGAGAGAGAGAAATACATTGGTGAATGTGTCCTACTAGTTCACTGAGCTGGGACCCCAAGATGAAGGCCAATGAAAAGCCAACCACCCCTCAAGGCCCACATGTCTGGTCATACACCAAGCCTGGCTGCTCACTCCATCCTCAGCAACCAGCATCCTCCCTTCAGTGGTGATGACTTTATGGGATTTGTAGTCCTTGGTGCCTTGGGTCCCTTTGGTCTGGGGTAGGTGTGCAGACCATAAAACCTGTGTTTGTGTTTTCACTCAGGATATCCTCTCCCTGCAAAAGAACAAAGGAGGAAGGGCAAGAGAGCACAGCTCCTGAGTTCCAGGAATTAGGAAGGTCAGAGGGCCTGAAGTGCTCTTCAGCCTTGTCTACCCCAGCTACTTCCCAGCTTGCTTGTTTCCTTGGGCATTGAGTTTCCAATGCTGACCTTCAGGGCCAGTGTGGAGAATTGGGATCACTATTTGTGGGGAAATCAGCATTCCTCCACTCCAGGCCTTGGGTAGATTTTGTAAAGAACAGGAGCAGCATAGGCTGCTCTTCACATTTAAATTGGATCCTTAAACATGATGGTGCTGGGTGCCTCTCCATTCAGAGGGGCTGCCTTTACAGCTGACCTGCTTTGGATGCTCCTCTGAAGGACCCTTTAGCTTTGAGATTTTTAAAAGAGGAACTTCTGCTGAAACTTTCCAGAGTCAAACAAAAATGAAAAAATATCAAGCCTACACTGTGCCTCGGAAACTCAGCATGTCTCCTGAAACCTCTCACAGATTCACAGGAAATGAGTGTAGCTCATACCTCTTTATAAAAAGTAAACTATTAGATAAAACAAGATCATTCCAATCACTGAAGTGTTAAAATATAAAACAACATTCCAGAGCAGTCTTTTGGCAACCTTCTAGATACTCTTCCTGCAGTCTCTCCATAAGGACTCCATGCTGAAATTGTTTTTCCCTCAGGTCCTTGGATAAGATAGCTGCATGTAAGGTTTCCCCCTTGGGAGTTTTCATTTCCTGCCATCCTACAAACAAGTAGACTGTGGCACGCCCCTCCCATTTGTAGCTGACCCAGGCCCTTTCCAGTGAGGGTACCCACAATGCCCTGTAACCTTTGAATCCACAGTCGCCTGATGGTTTAGGCAATTTTGCTGGTTCTACTTCATCTCTGTAGGTCAGACTGTGTCAAGAGCTAAGCCTAAATGACATTTGTTTCACAACAGAAACAGAAAAAATTCAAGACTTCAGAGGGGATACTTTGAAGCTTATCTTCCTCATAACCTAAAATGACTCTGGTCTACTCTGTCCCTTCCATGTAGGCTACAAATTGGTCTTTCCCCAAAAGGGCTTTGAGGTAAATCCAAAAAGGAAGCAGTATCAGAGACCGGACCCTCTATCCCAAAAAGCTTCTGCTGGTGAGGCTGGAGCCACAGGGTACTCCAGCCTGCTGGCCACCAAGCTGGGTGCTTGTTTGCAAACGCTTCCCTTCCCCTTTTCCCTTAGCTACTTGTCCCAGGGCTTGGGTCTCTTTCAAAGAGCCTAAAATTTGCAGTAAATTTTCAAATTTTAATGATGTATTTTCATTTACTCAGGAAGATTTTTTTTTTAATGCCTGCATATGAGACAGTGCGCTGGCTGGTCAAATCTTGGTGCTGTTATTCCAGGGGATTGTGGGCACATGACAGACACTTTACTGAGGCCATGCTAGGCTCAGGTAGAGGGAGCCGGCTCGTTGCCCCCCCCCAACTCTAATCAGTCAGGGGTCCCTGTGGACCCAACATGAGGAAGAATAGTCTTTTGAACCAAGTTTTAGCTTTCTCCCCTCAAATTACAGAAAAAAAAAATCTCTTACTTTTCAGCAAATTACACTCGTCCCCCTGTTACAGGGAAGGGAGAGGGGCACCCCAGGACCCCCAAATCTGCCTGCTCTAAATAGGTTCTGCCATCTGCCACATCAAGACAAAACATAAGATTTTAACGAAAAGGAACTTTAATACAGTGAGTACACAACACAGAAGACAAAGAATATAATTTCTAAATCTAACGCCTTACCCATCCCCTCATGGGCAAGTCAGCCCAAAAGGGATTGGCCCAAAGCAAGGCCTGAAAGCTGCCTCAAGACTAAAGCACCTTCTGGCAGGACCCGTAGAAAAGGGTCAGAAACAGCCAGACAAGTCCAGGAGGAAAACAACAAAATCAAAATCAAGATTAATGCTGCCATAGTCAACCTCCCCACAGGCCTCACACCCCCATCTGCTTCAGCCAGCCCACAGGGCCAAGAAACAAGAGCCGCTTCTTCACATGTCTCTGCTCCGTATGCCTCCTGTGGGTCACTTTCTGGCTCTCCTCCCTGCTACCTTCCTCTTGGGTCTCCTCTCCTACCTTTGGGTGGGGCAGGAAACCTGGAACCTCCCCTTTTCCTGGGGACCACCTGTTATACCCCTCAGAGCTAGGTGTTTTCATATTTTCTTTGGAAATGAGTTTTGTGTCAGAGTGTGGCTAGTGAGATTTGTTTCAGCTCCTGTGGGAGGAAGCCCACAGCTTGGGGGTAGGCAACGGTTTGGGGGAATGGCCTCTGAGATGAAGTTCCAGGTTACTAGGTCATTCTTACCTCTACCCTCCCCTGTGGGGCCACACGGAGTTGCTACAAGAGTTCCCTTGGCAAGACTGCTCTGCTGCCCTCAAGAGTAAAATTCTCTGTGTTCCAGAGTGACTAGACACCAAGTTTCAATATCTTTTAAATAGTCCTGCTTTTCTATTTAAAATAAGAGTTAAATTTTAAAAGTGGAGTTGTGAGTTTTGAATCAATTTTGTAAAAGCTGTGGTGTAAAAGTCAATATTTTCTGACATTGCAGATAAAGACTTATTTTTTTTTATTATTTTTTTTTTATTAAAAAGTTTATTTTTACATCATTTTTCACATTTTTTTTTCATCTCAATTGTAATCCCCACGGGTTTCCCATCACCAAATCACCCCTGTGCCACCACCATAGTCCCATAGTCCCGTGCA
>NW_004567115.1:25821740-25928060 GCF_000260355.1 Condylura cristata
GTTTATATCCAGGGCTTTGTCGGGGCTGCTGGGGCAAAGGTCAGCAACAGGTCTGCGGCTATCCTCAGGTCTCTGGTTCGAGCTGCAGCCTTTTCCCACGATTTGGCTCTGAACTTTGAATTTTTTTTTAAAGATTTATTTATTTATTCATATAGAACTGGGGTACAGGCCAGAGGTGCAGGGGCGGGGAGAGGATTCATCAGTGACAGTGGGGAGCAGAACATGCAGATCCAGGAAGTACACTACTGAGGGGAGCAGCGGGCGGGTCAGGAGAGGTCTGCCGCGCCATGTGGGTCACCTACAGGGCGGGGGGTTGAACTCGCACTGAAGCTGCAGCAGCCAGCTTGCAGTGCTGCGTCCCAACCCACTGTGCCACCAGGGAGGTCCCAAGACTTACTCTTTGTGAAACAGTGTGTCAAAAGCACTCTTCCATGGGGACAATGCAGTGTCCACCAGCAGAACTGAGCAACTAGGCTGTGCAGGCCCCAGACCACCCCATGCTCTGTCTTGGGATAAGGAATGGGGAGAGCAGCCCCCACGTACTGAAGATGCCCAGAGAAACATGGCTGAAGACTGCTTTAAATGGAATAGATGCCTTTGGGTTCATGTGGGGTGCTGCCACCCGGGGGTGCCACCCACCCCTGCCCAGAGCTAGTCACTATCACCAGAGCTCTGCTGGGTCTGGCTGTGAAGCCCTGATTTTGATATTCAGAACAGATGGTCATCTTTGAGGCTCAGATGGGCTCCTGCTGAAATGTCGTATTTTATAAAATGGGCGATGTTCAGTTAAGGAACTGTTCTCAGTTATGTTTATAGCACTTGGGTTATGTTTTGTATTTTAAGTCCTGTTCGAAGAGCACAGTACTCCTGCAACAGTGCTCTTTATACCAATACAAAGAAAGAGTCAGTGATATGCTCAATGATATGCTCAAGTAATATACAGTTGACAGGTAAAAGTAAATTTTAAATAGAGAATAATTGACATTATATTCCTCTACGTGCACCATCATTTTCTAATGCTTTATTGCATTAACTCATTGATCTGCATCACAATCCATGAATTTCTGTTATTGTCCTCATTTGACAGACTAGTAAACCAAGATACAGAGGTGCAGAAATTTGCCCAGGATCATTGCTCCAGCAAGCAGGAAAATACTAGACTCCAAATCCTTTGGGCCCAAAGTTCTAGCTCAAATGGAAAATAGACTCTGAGAATATTCTTCATTAGATACTAGCTCAGTATTTGAAATTTTACAAAGTGCTTTCAAATCAGTCTGAGAGCCATAAAATTATAACATTGGCAGAAATATATATATATATTATAACCAAATTCCAAGTGGGAGAATGGAGCCTGAGTGGGGTCCAGTCCAAGGTCAAGTTGTTGGTGAGTGGCTTGTACAGGACAAGCCCTGCTTCCTGACTCCATGCTAGGTGATCTGGCTCCTCACTGAGGGGGTTTTTTCCCTTACACTTTCTCTAAGATAATGCAAGAGACTATTCAGAGGAAAATTAAGACTACTGCTTTTCACTAATCTTCAGATAAAGTTAATGATAGCTTCAAATAATTGCACTGTGGGTCAAGCATTTTGCCAACGACTTTATTTCATCAAGTCCTCTTGACCAACTTGCAAGTCACTTAGCTGGGGTCATTCAGCTAATAACGAGCAAATTAGCAGATTGGTTTTACTCTTAAAACTAATGTGTGCTTCACCACTGCACAAGTCCTGCAAAACCTAATCTCTAACATGAAATTCTTCAGTTCCAGGAACTAAGGAGAATTTTCACTGGCAGTGCTATTTTCTGGACTTTGTTATCTTTCTTGCTATAAAGTATAATCATTATTTCATAGTATCTCTTTCCTTTATTTGGAGACTGGTGGAAACATCAGGAATGATAAAGTGAAGAAGTCAAGAGTCAGGCTCTTTATTTAATTTGGCTTCTTGGATAAGTAGAACAGTGGAATGCGAGGAGATAAAAAGTCACCAAAAACTACATGTGCAGAGAAAGTAAAGGAAAACTAAAGAACATGAACATGTATTTAGCCTCTATGGTTTGCCACAAGCTGATTCTGCTGCATCCTCACAACCTCCAGTCAAGTGAACATTTTGCAGTTTTATAGGTGAGGAAATGGAGGTGGGGGTGGTTAAGAATTAGTAACCCAGCCACAGTGATTTGGATGGAGATGGGGGGTTACCTCCCAAAGCTAAGATTGTTCTCCTGACAAACTCTCAGACCAAAGAAATTCATCAGGCAAATGCGAGGAAGTGATTGTTGGTTCAAATACACAAATTGACAGACAGAGCAATATCCTGTGATAATCTCTAAATACTAAGTAAAGACCTAATAAACTTAGAATGTTTGTGTCACAAAGAAAAGGGGGTAAACAAACCCACGCAGGACATTCTGAGTCCTGTCAGCAGGTTGGGGGGGGGGCGTAATCTTTACATTTCCTGAGACACCAACACTTGTATAAAATATTACCTTTATCAAAAAGCAAGGAATCAGGCATTTTTCCTTATCTACTGATATTTTCAAATACAGTGTTTACATTTAAAAAAGGTACCAAATCCATTCTATTAAGTATGAATATCTAAGACTTAAATAAAGTTTAAGAAAAGAATTATGAGAAAGCATTACTTTGTACAAAGACAAGTTCTGGGAAAATAGTACCAAAGAAAATAAAAGACAGAGGGATGGAGACAGGGAGGGAGGGGAGAAGGGATGTTGCATTTCTACACTTGTCAAGGACATATGTAGTGGTTCTCTTGGTATTTGTCAGTATAACCTAGCAACCCTTTTTTTTTCCTCCAACAGAAGTTGACATATGTGTGTTCAAAATAAATTTAACTCCCACGATGCCACCCAGGCACACATGGGAAGAACATGCGAGCCCCCAATCAAGTAGACTGACTCAGGATCAAAAGCAGGGAAATGCGAAGTGTTCCATGATGACTTTTTCATTAACAGCAACAAAATGGAAATTGCTTTTTTCCCCTTTCTATATTTTCAAATTTGTATCCACGTCATATGGTTGTTGTTAGGATAAGTGATAAATTTATGTCAAGAGCATACAACAGTAGAAGCACATGCTAAACACTACAAATTAATACTGTCTATTATAATTAGTATCATCATTATCATTTTTACATCCATTGACCTATATTGGCATTGGGCATAAAACTCAAAAGTCAAGGAAAGCATTGAGAAAAAGGTCAGGACAGAAGCTTCACTCTGCATCAGTTTGTCTGTCACTCCAAGCAAGGGAGCCCGTCCTGGCAGGGACATCTGTTAAGCAGACTTGTTTTCATTTTTCAGAATGCTCTTGCAGCTGTTACAAAACACATTCTTCAGTGCCTCTGAATTCAGTGTATGGCTTATTAGGAATAAGTTACTATCACACTGAACTTGAAAAAATTGTGGTTCTGTTTTAATCTTTATCAAATAAAAATATATAAGTAATAAGTAAGGTAAAAAGTTTAAATTAATGGTGCCTTTCTACTTGTTCTCATTTTGAAGAGGAAATTCAAATGAGGACTGATGGAAGCACAGGAAGATGAACAAAGAGAAGACTGAAGTTATGATTTTAATAAGAAATTACCTGGTTGAAATCTGGTAGTGTCAAATGTTCCCTCCCCCAAATGCAATGTCTGTTACATAAATGAGAATACAAAAGAACCACTAACAGGCACCAGAAGCTTGAACATATGTGTCACTTTCCACAATCAATGAACCCATATAACCCTTTCTCTGTACTATGCTTTTCGTTCTTCACACTTCCTCCTTGGCAGTAATTAAGTTATGCCAATTTATCTCCTTTTCCAGACTAAAGCTCCTTAGAAACAAATCACTTTATCTTTGCATCTCCAGAGTATTCCCTTGTGTGCTTTAAGGCATAATAGTTTCCCGATTTCTGTTTAAATGAAAAAGTTAATCAAACATTCAATGAGTATTTAATGAATATCCAGTTATTTATACAGTTCTATCTCAACACTGTGGGGGACACAGAGAATTATGAGAAATAGTTACCATCTTAAAAGAGTTTAGGATTTAATAGCATAGATAAGACTTGATAGACTGAGATAGATAGGTAGATTAGATAGATAATTATAGATAGATTAGATAGATAGATGAAGTTTCAGTAAAGTCTTCATATTTAAGGAGTATTAAAGATAGAAATAAGTGAAACTGGTGATTCTGGGAGGGCGGCCACCCTGCCGGTTCCCACCTTCGAATCCCTCACCTTGTCCAGCATTATTTACCACATGTGGCAGGAGTCCAAACATTACTGGTGTGTTGAATCAATGAATCCAACATAAACTGTCAGATTTGAATGAGAATTTAGAACTTATATGGTCCAACCTTCTCATTTTACAGATAAGCATTGTTCTTTAACAGGATTCCTCCCATTCATTTCATCCTCCCTCTTCCACATTTTTCGAGTCCCAAGACATACTTCATCTTCTTGGCAAAGTCTTTCCTGACTAGCTCCATACAAAGTGATTAGTGTTCCTAAGAATTCTCCGAAATCTTAGTTGTCTTTTCTCCTTTCTTCTCTTCTTTTTTTCTTGCTTACTTTCTCTCCCTCTCTTCCTCCCTTCCATCTATCTTTCTTTCGTCTCCTCTCTTTTCTTTCTTTGGGTCTTCATTTTATTAGTTACCCACTATCAATACTATCCATGTCCAATCTTTTTAATTCCAAAGCATTTCAAACATACAGTACAAAAAAATTATAAAACAGAACCAAATATTCACTATCCAGATTTATAAAATGTTTACATTTCACTACATTTGTTCAGTTCTTTATTGAGCCCTATGTGATAACAATCTCCCATATTCGAAGATCCACTGCAAGTAGATTGTGGTAGTTAGTTACCTCTTGAGAACAGAGAAATGGGAACGCAATGGAGGGCTACCTACCTTGTGTATTTAGTTGTTAGTGGTTTTGAAAAGCTGAAACAACCAAAATATCAGAGAACTAGTTCCCACTCCCCATGCCCACCCCTAACTCCCATTGACACTCTTCACCCTGTTTCCCATGTAGCAATCAAACTGCTGCCTATTCTCCTGTCAAGGTCGTCTGGGCTGTGATGCAGTATCCCTATGTTTCAGTCTTGTCTCAACAATCAGCACGAGCACAAGCACCCAGATAGTGGGAGCTGGGTCTTCCCACATTTATCTTCCATTTCACAGAGTCATGCTGAACACTCTGGAGGCTTATTTGTTGCATTAAACCTTGAGGTGCCTATGTATCTAACATATGCAGACTTTTTTATTTTAGTAAAGATTTCTTTCTCAAATTATTAACGTTGTGATGTCTTCATTTATCACCTCTTCCCTAGTCTCCCTAAGAATGCTGTGTAAGTGCAGCACGTCAAATTTACATAGGATCTCTAACTTGTTTCCCAGGGATTCCCATTACAATAAGAATGAAAAATTGCTGAAGACAGTTTTCAACCCCATCTGTACATACTATGCTTTAGGGATTCATTAGACACATTTCTTTGCTTATTTTGAAGACAAACTATTGCAACATCTCCGTGGTAGGGCAGATGTAATCTTCCCTGGCCGGATCCTCTGCAGATGCTTGTTGCACAGTGGAATTGAATGTCTCAAAGGTCAATAACTATTTCTATCATTTTTTCATTAAAATGCTTGGAGCAGGCAGTTCCTGAAGGAATAATTACTTGGAATCTAGCATATGATTCTTGTTCATCCCAGTGAGTTAACCTTGAGCACTTCACTCCAAAGCCAGCTCTTGACAGATTTTTGTGGGAGTTTTATCTCACACCTTGGGACAACTGAAATGTCTTAGGAAAACTACATTTCCAAAGCAAGAGTTCCCAGGCTGGGTGCAGAGCTTTTCAATGCCCAGATCCTCACGCATGAGGATGGGCAAATGCCAGATGGGAATGGAAGAGGAAGCAGGGGAGGAGGACCATGGTGCATGGTCCATGAATTTCCCCTTTCAAACTTTGATTTCCTACAGGTTCAATGAGAGTCCAACAAAGCTGCCGTTCTCCAAGATTTCAGGCTGATGCTACAATCCAATTCCTCAGCACAGGCTTGGACTAGACACTCGGGGAGCTGGTTTGTCCTTCCTGACCAGCAGTGTCTCCAAGTCTGAATCCAAGTCCTGTGGTCAGAACTGATGGTCCCACAAGGTGGAGACAGGATCGGGGTCTGGGAGGCAGGAACGCTTTTCCAGGTGATCTCATCTTTCACAGCCCTTTGCTTGCACTGGAAGGGTTCTCTGGCAGAGCTGCAGAATCATCTGTACATCCCCCCAAGGAGGTTTGGTTCAGTTAGTCTATCCCACTAACATCTCTTTGGACACAAATAATTCATACTACTCTGACGAGAGTGAAGCCCAAAGAGAGCAGGGCTGGATGAACTATCCCAAGCCAGGGGAGACTAAGAGCTGTCCAGCCCCAGGGACCTCGTGGAAGTTTTGGCGAGTGCAGTGTTGTCCAAAGGAAATATAATTCCAACCATGACTATTTGGCTAATTCCAATATGGCTCTTTGAAAAAGTAAAAATAGGGAGAATTCATTTCAATAGCATATCAGAGAATTACTGAGTTATTTTAAATTCTTTTTAAAATATCAATCCTTCAAAATTGAGTGTGTAGTTTACGCTCACAGAGAATCACAATTCTGCACAGCCATTTATGCCTCTAGTGCACTGGTTACCCACAGTGCCCAAGAGGAGTGGCTCTTAGTTCAAAAGCCCATATTTCTGGGAGAAAGAGATGACTAGTGCCAGACCATACGAGATCACAGAGTCATGCAGAACAGAACCACGCCATGCAGACAAATCTAGGGAGATACAGAGATCTCATGACATCCCAATCCCAGAAAGGGGTGGTCAGAGCAGATATGTGACATGTATATGGATTTCAGGTCCCCCAGGTAATTTATGGCAGAGCAGACTTGGGGTTCACTGATCCATAATCCCTCTTTTCACAGAACTGAAGCCCAGTGTGTTTATTAGCTAGTTCAACCACAGGTCCATTTCCCCATCATGGAGCTGGAGTTTAGAGGTGAGGGGAAGGCAGTTTTGATGATGTCATTCCTTTGCACACTGAGAAAGTCCTCGGTTCATGCTCCCAGCTTCCTGGGAATGGATTGGTCGTTTGTCGTTTTTGTTAGATATTGTTCACCCTCAATCACTAAGCCATGTTGGCCCTTTTCAGCCTGTCTATGGCTGTCTCCTCTTATCTTGCCTTTTCTCTGGCTAGTCAAATGGTGTTCCAGTAAACCAGATGGAAGGTGGGAGCTCTGTGGTATAAATGTTCCAATTGTGGACAACTTCAGGTTATGAACATGACATCAACCTGCCTGCAAAAATCCTGAAGCATAACAGTGAGGTCTCACAACTTGGTGCCAGCTTGATCCAGCACACCACCGGGGCTGCACTGGCATCTCTCCACCCTGCCAACCTCTGCTTCTCTGGCCTCAACGAAGAAGAAATGTGTAGACATGGGGTTCTGAGCCTGTCAGAACAGGGCCTGCTTCTGGGGTCCACCCCCACCCCGGAGATTTCCTTTGACGTTTGAGTTTATGTTAATAAACTTTCAGGATGGTCGTTAGGATTAGTGAAAATCCTTGTAAAGCCTGCTCATAGGAGTCCTCTATAAATACCACTATTCATGCATTCCCTTTTCTAATTTTCAACAAGCAAACTCACACAGCTAGCCAGGAATGGGGCCAGCATGGAACACAGAGACGTGCCTTCAAGGATTTCAAACTAAATTACCAGAACTGTCCAGCTCAGGATGCTGCTGAGGCAGAAGGCACTTATGACCTTTGTTTGGATTCCTTGGCACAGAGGGGGCTGGGGAGGTGATCAAAGGGAGTGAGAGCTGAAATACCATTAGGAATTGTAATGATGCAGAAATGAGAACTAATATCTGACTTGTGTTCCTTTCCTAGGACTACTATGAGGAAGTGCCTGAAGTGGGCAGATTATGAAAAAGAGGATTTATTCTCTCACTGTTCTAGAAGTCCGAAGTCCAAAATCAGAGTGTGGGTGGGAACACGTTCTCTCTGAAGTCTCTAGGGTGGGTCCTTCCTCTGCTAGCCACTCAAGAAATCCCAGCAGTTCCCTGCTTGTGACAGCAGAATTCCACCCTTTGCTTCCCTCCATTCCCGTTTGTTTCTCATTCTTTTCAAAGGACACCAGTCACAATGGACTCATGACCTCATCTAAACTTGACTCCATCTCCAAATATTCTATTGCCAAATAAAGGTCACATCATAGGGACTGAAGGTTAGGACTTCAACCTATGTAGGGGTTGGACAGGTGAGGGTGGACACAATTCTGCCTGTAACGGTCCTTTGTAAATTCTAGGTACTGCAACATAAAGAGGATATTTTCAGCCCTCAGTCTCTTTTCCACGACAAAGAAAAAAGCCTTTAGTAATGTTTCTAAGTTGAACTAACATATTGTAAATCTCTGTTGACACGATGGAGAATCTGGGCTTCTTCTCTAGGCCCTATCTGCCAAATTTAATCTGGCAAATGTAGTCAGACAAAAAGAGAGAGAGGGAGAGAAAACTGTTTCTCGGCAGGAATAACCTGTGCACGCAGAGTCTGGATTTCCCCCGGCCACAGAGCATTGAGCTGAGATCTAATATTCAGATGAGCTGAACATACTTCTAGCTTCCTTACAAATGCTTCCCTTCTCTCTGCTGCCTCTACTGTAAAATTTTCATTGCTTGCTCGCCGGTTCATGGATTCATTCATTCATACACTCAGTCAGAGTCCCGGCCTGTCAGCACAGGGTGGTGCAATGTGTTAAAGTCCCATGTCTACATTTGAATTATGATTCTACTGACCAGCTGTGCGACTTTGGGCCAGTTACTTCACCTTTCTTTGTCCTGTAAGAAGGGATAATAGCAATACCCACTTGGCTGAGTTAGTGGAGGATGGTAAGTTGCAGGGCACCTGAGTACTCACACAGAGCTGGCACTTGGTCAGACACTGCACACACTCTGGGAACCACTGTAATCGCATGCTGCCCCCTGAATCTGAAATACAGTGAGAAAAAGACCAACAAGTCCTGGCTCAAAGAGTCACCATCCAGGGCCCTCCCTGGTGGCACAATGGCTTAATGCACAGCACTATGAAGCTCTCCTCAGCCACTGCAACATGACTGGATCCCCGGCCAGGCAGGTGACCCACCTGGAGTAGCAGACCTCTCCTGACCCACCCACTGCTCCCCTCGGTTGGCCTGTTCTGCCCCCTACTGTCTCTGGTGACTCCTCTCACCCCTGCACCTCAGGCTGATACCTCAGTCTTGTATGTATGAATAAATAAATATTTTTTTTAAAAAATTCACCAGCCAATGCAGACAGCCATGGCTACCTACATAGAACAATTTCAGATTCACATCTCTGTAGTTTATAAGACCTCATTTCCAAAACTACCTTGGGTCCATCTGCGTTTTTAATTTTGCAGCCAGATTTGATGAGAGCAACTCATTTTCGTCAAGATTGTCTAGTCCTTCAAGCTAATTTAACCCAATGATTTGACACCATTATTCACACATGAGAATTTATAAATAGTGGTGGGAGTGGAAAAATGGGGAAGAGGTACTCATTTATTTTTCCCACAAATATTTCAAATGTGGATGTTCTTGAAATAAAGACAAAAGAGTAGAATTGAAACAACTGTCTATGGTAAAACTTCAGTAATTCAAGTCTGAAAACAATTTTGATAATTCGACACATTTTCTAATAGCATAAAGTAAAAAGTGTACAACCCTTTCAGGACTCAGGTCCAGTGAGAAATAGCCCAGCTTCTGTCTCATGAGTGGAGTATTGGGATTTGAGGGCTAAGTAGCAAAACATGAATAAAGGGACCTGTTCCCAGTGACCTGGGACCCTCCAAAGGTGGGGAGGGAGGGTTGCCAGAGTCAAGAGGCATTCCCTGGGCTCTTCCACAAAATTCCTTCTGGCCCATGAACACTGAACTATTCAGACACTTGTCTGCTAACTGCAGTGAATCTGTGGGACCAATTCTGATTTCAAATATTCAGATACAGATATAAATACTCTATTCTGTGCGTTTTCTTACTTGTCTTAAATTTTTTTCGAGAAGATATAACCTTCTTTTAATTAAACATCTTGTTAAGGACTTTCCATACACATTACTTCATACATGAGAAAGAAGTTTTCGGTCTCTGTGTGCTGATGCTCTATTGGTGGAATATGGTCATAGCAGCAAATTTGTCAGCGGCTAGACAGCAAAAACCCACCCACATGCAGTCACACCCACACATGCACCCACACATCATAACACAGGGTCAGTCCTGCAGAAAGCTATGCATTTAACAAGCTTCCCGGGTGATTCTGCTGAGATCCAGCTGGGACCACTTTGGATGGGTGGTCTTTAAACTTCCTTTTCTCTGATTGTGTTTCCTCTCCACTCTGGTGTCCAGTGGGGCTTAGGGGTCACTGATCTAGCCCAGCCACTCATTTCTCATTTTACAGAGTTCTCTCCTACGTCTACTCCATCATTCCACAGAAGGTTCTCAGTTCTTCTCTGCCTCCAGGGAGCCAAGGTATCTTGGTCCTGGGTCACTCTCTGGAAGAACTGACAGACTTCCAAACACCCCATTG
Source organism: Condylura cristata (assembly GCF_000260355.1). Lineage (NCBI taxonomy): Eukaryota > Metazoa > Chordata > Mammalia > Eulipotyphla > Talpidae > Condylura > Condylura cristata. The sequence goes on from NW_004567115.1 coordinate 25,832,362, forward strand.
GTCCCCATCAATGAAAATGGGAAGAAATGGCAGAAAAGTGGAATCCCCTGTAATATATTTGTATTCTAAACGGGACACATGCCCTCATGTCCCTAAAAGAGCTTCAGAAACAACGTTCACCTAGGCCTGTTCCCCTCTACACACACACACACACACACACACACACACACACACACACACGCACGCACGCACAACCATCATGCTGGACCATTTCCAAGTCTCTAGATTGAAAAGCTAAAGAAAAATAAAGGTGGGGAGAAGCTGCTCTCTCTCAGCCTGTGTGCCAGGAGCCCCTGGAGCATTGCCAAGCAGAGACTAATTACCTCCTTTTCCCAATCTCCCTTCTCTTCTCCCTGAGGCAGGCAAAATACTTCAGGCTTTCAAAGTTTTAGAGCATGCTTCGTCTTTAGGGCTGTGTGTGTGTGTGTGTCTGTGTGTGTGCGCACGCGCACAAACTCAGGATAAGAAAAGGAAAAACATTCCAGGCCCTGACAATGAGGCCTTTGTTGCTGGTTACGCTGGGCAGTGGCTCCTTGCTGGGCCAGGCAGTGAGGTATGCAGGCATTTTTTGAACTGACCGTAACCCTCACAGCCTCACTAATCAGGGCAGGCATCCAGCTTGGTTGTCTTCTACAGACCCCAGTGAGTAGGACTGACTGGGACTCTACCCTAGCACTGATTAAGACTGTGAATGGCTGGGGGATTTCTCAGACTTGACCTTTAAATCATCTTTTTCTTCCTTGCATTTCCTTCCTCTTAACACTGAGCACCTACTTTTGGCAGGTAGGACATAAGAAAGAGAAAATCATAGGCCCTGCTCCAGAGGGACTCAGAGGAGAGAAACTGTGCTTTAGGTGCTTTGGGTGAGGAAGCTGTCATGAGCTTCTCTAAGGCCCACAAAACCTACCTCCACCAACTCTCATTGCTCCTCTCTTTGTTACTGTCTTCCATTCCAAAACCTGGAGACCCAGGAAGACTTGATGTTGGGGTGACAGTGGAATAAGTGGACTTGAATTCCTCTGTTCAGAGGAAAGCAGTCTTTTTTTTCCATTCAGCCTTCAACTGCTGAAAGAGGTCCACCTTTAACAAGGGTATCTCCATAAAAGGAGGCTGTCCCATATTACCTGGCCCACTTAATGAGCTGAGAGGCCAGGTGAAGCTGTTATAACACAGAATGCAGGTAACTCAGAGAGACATGTGGAGAGGAAGGGCCACCTGCTACTCAGCTTGGGACTTACATCAGGGACTTGGGGGGATATGGAAGGAAACACATGGGTAAGAAGCACATGGGGAGGCTGGCAATGGTGTCATCATCTTGATTTATCCTTTGATTTTTCTCTTTGTCCCAAATTTGTCTCTTTCATCTCTTTCCTATTGTTCCCAACCAGAAAATCCTTTAGATTTGTGGTAAGTTTATGGGCCTCAGCAGCCCTGATTTAGGCATTTGGGCATTTACCAAAGAGGAGCTGGATAATTTGGGGTGTTTTATTCAGAATATCCTTTTCTCTCTATGCATACTGATTCTATTACAATTCTTTCACATGAAGAGTATGCTCCATCTTTGTGCTCACGGATGACCAAATCTCATCAGAGCATGCTAGTTTGGGAATCCTGAGGTGACCCTTTGTCACATGCTAACATGCCCACTTTATGGAGAACAATCTGCTCCACAATTCAATATCCATCAATTTAAATAGTCATCTTGTCCAGAATAATGTTTTACCACATATCTGGACACTATCGCCTAGACAAGTCAACACATAAAACAAACCACTACATATTCCCTTTTCAGCTTGATGCTCAAACATACCTCCTTAATCTATATTTAATTTTCAAGTGAAGACAATGCAAGGTTACTCTTCCACTAACATGATACAGCTATTCTACATACATGAAAAAGGCACTAATACCTTCCTCAGAAGAGGATATAAAGTCTTTAGGTGATCTCCTCTTAATATTCTGTAAATACTATAACAAGTTTAACAATACTTAAAATACTAACATATCAAGTCAATGTGTTTTCTATTATGTGGGGAGGGGGTAAGAGAGAAAGAAAAGGACATTTGCATACACACATAATGGTATCATGATAAAATAAGGAGGCAGGACTCATGACACAAATCCTATTTTGTTATAACTGGACACAACTGTGGTCATAGCTGGCATTTATAATTACCTTCTCGTATTGTCCACTCTGTATTCTCTTTGCCCTCAACAACTTTCTCAGCTAGTCATGATTCTTTACCTGTGGAATGACCTGAACTCTCATGACTGAAGGATCTGGACCATCTGCTATCCTTCATGGAATGGATTATTGTGATTTTCCATTGACCCTTAATGAGGTGTGTGATGGTGGGATTTCTAAGGAATATATTTCATGATTCAAAACCAAAATATATTTCTCAAACATAATTGGTTTTCATCCACAATCCCTGACTCACAGTTCCCAAAACACTTGGAATTTCATAAGTGTTGAGAGTGATAAAGGTGTCTTTTGTTATATGAATGAGGTAACATTTGGAAAACACTTGAAGATGGGACTGGTTGCCAGAGAAACCAATAATGAATACGGGTGTATCCTTCAGTCCCAAGCCCTGATTTCCAGGGAAGAGAGAAGAGTCAGAGTTGGGCTCAGTTTCCGATGGCTGGTGATTTAATCAGCCATACCTTTGCAATGAAGCCTCCATAAAAGCTCCAAATGGAGAGTAGTGGTGGAGCTCCAAAATCTCCCAAGCTTAAAAACCAGAGCATTTGCACATGCCTCCAAGCTGGGCCCCAGGCCCAGGCTTCTTGAGGACAGAGGCTCCTTTGTTCACGACCTCACCCTATGTCTCTCTTCATGTGGTTGTCTATGTGTGCCCTTTAATATCTTTTGTAGTAAAGCCAATAAGTGATATTCCCGAGTTCTTTAAATTATTCCACCAAATTAATAGAACCTGAGGAGGGGGTTCTGGGAATTTTCAATTTATAATCTGTTGGTCAGAAGCACAGGTAACAAACACTCTGGATACTAGCTAGCATTTGAAGTTGAGGGCAGTCTTGGAAGACTGAACTTTTAAGCTGTATAATCTGATACTAATTTTGGGTCAATAGTGCCAAAGTTAAGTTGAATTCTTAAACCCCTGGCTGGTATCCTAGAATTGCTTGATCATGTGAGGAAGCTTCCATACACTCACATTAATATTGAGTTTTGGAGCTGTTTCTATTGTGATAGTACTAAGAGATATCCTACAGAAAATCTATATTCCAAACATACTCCTCCTCACTCCACTCTAGAGTAGCAGTCCACTTCCTTCTTGATGGCCAACCCATTTAAAAAGTACCTATGCCTGGCCTCACCTAAGGCAATTGGCATCTTTTCATTGGTGGCAGAACCTGGGTAACTGAAACTTGAGAAGATCTGTTCAGGGCTGAGATCTCCAAACCTAGCTGGGAAGACATAGAGGGAAGCTGCTAGAAGAGATACCACACAGGTACTACTAGAACAGGGGGCAGGGAGGGCACAGCATCTCTGCTGTGGATGCCAATATGTGCAATTTCCAGAGCCAGGGTGCATTTGAGGAAGTGCTCACTGGGGGAAATGCTGTATCAGAAGTTTAAAGAAATGGGATAGCCTCATAAGAAATGTTAATCTGGGTGGATCATAATCTTCCAAGAAGTTAAAAATAGAGAATAGTTTGTGAAAGAGGAACCCTCACCATGAACTTGAGACGTCTGAGAAAAAGGGGACAGTTGCCATGCTGTGATTGCTAGGACTGGCTCATATTAGCCCAATATTTAAGCAAGGATCCTTCGTGATACTTTTCTATCAGATTCTAGAAGTAGGTAACTGTCTGGAGTATTGAATTTCCTCTTCACATATAATGCCAACAAGTACAGGAGATGTTTGATTTCCCTTGTAATCAAAGAAATGCAAATGAAAACAAAATACCTCTTTATATTCATCAGAGTAGATGTCAGTGAAAATCAGATATAGCTCTCAGCACACTGGTGGATGTGTGAAGTAGGACAGCCCTTCTGAGATACCATCTGGCCAAACTTTATATCAGAATGCATATGGCTGGAAGTTGGACAGCCCTCTCTTGGGGGAAAATCTTGCATAGGTCCACCAGTGGATCAGACACATATATACAAGCATGCATATTAAATTCATCAGACTCAGATACTGAGAAATATGGGGATGGGGGTAAGGAAAGAGGAAAATGAACAAACTTAATGAGATAAGCCCTGAAAGACAGTTATGATAGTATGCCATGATTTGAGGTGTATAATTAACTAGACACTCCATCCCGTTTAATGAATTAAATAAGTAATTACCTTGATTCAGCCCCTCAGGGCAATTTATCCCTGGCCCTGACAAAAGACAAGGCTGAGCCTCCCAGCCAGAGGCCAGTTCAAGCCAACCCTGCCTGGGTGATGGAATTATCTAGCATGAATGCAGGTCATTTCTTCTGGTAATAATACTCATTAAAATCTGTGTCACCCTGATGAGCAGAAAATGTATGATGGAATGTTGGGAGCTATACAAGGATTTCAAAATGACATCTTTTATTAAAAGTCAAATGTATTTCATTGCATAAAGTGAAGAACTAGTGCCCCCTGCTGATTCCCAGAAAATCCCTAACTGTCGCAAGGTGGGGCTTAGTAAATGCGCAGAATCATGGCCCCTCAATTGCCCAAGTTCTCGTCCCAGAAAGTGTGAATTTGCTACTATGCATGGCCAAAGAGGTTCTCAATGAACCTTGAGAAGGAGGAGACTCTCCAGGAATACCCCAGGTAACTATGTGAGCTCTTCAACAGAGAGCCTTCATTAAAAAGAAGGTATAAATGTGGAAGTGCAAAGATGTCAGAGTGTTGACTCTGAGCATTGAGCTGTGGTCAATGTAAGTCTCCAGAAGCTAGGGATTCTCCCCTAGAGCCTTCAGAAAACAATGCAGCCTGCCAGCACCTTGATGTTGATGTCAGCCCACTAAGACTTGTTGGACTTCTGATCTACAGAATCTATGTATTTAGTAGAGTTGTGTTGTTTCAGGTCAATGCATTTGTCATAGTTTGTTATAGCAGCAATGGAAAAACAAATATAGTAAATATATCCTGATATCCTGATTTAACTCAATCTAGAGGATCTAGAGTCCACTGTTTTTGCTTTTTTTTTTTTTTTTTTTTTTTTTTTTTCTGTAACTCTTCTTGCTAACCTTACCCTAGAGTCTTTGGGAATATCATGCAGATGAGGTAGGACTTGGGAAGCTCACAGAGCATTAAAATTAGAAGGAAGCCATCATGGTAGTAACCCAACCATGCCCACCCTAGCCAGAAGCTCTCCTGCCACACTTCCAGTTGTTGGTGGGATACTCAGCTTCCGCTTGAACCCTGGGGATAAAGCTGCATCTCCAGGTCTACTTCCATCTACATATTGAATTTTTCTTAATTTTTGATCTAGTCCTGCCATCAGAGAACATTCCTTTTGAGGAAGTCTGTATGATTTGCTTGAGGACTCTGCTAAAATGTTCTTTCTTGCTGTGAACCAAAATCCACTCCTCTCAAGCACCCATATTTTAGCATTAGTTCTGCTTCCCAAAGCAACACAGAACAGAAGAAATAGGGTATGTAAAGGCCCTGAGATAAGAAGATGGGGTTCAGAAGAAAGGCTAGCTGATTATGTGCTGCCATTCAAGTCAAGCTTATTTGAGTCAATGCATATTCACTGAGCACTTATCATGTACCAGGCATTCTATTTATCACTGGGAATATAATTGGGAACCCCCAAACACAGCCCCCAGTATTAAAAGGACTTTAAATGAAACATAGTGAATACTCAAAATATAATTACAGAATGTAACATTTAATATATAGATCAGGAGTCTGCAAACTTATTCTATAAAGGCTCTAATAGCAAATATATTCGGTTTTGGGGGATACACAGTCTGTCACCAGCACTAAATGCTGCAGTAGTCTTGAAAAAAAACAATAGACAATATGTAAATGAATGTGCCTGGCTGTGTTCCCATCAAACTTTATGGGTACTGAAAATTGAACTTCATATGTCACAATAACCTTTCAATTTCTTCAAATATTTAAACAATTAAAAGTCATTCTGAGCTCTCAGGCCATACAAAAATAACAGCTGGCCAGATGTAGCCTACAAGCCACCACTTGCTGACCGGTGATACAGATGAATCAGCACAACATAATACTAGGTTAAGGGAAGACTGAAAAAGCATGTGCATAGTGAGACTTCTGTTAAAGTCTAAAACATTCTAAACAATCTATATGTATACATCTATCTATATGTATTGTTCTAATGAATCTCCTTGCCCACATGTAATCCATAGAGTCTGCAACAGCGTGACATCCATAGAAAGGGGAGAGTTCCAGATTTCCTGCCATCCAAGGAAGGGTGCAGCTGAGCACTGAGAGGCTAGAAAAGACTGGGGGAAGGACTGGGTGAAATAAGACAGATTTGGAAATGGCACATGGAGCTGAGAGACATATGAAGGAGAAACTATGTTTACTTCTTGGCCTGGGACCTGATTAGGGACTTGGGGGACATGGAAGGAGATACTTGAAAGAAATGTGGGTGAGAACGAGAGATTAATTAGTTGATGCATCCTACCAGTAACACTGTCTGAGCTGGGCCCTGGGTGTACCCTGAAGGCTGGAAACACCTCGGTGGTGGTGTCTTATGCCATTCCATGAGGTCACTTATTGGTGCTATATACTGGATGATCTGTTGACCCATTTAGGCCATAGACCATATCTTACGGTCTTGTGATCTTATGTATCTTCAGCACCCTGCTCAACTCAGTAGAGCTGCCTGGTGAATATTTGTGCAATAAATGTTGACTCCAAATACCTTTTCTATCATATACGATTGCCTCTAGAACAGCTCTGTTAGTGATGATAATCTAACTTCTTCAAGCATAGCACCAAAAAGTAGATAATAAAGAGACAAGCCATTCCACATTCATCTCTCATTACACTCGTTCAATCCCAAGGTCTTTACACTCCAGTAAAGCCCTCCTTGAGTTCCTTCAATATGCCATGTTATCCATGCCCCAGGATCTTTGCACACACTATTCCTACTAAATGCAATGCCTTCTACTCTTCCTTCTTTTCTCTGCTCAGTCATAATTCATGTTTTTACAGCATATGTACTCCCTCCTGTCATTTAGTGACAATTCATGTCTAATTGCCTGTCTCTTACATTGAAAAAGCAGGAATGGGCCTGTTCAGTTGGCTGTTTCCTTAGATATTTAGCACGTAGCACAGTCACTGGCATATAATACCTGCTCAAAACATTGTATGTAACTAATACAATTCTCACTAGAGATCTATGTGGGACAAAGAGTATTCCAGAAAGAGGAAACAGTTCTAGCAAAACCTTGAGAAGAATGATACTATTGCTCTATCTAAAGTTGAATGAAGCCAAATATGGATGGACCATAAAGGATGAGGGGAGAGTGATGTGTAGACAGGGCCAGATACTGCAGGGTCTCACAAAACACATGAGGCCTTGGGATAACTGGAAGTTGTCTGGAGCTGTAAGTAGGATGGTTATTCTATTCTTCACAGAACGCTACTAATCAACATCATCGCATGCCACTACACCTGTGGTTGTTGCACCTAAGGCCAGCAAATTATGTGCACACACACTATGTCTCACCTTGTTTCATTGAGACCATTGTCCTAACCTTCTGAGATCATTTTGAGTCTTTATTGTTTCTTACTTTTCAACGTGGCATCACTGAAAACCTGGTGTAACACAAGGTCCTCCTGTCAAGAGCTAATAGAAAAAAACAAAGGCATCAAAGTTCCTACATGTTCTGTCCTCTATGACTCAAGTCCCAGCCCTACTGGTGAATTCCAGTCTGAGGTTTCACAGAATATGACCTGACTCTCTCACAGGCAAAGCAGCCAGCCTCGCCCCTCCAAAACTGTAATTGTATGTATATGTCCTTTCTTTCTGTTCCTTTAGTCATCCATAATTCCAGTTTGATGGAATAATATTATAAGGTAAGTGTGTTTGATAAAGGCGACATGCAGAGGAAAGTTGTCCCCTTGCTTATTTCAAGTAGTTAGACTGGATTTCATTTTCCTAAAATGAATGTCTTTCATTTTCTTCCTGGAATCTGACTTGTTTCCATAAATCCCTAAGTTTGGCATGTTTACATATATTCCATAAAAGGTCAGAAATCCAGGATAGTAGATATTTTGAAAGTAAGAAAAACTCTACTTGCTAATCCTTTGAAAGTCACAGGGTCCTTTGGTGAATCAATTCTCACTGAAAAGGACAGTTCTGTTCCTCTCAGGCACTGTCTGATATTGACAGCTGCTTGTGATTTGTGTTATGAGTTGGCTTTGCGTGGGGTTCTTGTCTGTTTAACTTTGGCTTTGGGCTGCTTTCTTTTTCTTAATATATGATTTTAAATGCAGAAACAATTCCCAAATCACTGTATTAGCCATTAGCCATTATGACTTACGAGATATATTTCCGACTTTCAGAAGCCAACTTTTGAAATAACTTCACTATATTTGTGGAACTTAATCAAAATAAAGAACAGTTGAGGTTTATATATATATATATATATACATATATACCTAAATATATGTATATATATATATATACATATATATATAAATATATGTTCTCTATATGAAAAACAACATTAAAAGGGGGAGAAAGAGGAGGGGGAAAGAACAGTGAAAAAAAATTACTGTTCCTTCTTTACAGCTCTCATTCCAATCTTGAAAACTCAGTTAAAAAAAGAAAGGCAAAAATATAGCTTTGCTTCATCCAACTAAGACTAAAAGACAATGTCAGCTCTAAAATAACTAAGGTGACAGTAGAAGAGGACAGGGCTAAGGACAGAGACCAAGGCCCTGACAACAATGCTCAGGGCCTGTCCCCAGTGACACTCACTGAGTTTTCTCAACTTACTGTGTCCACTTGGTCAGCCTCATTTCTCCTCATGCCTGCAAAGTGATGCAGAAATGCCTCTGCTGAAAGTGTCCCCAGAAACGCAGACACGTCAGCCCTGGCACTCCATGGGCCATGAGGGATTTCCAAATGCCAGTTTCAGAACTGGAAGAAAACAATCTGTGCCAACATCTCAATAAATCCATCACTCCTCATCATCCCAGTGTCTCTTCGACATACAATTTGTTTTCAAGTCTTACCAAAGGTGAATATTAAGTTCACCAGGGGAATGGACATTCCTCCTGTCTGAAAGCAGTGACCAATTTGTCATCTGCAGCTGTCACCCATGCAAGCCAGCACCGAGCGAGGCAGTGCTGCCATGGGGCCAGGCCTTGATCAAATCAGAGCTGGTGACCTCACTTCGGCACTTGAACAAAGAAACAGGCACCCAAAAGCATAAGTCTTCATTTGGAAGAAAACATATTCTTCTTGAAACATTTTTTTAAACCCAAAGAAAGTGCCAGAATGTTTTTAGAAGCAAGGTCCAACATGGTTCACGCAGCATGCACCCCTGACTGATGGGAACATGAAGCTGGTGTTTGTCAGGCAAAGTGTTACCAGCCCCAACTCAATGGTAATCTTCCTCTAAGGTCATAGAAGGTTCTAGAGAACAGTACTCCATGAATGCCATGAAGAGACCCTGGGCCAAAGCTGGCTGCAAGCTGCTTGCTAATAACTGGTCCCCAGGGAACCAAACTGTCTGAGGCTCTCCGAGCCTGCTTGCCGCTCCCACCTCAGGGCCCTCACCTGGGGGTGGGGACTTTCAGAGCAACTAGGGGCCTGATTCTGTTACCTTCTGGCTGATTAAATCCAGGTGCTCTGTTTATTTCATAGTGCAAAAAAACACACCAAGAGCTTAAAACTCACATTACAGACAGGAAACAGCACTCCAGAGAGCCAGTGCCTGAAACTTGAAGACCATGCCAGGCCTCTTCTTAAACAAGCACTGTTTCTTCCCTGGCTGTTCCATAGCTCCTGCTGGAGAGGGTCTTTCTGCCCTCACCCTGGGCAGCTCAAGTCTCAGCTCTCTATAAATTAAATATTTTAAATGTACCTAGTTCTCGCTTTTTCTTACATTTAAAAGCAGATAATTTAGACTTGATCTCAGCCATACTCTCTCAAAAGAAACAGTCCTTACAACGTGGTCATTAAAATCTCCCTAACATGTGTTCTTAGAATGCACATTGAAAACCTATCTGGGAACTGGGGGAGGAAAGGAGGATTTGAGAGCAATAACAGCCTCATTAATCTAATTATTTGCCAATATTTATTGAGACGTGAGGATTGAAGATAATCTGTGGGTGGGTTTTCTGAGTCTTTTGTATTTAAAGCAATCTTCTCTCTAGTACCCTCTCCCTCTCTCAGACACACATATCATGCGTCTGCCTCCTTGCTTCTGTCTCTCACATCAATAGCTCTGAGTAGAGTAAAAAATTTAAGCCTTCCCTTTCTTCCCTGACATATTAAAGCCTTTGCCTCTTCTATATTTTCATTGGTGATATGGGTCAACAAGAAAATATAAAATCTGTTGACTCCTTCAAAAGTCTTAAGGCCCAGGTTCACCCCCTCCCTGGCAGGCCAAGAGTCCTTCAGGTTGTGGGCACTGGGGAGCATGAGGATTAGCAACAAGTGTCCCACTGTGGACCTATTCAGCAGCTGGCAAATGAGAGACAGAACACGGGACTTCTCAGGCTTGTCCACACCCCAAGGCTGCAGTTGTCCTGTGCTCCCCTGTTCCAGGAGGCTGCTACTCTGAGACTATGCTCTAAGTTTTCTTTGATAGCCTACCCGAAATGCAAACAAGTGAAAAAAGACTAGAAGGAAATTGACTAAATTGGAGTGATGATGTAATCATTTCAGAAGCTTTGGTTGTATGTCTTTAAAATTCATTTTAGAGCCCTCCCTGGTGGCGCAGTGGGTTAAAGCACAGCATTAAGAAGCTAAAGCCACTTCAGTATGAGTTCGATCCCTTCCCTGGAGGTGACCCACATGGCACAGCAGACCTCTCCTTACCCACCCGCTGCTCCCCTCAGCAGTGTACTTTGTCAGTCAGCCTGTTCTGCTCCCCATTATGTCTCTGATGAATCCTCTCACCGCCCCTGCACCTCTGGCCTGTAACCTAGTTCTGTACGCATAAATAAATTTTTTTTTTTAAAAAAAATCCATTTTAACAATTCAAGCAAGGGGAGTTTTTGAAATGAATGGAAAATATGTAAACCAACAAGGTCATTAGGAGGACAGATGGCTCTTTTAGCAGTGCCACTAGAAGGGCAGATTTGGCAAATTTCCAGAGAGGGAGCTGTGAACAGTTTCATTATGTTGCTGACATCAGAATGAGTCAGCCCCAGCTGACTGTCTTTCCCAACACCCTCACTAAAATTCCCCCCATGCCTTGCAGAAATAACAATCTTTCTGGATCATCCAAATTGCTCATCTATTTCCATGGCAAAGGCAGGGTCCAGGGACAGTGCTCAACCAGGCAGATTCAGTAGAGGCCTACTCTTAGTGGACACCAGTGTTGTCATGGCTTTTAGGGGGAAATATTTTTTGTTTTGATGTTTTTCTATAATATCCAATTGCTTTAAACATTAAACCCAAATAGTTTTTTATCTAAGGGGGGAGTACACACACACACAGAACCATGTTTTCTCTAGTGAGTTTCTGTCCATCGCTCAAGCTCTGAGACTAGTAGGAGAAAGAAGCTAACAGATAACGTGTGTTCAAGACATTTTGTTCAATTAAAAAAAAATAAATGGGATGGGGAAAGCTACAAAAAGGGAAGATAAAGCAACTTCACACATTGACCACTTTTCTCTCCACCTACAATCACTCAGGAGTTTAACAACATCACCCTTCCAACTCTATAGTTCTACCCCCTCTCTTAGCAAACTGACTAAAATTCTTTAAGAAGAATTTTACTGTTTTTCACTCATGGCTGCAAATAAAGCAGGTGTGAAATCTTACTCCACATTATTGCCTGCCCCTTAACACAAAAATCATTCTCATAGTTAATCGGATTCAGATATATTTCACGAGCTCCTCTAATGGAATAGGATCCAAGTATATATCTGTTTTTTTACTCTCATTACCCTACTGAAGTTTATTTAGTGGGGTGGTTTTTCGTCTGCCCTAGGTGAAAACTCAGAAAGCTAATGACTTGTCCTGGTTCATTTTTAGCTTAGTAATAGTCCTAGGTTCACTTTAGTGAAAGCACGTCAAACCCAAGGTACTAATGGAGATATTTGCTCTCTATTGCCCACCTTGATGAAGCTTCTAATGGGAAGGCAGCCAGTCTTTGGAGAAAGGTAAAGCCACCCTGCTCTTTCTCCACCCATCTCCTCCCATTTACCAGCTGCTGTTGGCAATCCTGCCAGGGCTTGAAGGGATATGCAAGGGATGAGGTGTAGGGAGCAGGCGTAAGGAAGATGGCAATTAACCTGTGAATACCTTCTCTGGTTAAGTGAGTGAACCCCGATACCATACTAGGCATCTCCATGAGTTCTTTGGACATCCTGGAGCTGGGGGCCTCCAAATGTAATGACCCACCTGTGACGTGGGCTACTCTGTCCACTGATTTCCACTTTTTTTGGCAGCACAGAAGATCTTCATGGATAAGACTTAGAACAGACTCTTGTGACCCACATGTCATACATATGAGAAAGCCACAAGTCCTTTGCTCTTCCATAGAGCAGATCTTTCTTTCTCAGATCATTCTCATTCTTCTCTCCTGCCACAGGTCACACAATGCTCACAGCTGCAAGTCAACATGGCTCTCCCCACTGCAGAAACATGTAACAAACTCTGCAAGTTGACTTGGTAAAGAAGTTCTCGCTCTCTGTCTCTCCCATTTTAGTAACAGAAGAAGCACTCACAACTCCTGACGGAGAGCAGAGTAGAACTCCTGTGATGCTATAGGGTTAGGTAGGGGCTGACAAAAGGCAGTAGCATTAATTCCCTTATAAATGTTTCTCTCTACTCTCATGCTCTTGAGTTTTTATACTCCCATCATGGGGTGGGGTTCAAAAGTAAGAGAATGGGTTCTTGAATACCACTTTACAGATTCCTCCAGGTTGGTGTGTTCTCACACTCACTTGAGCACCTAATATTTGCACCTGGGTCAAAACTTCAACTTTAACATACTCAGGTACCTATAGTTTATGCATATTTCTCTATCACCCATGTTATGAGTGAGGATAGTGAGGTTCAGGGTTGGTGCTCTGTCTCCCCACCCTGCATTGCACTCAGCTGGTCTTTGGAAGGGAGGACAAGTTTGAGCTTCCCTATAGTACGGGGTTCAGTCATCACTGGTAGATCACTCAGGGCTGACTGTCATTCATCTCTGGTAGATCCAAAATGCCTTCCTGACACATGTATTAACCACTCGCTGGGAGGAGAGGTGCCAGCTGTCCTGGAGAAAAAATATGGTGGACCTGATATTATTACAGGGCACCCCAAATCTGTTAGAGGACAGGGGGAGAAGGACACCCCTGAAGCTCCAAAATCCTGCCTGCTCTAAGTGGGTTCTGCCATCTGCCTCAAGAAGACAAAACATATATAAAACTTTAATGAAAAAGGGACTTTAATACAGTGAATATACAATACGGAACACAGAGAATATAACTTCTAAATCAAACACCTGAAGTTACCCATCCCCTCGTGGGCAAAAGTCAACCCAAAAGGGATTGGCCCAAAGCAAGGCCTGAAAGCCTCCCACAAGACTAAAGCACCTTCTGGCTGGGACCCATGGAAAAGGGTCAGAAATGGCCAGAAAGTTCTGAGAGGAAAAGAGCAAAATCAAAATCAATATAAACACGGCCATAGTCACCTCCCTACAGGTATCTCACCCACATCTGCCTTAACAGTCCAGGGTCAGGAAATAAGCACGGTTTCTTCATCACATGCTTGCTGCTCCATGTGGCTTCCTCAGGTCTCCTGCTCGCCCTCCATCCAGCTTCCTTCTCTTCTTCTCTCCTCTTTTTTCTGCTCAGCTCCACCCTCCTTCTGGGCGGGGCAGGGAACCTGGAACTTCCCTTTTTCCTAGGGACCACCCTGTTACAACATCAGTCTGCAAGTGCCTTACAAAGTTAGTTTTAGATGTGGGATTTAGATGATACAGTATGTCCAGTTTCAGTCAATGCAGAATCTACATTTATACCACAGCATAATGAGATTATATGATGTACTATTGATGATGTAAAAACATCACTTAAAGTTTGAACAATGAAATTTCCCAAGCAAATGAAATGTGAACCAACCTACCAAGAACTAACAACCTAAACTCTCTTCCGAAGGCAGCATGGTCCTTATCTTCCTTTGCATGGATCCCAGACCTGCTGCTTTGGAAGGAAAACAGCTTGCTTGGCCCAAGAGAGCAGGTTCAGATCACCCCTGACACCCTGCCCTGTGGGAAACCTACACAAGCAGCTTGAAATTCCCTTCAGGGAACGGAGACTGTATTTTTTTCCTAAAGGGAATAACCATTGCCAAAAACACTTGCAAATCTGGCTGATTTTTAAAGAATTTGAACTTGATTTTTTTCTCCCAGACAAGGACTTGGCCAAGAGAGGGATTTTATAGAGCTAACAGGGGGAAAATGTCAGGAAGGGGATCTAAAATTGAGAGGAGGAGAGAAAGCAGAATGGAGAGGAAAAAAGGAGAAAGGGTCCCAAAAGAGGGGAGAAAACACTCCCATTGTCTGTGGACGGCCAGTCTGTTCTCACATGAGAGTTCACATGTCACCTGTCTCACACGAGGCCACCAAGTTTCCATACCACCGAATTATGACCTAGAACATCTTTCATTCTGTCTCCCTCCTCCTCCCAACTAGGCAAACCTCCTCTGTGCTCCTCAGTTTCTCTGTGACCCTAAGTCAGCAACAGGGGTCACAGGGAGCAGAGGCTTCCTAAAAGCACACCCTTCAAAGTCACCACTTTTAAAGTGACAGAATAGTCTTTAAGGCTAGGGAGGACATATTGGAAAAAGCAAGACTGTGAGACACTGGAGTGAGTTCATCAAACATTGTTAATGATTTGAGGGCACAACTTTACCCTCTGTGACAGTGGGGATCCCACCACTTCTCCCCCAACCGCCTCCCCTCTATGTACTGCCTGACGGTTGCTCCTCCAGGAATGGCCACTGAGCCTCAGGCTGCAGCAGGTACATGCCCATGTTCAATGCATCATCATTTTCTTTGAGTTCATCTTGTCTCCTCCTGTGGCATGTGGCCCCTTGAGGTCAAGGGTCATATACACCCTGCTCTTGATTGGTCTCCTCCACCTACTGACTCCACACCTACCAAGCAGGTAACATAGTGGGTCCCTGTAAATATTCTGAGAGATTCAACTGTGTCATTTCCCGCTGAAACCTGGATGCCAGCCCCTGAGACAGCACTGATGTTCAGAGCCATGGTCCTGAGAGATTACTCTTGCCGTGTCACAACCCACCAGAACTGAGGGCCACAGACTGCACATATCTGTCCCGCTACCGGTCCCAGGTCATTCCCCATCTTGGCCATCAGATGGCACCACAGTTCCACAGGTCACCACCAGTGTGTTGGCAGGGAGGGGAGTTTTGCCATCCTGCCACTGCCCCTCCCATGGAGGGTGCCACCCCGCCAGGATGGGATTCCCATCTCCCCACTGCTCTTTGAAGGACATTTTTGGGGAACTGGGGCAGCTTTCCTGCATCAGGCTTGTCAAGTTTGGGGCTGTTCCTTCCCCCCCCCCCGAACCCCCTGCCACCTGCCCAGGACATTTAACTAGGGGGCACAGGAGGGCACAGAATCTCTGTGTGCTGAAGGTTCAGGAGCTGGTAAGCAGAGACTCGGCAGAGCCCCCCAGTGGCCCTGAACTAGGGAAGTTCAGAAAGCTCTGGAATTACAGCTTTGTAACATCGCCTTTAAAGAGTGTTCGAATTGCCCAAAATGCACAAGCTCCCTTTTCCCCATCTGCCGCCTCTTCACTCGCCTTCCTGACTTGAGCAGGAGACTCAAAAACCCCATTAGTATTCTCTAAAGAAGTTCTGGGTGAACCAGGTTACCCAGAGAATCCCCCGCCTAGGAAGCTACATTTTCCCAAATCCTATAGCACTTTCTTCCAAGATTTCACAGTGATTAACAAATCTATCAAACTCCCAGCAAATAGATCATACAAGAATTTCCCAGTACTTTTTTTGCCAGTGTTTCTGCCCCTGAAAACATGCAAATCGCATGGTGTTAAAGAATCTTGATTTCAAAACAGTTCAGCCAGGGCTTGGCCACAGTGGCAGCAGAGACTGGCCACTTGGTGTGGACTGTTACGTCCAATCCTGGCTCCAGTCTCTGTGCACACCTTGCCATGTACTTCTAGGACCACAGACAACTTGTGATACCCCCAATGATGTGAAGGAGAAGCATAAGGAACACAAGTTAAAACAATCAGCTAACAACGTAGATGATGCTAACATTCTAACTTTAAAACCACATGACTTAGTCGATTATGTGAACTGAATGCCAGCAATCACACAAAAATACACAGCAGACAGGGGCGGTCTGCAAGTTGGGGCTTACTTTAGTTCTCATTGTCTCCAAGCCAGATCTCTCTCTCTCTCGCGCTCTCTCAAAAACACACACACACACACACACACACACACACACACACACGCTTGCTCCAAGACTCCTGGAAGAACACCTCCTAATCTTTAACTAGGTCCTTAGGGAATCTCCAGGAGAGCTACCCCCACCCCCAGGTCAGTCATGCAAGACTCAGGGGTGCTTCTCCAGTTGCCAGGTTGCAGAGGAAAGAGTCACGTAGACCCAGCCACAGACTTCAGGCTGGACATGGGCGGGTGGGGTACAGAGACACATAACATCGAGTCAGCGCACCAACGGACTCAAAACAGCGGCGTGGAGCCTCTCTTCCCTCTGGTGCCAGGAACCTTCTACTCTGGCACCCTTTAAAGTTGCCTGCAGCCCTAAGAACCACTGTAGAGAAATTGGTTGTTTGGCACCTGAGCTACAGCCACTCCAGCTGCACCTCCAAATTTATTGTCCCTTCAGCGCCAGCTGAGAAGAGCACACACATACACGTATACACACACAAGTCAATATCATAATTTCCTCCATTTCTCCCCTTTCACCAAGGAGCTACATTGTTTAGGACCGAAAATACCTATGTAAAGATGTTTACACTCAGAGGACAAAGCCATGCTCTTCCCCAGTGTTTTCTGTTGGCCAGAATGAGCAAGGATCCTGCTCTCTGCTCCTCTTGGCTCAGTAAGAAGACAGGGAAGCCAGCACTACTCTTGGGGTATGTCCAGATCGTTCATGGAATCTAAAGGCCCCACAGAAATCTGGGGCTCAATGTGACCCCTCAGCGACAGCCCTGACCCCCACCTGACCTCACTCTAGCTCCTTCTAACATTCCCTCCACTTGCTTTTTCTTCACAGCATTACCTGCTTGTGCACAGCACTGTGTATTTGTTCATTTACCCCAACACGTTCCGTCTACCCCAGCAGCATTTAAGCTTCTCAAGGGCAAGAACTTGGCCTCACATACTGCTGCAGCTGCAGGACACCTCAGCACTGTCAAAATGCAGCACATGTTGGATAAATGCGTGAATGAGCGAGTGAGTGAGTGATCCTTTCCAGCCTCCACCTCTCCAGCTTGGTCCCCTACTCTCTTCCCTTTGCCTGGGCTTCTCTAGTCTTCAGCTCCCTCTACTCCCTTTCTCTGCTCAGATACTGGGCTCACCTTACTCTTCCTCCTCCAGCGTAATGCCAACAGCCTTCCAGCTCTCAAAGTCTCCTCGTCAGCAAAGCTCCTCTCCACCAGCCCGAAAGGATATCAGGTCCCCACATCATTTCATACCCATGTGTGCTGTTTCTCCATTGCCTTTGTGGTTTGTGATGTTATATCTATTTGGGAGATTATTTGCTTATTGCTTGTCCCCCACCCCACCCAATAACTGTCTTTTCCTCATCATTGCAGTCCTAGTTTTTAGCACAGTGCTTGCGCAGAACAGGTGCATAATAAATATTTGCCCTCGATAGTCATTACGATTGAAAAAAACCAAAAGTGCTCTTTGAAACTTTGGAGTTGGAGGATAAAAGGTGCAATTTACAAAGATGGAAGTTGTGTCCTAGGTAACCAAACTTTTGTAAGCCTTTCTGGGCAGGCATCCCTATATTTTCCTACTTTCAGAAGCCAAACCACATAGGATTGGACCCTTTATGTTTCAGCTCTCTGCTAATCATGATTTTCTGAAGTGGGTACTCAGAAGGAGGCAGAAGTAAGGTCAGAAGTGGCTGAGAAGGGGAGATCAGGAGAGTTTTCCCCAGAAAGAGATGACTGAATAACTCTGAGAGCTGGCCTTTCTTCACTGTTGACTCCCAGCCCCCACCATCGTATTAGGAAAAGAGAAGGAAAAGCCCCTCATCACAAAACACCCCAGCAGTTAAGATTACAAATATGTCTGCTTTTACTTACTGTCATAAGATTAGCAAGACAACCTGGATCCAGTTTCATAGCATTTTGGAATAGTAAGTTATCGAGAGTAATCATGCAATCTGATCCTCTAATTTTACTGATAAGGGAACTAAAGTCCCAATTATCCCAGTTCACAGATCTGGAATTAGAATTCAACCCCGTCTCCTAGAACCATATGCTGCTATCTTAGTTACGAGTTTTTATTTTAAAAATGAGTTAAATTTTCCAACAAGATCTTTTGTTGTAGCAGAATATGGTAAGTAACACAAGGCAGATGATTGCTGACAAGAACAACATGTTTATTTTAACTACATATCATGTCTTCATTTGGGTTTCTCCCAAAGTAGCTTCTGACACAGGATTTGAGTGCAAGTAGTTGCTTCTGGAAGTGATGTCAACAAGTGGGGTGGCTGGGGGTAAGACAGCAAAGGGAAAAAAGCCCCATCAAGCCCCATAAAGAACCGTGTCTCTCTGGGGTCACCTCAGGTTGGGCCTGGATGGAGGAGGTGGGTGGTAAAAGGTGGGTGGGGGGGTCTCAGTAGCTATCCTTCAGCTCCCATCCCACCTGAACTGAGTTTGGTGAGGCTGATGAATGAACCATACTTCCTTGATCCCCTCAGCTCTGGCATACCCCCATGCTGGAATGTAGGGGGGGGGGCACCTCTGAAGAAGGAAAAACAGTACCCACACATTTCCTCACTACCCCTTGTCCAGGCCACATGAAATACAAAGTCAGCTCAGGTATGTGCCTGAAACCTCCCTACAATTGGGAGGGAGCTTGGAAATCATCTATTTTTTTACTAACTTAGAGCAATTTCTGTAAAGGGCCAATAGGACAACTTTTAAGTTGTCCTCTGGGGACTTCTCCCTTCCAGGGGGACAGTACAAGGGCAGTCATAGGTAACCGGTAAAAAACGGAGCATGGCCATGTTTCAACAGACGCTATTTACACAATCGGGGTGCTGGGTTTGGATTTGGCTGTAGGCCACAATCTGCTAAACACCCCTCCCCTCATCTAAACAAATCTCTTTATTTGAGCATCAAGGAAACAGAGACTCAAAACTGGCATCAGCTCGGGGTCACAGTTAGGGACTTGCTTCTGAGCCCATTCGGTTTCACGTTGGTAGGTGAGCTATCAGTTTGATATGACCCAGAGCCTTCTCTGGCCTCAAGTTGCAGATGTTTCAACCAACTGAGCCAGTCAGAACAGAGATCCTGCCAACCAAAACTCCCTGGAGCAAAGTACTGCTGTGGACACTCCCAGAGGACCTCCCCGCTGGGGAGGAGGTAAGCCAGGAGTGCAGGACACTGTCATGAACTGCAGCGCAGGGAAGCCAACCGTGGTCACTAGAAAAGTTCTTTGAAAATCTCCTGTTTCATGGACACCTTCTGCGTGTGTCTCCAGATTCTGCTTCTATGCTTCTCTGCCCTGCTGTAAGCCTGGAGGATGAACTATCTGAGCTCCAACAGCAAGCTCACACCTTCTGGCTTCCAGTTGGGTTCACCAGTGGGACAGAGGGTGGAGGAACGAAAGATCAGGAAAGCGACTTTCCTACATCCCTCCCAGGGATTGTGATAAACTGGCTGCTGCCTCCCACCAACAGCCCTGCCAGGGGGTTCTGTTGTGCTCCCTTACACTTGTTCCTTGAAGCTTGGGGTGGTGAAGTGAACCCCTGATGCCAGTCCTGGCATTCAGATTTTTTTTAAAGATATATTTATTTATGCATACAGAACTGGGGTACAGGCCAGAGATACGGGTGTGGGAGAGTGGTGAGAGGATTCACCAGATACAGAGCAGGGAGTAGAACAGGCAGAATGACAATGTACACTGCTGAGGGGAGCAGCGGGCAAGATAGGAGAGGTCTGCTGCGCCATGTGGATCACCTCCCTGGCTGGGTATCGAACTCATGCTGCAGTGGTTGCAGATGGCATCATAGTGCTGTGCTTTAACCCATTGTGCCACCAGGTAGGGCCCAGTCCCAGCATTCTTCACTGCCTGCCTATCATGCCTCTCCTACATTCTTTCCATACCTTGGTTAAGACTCCCTTTCTGAAACACCCCTCAAGTTAGCCAAGTTAAGGGTGCCATGTGCTTACTGCTGGCCTCCTCACTGCTGAGGGATCCCTGTGGCCAGTGAGCATATGTCTAGAGGGGAAGTGGGATCTTCCTGGAAGGATGAACAGAGCAGGCTGAATGGTACCTTGAGGAAGGAGTCTGAAGAGGAGAACATGGAGGCAGAAAGAGGATGATTGGGAGGAGTGGCACCTTCAAATCCTTCAGCCCAAGCTTAACAAGAAGACAACGCCCAAGAAATGGAGCCCGGATTCTGTGAGAAAGCCAGGAAAACTGCACTCCAAATGGGGGAAAAGGCTGCCCGTGGCTTGCCAGCTGCTGTGCAGTGCCAAATGAGCAAATTCATCAGGATTGCTTCAGGGAGTAGGAGAGAGCAGGCGGTGTGCCCCAGTGGAACCCCAAATGCTCACTGCAGACTATTATTTATTCCAAACATCTGTAGACTAAGTAGTCAGTGGAAGGCCACCATTCCTCCTAGGAGGGTGTGGGGTCAGTTTCAGGACTTGTGGCTGTCAGTCCGGCCCTGGCTTTGGGGTCAAACCCAAGGCCTGAGGGCAAGAGCCACAGGCTAAAGTCCTGCAAGAAACAGAGGTTTCCACGCCCCAGGACAGTGGTCCTCACTCTTGGTGAATTGTACTGGGAAGAAAGTTCATTTTTTGGTCACTTGTGAGCAAGGCACCAAAATTCTACTCCTCAACCCCTCCCCGGGTTCAAAGAGGAAAAAACTGAAAAGGAGAACAGGCGGAGACACACAGACACCTCTTAAGAACCTGGACACGTAGTTTCCAAATGGATTACATGGCCCATTTAGCAGCCTCGCCGCGGATTATTTAGGCGCTATTAGAGTCAGGGCTCCATAAATTGGATGTGAAATTCATGCAGGTTTCCTGTAGTTTATCAAGCTGGTGACTCCCTAAAACCAGAAAACAGAGCAAGAATGTGCCAGAGAGCTAAAGAGGAAGGAGGTGGGAACCTTCTAAAGTTAACATGGATTTAGAATGCAGGATTTGGCACGCTGCTCTCACAGTATTGGGGAGGGTCTGATTCCTCTGCTTGGCCTTTGCCTCCAAGGCGGGGATGTTGCCCCTGGTTCTTTTTTATGGATTCATCATGCACGAATTTATTTTTTTCTGCCAGAGATTTATACTTTTATTTGCACGCTGACTCTTGAGATCCATATAATTTACTACCTTTGAAACAGCAGTGTGTTCTTTTGACCACCCTAATTTGTACTTCTGCCAGGAGGATTCCTAAATTGGGTGTTCTAAAAAGTCTCTCTTTGCCATTTGTTAAACTTTGGTCATATTTGTCTTAGAGTCTCCTTCACCTAGTTGACGTATATTCAGTGAGCACATACTATATACCTGAAACAGATTCTCTGGTTCCTCCCCACTTACTCCTTGAATTGCTTTTGTTGTTCTTGCCTTGACTTGACCATCTAAATAGTCTCATTGATCTGCACAGTGAAAGGACCATATCACCACCCTCTTCCCAATGAGGGGACTATGATACTGAGAAGTTTTAATCTTGCGGACCTACAGCAGAATGCTGGTCTTAGAAAGGACAGGAGAATCGCAGTTTACAGTGTCTGGGTGCAAATTTCAGCCAGACTCCCTGCCAGCTCAGGGGTCTTTGGCATGCTGGGGGACTGCCCTGAGTCTCAGTCTCCTGATACGTAGGATGAGGATCAATAATGTGGCCTCTCTCAAAAACTTGGAGGATTAAATGAAAACATTTGCATGTAATGAGATGGTTCTCTGTATGCAGCAGAACACTAGTTTGCAGAAACATGACTCTGCTCCAGAAGGCAAAAGATGCAGAGGCCCAGGACAGGGCTAGGAAGGCAAGACAGGGACTCCTTGATCTCCTAACATAGTGCAGACTGCAGGAAGCTCATGCAGACCACAGGAAGTTCACCGCTCGAATTTTCTACCTGATTAAACCTTCCTTCCTAGAAACTTAATGCCAAGATGCAGAGAACAGAACTATCTCCAAAGCAATGAAGTGACTGGATCCTTGCACTCAAACATTAGGTTCATACCCCTTTTGGCTGGCTGCTATTTCAAAAAGTTATGGGAAGATGTGTCAGGTTTTTTCAGTGCTTAATCTCTTTCTGACAGGAAAGAATTTCCTTCAGACCAGAATGTGGCATGGAGATGTATGAGTATATGTGGCACCTGACTGAGAATAAAGTCTTGCTAAGGCAGAGAGACCCAGGGCCCTTAAGAAGGACTCAGCTGGGGACCGTGCAGAGAGCCTGGCTACTGAAATGGAGCTCTGGGTCTGGGTGGGTGCTGGACAGGAGTGCCAGAGGCAGACCCAGCGGTTGGAAGAGTGCCCATGGGTCCTGGGGGAGAGTATCTGGTCCCATCAGTGCAATCTGTGGCGATCAGCTTGGGCCCACATATGGGCTTGCAGACTTGCTGGCAGGTGACTTACGCTACGCACTCACTTCGGGACTGGCCTTTAAAAACGAAGCAAACGTGAAGGCTTTAAGCTTCCCCACATGGCAGGTGGTGGCAGGTTGGCTACAGCCCTGCCAGACACCTCTCTGGGACCTGAACTGGGGAGGGAAAAAGGGGCACACGCCACCCTGGGCCTTCACCTGTCCAAACACGACTACATCAGCATTTTTCTGTCTGTTTCTTAGGCCACCTATGACAAACCACCAAGGTACATGTCCAGGGTAGATGCCTCAGTCCCCACGTTGACAGCTCTTACTTTGAGAGTCCCAGATAAATGAATCACTAAATTCTTCCCAGACCTAACAATCTATGGCCACGGGGACAAACAGAAACAGCAGCCAACTCTGATGCCTTACTTTCCCACCTTGAAAAGGTGGGAAACCTCGGACCTGCTGAGGTTTAAATCAGAGTGGATTTAGATACCACCCATTCTGCTTTTGTTGCTGCAGCCTAAGATCAGGCCCACATTCAAATCAAATCTCATGGAACAAACCAGTAGCAGTCATTCATACCTGAGGGAGGTCAACCTTTAAAATCTTTGCTAAAGACAGACGGGAGCACAGAAAAATTTCTCGGAGTAAAGGGAGGGGGAGGGGAGAAGTGGGAGGAGGGAGCCAGGTCCAGAGGAGGGATCTGGGCATTCCTGAGATGAACACTCCTGCTTCACAACTCCAACTATGGCTGGTGCCAAATAGGAATCACTTCAAAAATCTACACATGCCCAACGGGACTCACACTTCCTACTTCAGGCGCTTACTCTTGACTTTGCTACTTGTTTGGAGTTTAGTATATCCTGACTGAAGTCTTACACCGTCCTTCCAACAGAACTGCAATGGGGGCTGGTGCCTGCCAAACACTTTCCTGCTCCTGCTCAAAAATAATATTTGCGGAGGGACAGAGCAGCGGCTCAGAGGAGCACTGAGCAGGTCCAGAGGCTTCTTTTACAGGCTGGTTCTGTGCGGCCGCCCTCTCCCCACCAGTCCTCCCATCCATCTCTCCTGTCTCTTGCACTTCTGTAGCATACACTAGTCCACTCAGATGCTCCAACTGGGACCAGGAAACAGTGGACAGGGCTTTGGGCCGTGTTATGAATACACTTCTCAGGAAGGGTCAGGCCAGCACTGAGGCTGCCTTATCCTGAAGTAAGTGCTGTTTTCACTCACTCTTTGAAGCCACTCAAACTGCCTTTGCACTCCTGAGACTCTCTAGAAGGTTTTCAATGATTCAATTCCATTTTCTTCATTTGTTTCATGGTGTCTTCAGAGCCCCCGTGTCCACCCCAAGCTTGAGTGCTCCCTACCCTTCAGGTTTCTCTCCCCTCCCGCCACCCTCCCTCCCAACTACCCCACCTTCAGGGCACACTCAGTCCTTCCTCAAACCCATGGAAGGGGCCCAGACCCTCTCAAGGGGCTTCCTCACAGCAGCTCTGCCTGTACCCCAGAATCATGTGCACAGCAGTATCATTCTGACAGGTCTCAGAATCAGGTCTGAAATATTGAGGAAGACAGAGGAAGTCCATACCAACTAGTCAGGGTCATTGGACATGAACTCCAGGAGAGCACGGAGAGCTCAGAGAGCATAGCCCCCATTCCTGCTCTCCAGACCTCAGAGCCTAGTTATCCTCTCTTGCCCACACCGCACAGACGCGGTGACTCAGGCATCCCTGCCTTTGTGTGGATAAGTAGAGGAGACACCTGGAGTAACCTGGCTTGCCAGGGCCCCACACAGGCACACTGGTGAGTGTGATACCAAGTCGGTGTACCTGACCCGAAACCCAGGGTCCCTCCCACGGATCAGGACACCAGTGCCAGGCAGGACATCTGAGGCTGAGCTCACAGTGCCTGGAACTTGCAGGTTAAACAATGACATGATGAAAATAGCTTCTGGAGAAGTCTGGGATCATGTGTGAGATGGACCACAGGAAGAAGAGAGACCAGGTCTCTGCTGAGGAGGCTGCTGGGAGACTTGATATGATCAGGTGACCTAGCGGATATAAATCACCTTCCAAGGTCAAATAAAAACAATTCTTTCATAGGAGGATAGGATTAGTTTTCCCAAGTGAACCCCCTGTTTGCAGCCCCGAGAATGAAAAGAATTTAAAAGCCATTCCTTCTAATGTTTTACTGCCTGCAGACCAAGGTCAGTTGTCCTTACTTTAACAAGGCCACTGAGCTGGAATGTAAAACCTGCTCCTCCACACCATCACCCAGTGTTCTGAGACTCCTTAGAAGGGGCGCCCTATTCCCCCACGCCCTTCCCTCTGCGGTGCTTCAATTCTAGCAGGACTCACTACCTTGTTGAGCGCCTGCTTCATGCCAGCCACTGGTTCAGGCCTGAAATATGTGGATGCTCAAACACTCTCTGCTCCTGCAGCTTAGAATTCACTGGAGAGACTAGATGGATTTGGTTCAAGGTCAACCTGTCCTTTTACCCTTTTAACTCATGAACTAGACAAAGCATCTACACACAATAAAAATGAAATAGCAGGTGAATCATCTCAAGTCACTAACAGGAGAATTTTGGCTAGAAGATGGGGGGCACTGTAGTTTGGAGGGTCACAGTCGGCCTTTAAAAGTGAGGGCTGACTGGCCTGCACTGCACCCCAGCTCTTGTATGCATAAATAAATAAAATAAAATTTTTTTTTTTTAAAGTGAGGGCTGAAGGGCATCCCTGGTGGCCTACGGATTAAGTCTCAGCAATATCACTGTGACAACCTGAGTTTGATCCCCAGCCAGGCAGCTGACCCACATCTGGCACTGCAGACCTCTCTGTCTCAACTGCTATTCCCCTCAGCAGTATATTCCAGTAGATCCAACTGATCTGCTCCCCACTCTCTCTCTAGTGAATCCTCTCGCCACCCCCACACCTCTGGCCTACATCCCAGTTTTTTATATGCATAAATAAATCCTTAAGAAATAGATAAATGTAAGTGATGGCTGAGGCCTGAGTGGCAGAGAATTTCAAGTCTTGTGAGAAACTGGAGGATGAGAGTTACAGGTAAAGCAGACAGCTCATGCAGAAGTTAAATGCAGCCACAACTTTCTCCACTTGAGGAGCCAAACATGGTTATAAATCAGGGGATGGGAAGGTCTACTAACCAGTTAGTCACTAGTGCTGCAGCCAATGTGTTTGCTTTTTGACTAACGTCTATTCTGACTGTTCAGCTGTCCATTCTAATTAGACAGAGGCATGAGAACCAGACAGAAGATATTTTCAATGTCATTACATGATGTGAACTTAGGTCAGGGAGATGAACAGGGTTAGATTATGCAGGGACCCATGGACCACCATAAAGAGTTTGGATTTAGTCTAAGTGTGGTGGGAATACCACTGGGAGCTTCTAAGCAGGTGAATAAAGTGGACATTTTACTCTTGAAATGACAGCTCAAGCTACTATTTAGGAAATAGCCAGTGGTGGTATCTGCAGTTGTTCAAATAGAAATGTTTTGAGCCAGGCCAATAAACAGGATGAGAATGCAGCATTTGGGGGGGGTGGCCTGGAGGTAGGCTTGGTGGTTCTTACTGATGGGTGAGATATTGGAAACCTGGGAACGAGAAATAAGGGACTCCTATGTGTTTGGCCTTGGTATGTGTTACGACAATAATTTCAATTGATGAGGTTGGGCATGACAAGAGTCATAGGTCAATGAAGGTTTTATATAAATAAAAGTTATCACCAATTGGCCTCACAAGGAACGCTGTGGTTTGGGAACACAGCAAACAGCCCAGACAGTTATAATCTAGGCAGGTTCAAGTTGAACAGCAGGATTTTATCATCCCTTGGCTCCCATGTGCACCCCACTCCAGATTTTCACCAGCAGGGTCTGACCTCAAGGATTTTCCATGGTGCAAGAAACACTTATCCCAGTCTGGACTAATACAGACAGTGTGTTCTAATGGTGATAGTCAGGAGTGGGAAATGTCCTCTCCTGCCAGCATGAAGCAATTTCAATGGGCAGGGCTGCGAGGGGGCCTGAGGTTGCAGCTGGCTAGAAAATAACATCTCAGGCAAGGTCTCCAGGTTTAGCTCCTCCCTTTCTCTTTGGTTTTTCACGAAAAGATTAGGCGAGTTTGGTTCAAGGTCAATCTTTCCTTTTATTCCTTCAGCTCATTCAACTTTCTTTATCTCCTGTCTAAACCTTTTGTCTCTGCTACAACAAGATGATCCCAATTTCAATGGTGCATTCTGACTCACATATTTCCTTCAAACCCATGATCGCATTTGATGGCCCCAACAATCCTACAGTAGAGCTACTGTTCCCGTTTTATAAATTAAAATCCTGAAGTTCGAAGATATCATATGCCCTGGGTCATAAAAGCAAAACTCATAATTTTCCCTAGATATGCCCCTCCTTCAGTTTTTTCCATTCCAGTGACTGAATCCACCAGCTACCCAATACTTCATGCAGTAAGTCTGGGAGACACTTTTGACACTGTTTCTTCCTCAATCTTCTTCTCCTCAGTTACCAAAGTCTGTCATTTCTATCTTCTAAATATTCTCCAGCTCCACCACTATAACCTAAGTCAACATAACTCAAGCCAACACTGATAAAACAGCCTGTTCCCCTGTCTCCCTATTCTTGCACTATGTCCGTCCATTCTTCGCACCATGTTGAGAAGGCAAATCTGACATATCACTCTTTGATTCAAAACTACTTACAAGGCTCCAGTTGTTGATGCCGTCTTTATAGCCATGGTGCCCAAGCACTTCCTCTTCTTCACTGCACCTAACTCTTCCCCATCGGACTTGGCCTCCCCTCAGTTCTACAAATGTGCTAAACATTTCCAGCCTCGGGTCATTCAAGCAGCTCTTCCATCTGTGTTCTTCCTTTAAGCCATCACTTTGTTTTGTTAGTTCCCTTCAAGCTGTGGGCTCAGTTTAACGTTATTATTTTAGAAAGATCTGCCTCAATCTGCCAGATGAGATCAGGTTATTCTATTATATACACTCTTGTTTCCTTATATTTCTCATGACAAGTATCACAATTGTAATTCATTTATTAGTTATGTAATCTTAACAGTACCTTTTGCTATTAAAAAAAATTGCATAACAAGTCATTCCAAAACTCAAAGACTCACAATAGCAATTGTATATTTTCATGGCTCCATAATAGCTATAGGTTAGGTCATATATGTATGACTATATGTATGGTGGTGTGTGTATTTATTTGTTGGGGCAGAGTTGGGTAGCAACAACAATGAGCTCGACTCATATGTTTGAAACCCCAGAGTTCTAGTTCTCTGAGTTTAATTTAAAATCCTAATTTATGTGAAGTATTTTGCACAAAATTTAGATATATTCTAATTTACTTTTCCACACCTACCCCACGCATCACACCCTCTTCACTCCTGCCCTCTGATGAGAATAATAATTAATATGGGTCAAGTTTACTGGGCTATAGGATACACAGGAATTTAATCAAATATTAGAAGTTTCTGAGAGAATGTTTTTGGATGAGATTATTCTTTAAATTAGGACACTAAATAAAGTGGATTGGTCTCCTTGATAAACATGAAACTCATCTAATTTATAGATGTTCTAAATAGAACAAATACACTACACCTCCCCTTAAGTCAGAGAGAAGTGCTTCAGTATGATAGACTCTAAACTGGGATATGGGTTTCCTCCCTTCATTGAGACTTCAGCCAAGACATCAGATCTTCCTGAATCTTGAGTTTGCTGGGTTTCGGGGTGGCTCCCCAGGTTTGCCAGCCTTCTGGATATAGCTACCCTGTTAGCTTTTATGGGTCTACAATATAGTCAACTCTTCTCAAAATGGCCAACTAGGGGGCCAGGCTAGTGGGTCACCTCTGCTGTGGTCACATATATTTGCCAGCTCTGAATATAAGACAATATAAAGGGAGAGAGAAAAAAAAATCCCAGTGCTTTCTTCTACAAGTTGATTACCCAGAATTGCACACTTCATTCTGCTCACATCCTCTGAACACAGCAGCCACTTGACCACTTCGCTGCAAAGGAGTTTGGGAAATTTAACTTGTGGTCATGTATTGAGCTCAAACTGTGGGTGGGGGGAGGGGCTATGTTAGTAAATAGGAAACAAAAGATTAAATATGGGGAGAGAGTCTACTATAAGCAAAATGATCTGGAAAGTCCTTTTGGCTATTCCATCAAGAGCCATGTTCTTCAGCCATTACACAATCTTTCCTAGTGTTGGCTCCATCCTGTTGTCATTTTCTTATTCCAAATAGTCCATTTTGTTGCTTGGCACATTTCACAATCCCTAGCTCAGCGAGATCTTGAATCTCTCTGACATATTTCATATGGATTGGTCCAGTTATGTGTTTTTTCTCCCATCTCATATTTGATCCCTCTCAAAGTCTGAGCTCATTGGTAGGCCTTATGGGTACTTACATGGTTTTGTTGACAACTTCTTTTTTCTCCTTCATTGCTATTATTCTTGGGTCATCAGATGGATTTTTATAATATTGCTTCCATTCATCTGGCAGTGCCCAACATCCCTTCTTTTTTGCTAATTCCCAGGTCCACAGTTCTCAGCCTGGAAGAGAGATTTGAGGCCAGGACAACAGGTTCCCTGTCACTCACGCCACCTTGCATAAGTTGAAGAAGATTATGGCAGTCCAGAATTACAGTGACTTCACTGGCAGCAGAGTCTTCACCATAACATCTTCCTTAGTCTGGAGGGAAATGACAACATTTTAATACTGAAAACAGCCATGGCAAAATCCACATTTCCCAGTTTTTGGCCAAGGTTTCTCTCTCCTAATCTGAGAGCACTCTCTAGCACTGTCCAACTCCAGTCAGCAAAGCAGCCAGGCCAGCGCTCCAGTGCCCAACAGTGCTAGTGAAGCTGCTTCTCTTGACACTTAAGCCACCTTTCCCTTGCCTCACTCCAGGACCCTGGGTGCACGGGATGACTCTGAAGAGGAACATAATCCTGGGTGGATAAGGAAAAAGAACAAAGTGTACAGTGGTAAAGGACCAAGGGAAGGAGCCAAGGAGAACACTGAAAAAGAGCAGAGGCTTGGCTGGAGCTGACGCTCTGGGAGTCATAGCTAACCAACACCCCGAGCCCCCGAGCAATGGCAGCAAATGAAGGAGGTGCAGCCAGCTGGCTAGGTGGCCCCAGAAAGCAAGCGGTCTCAAGGGTGATCGGTTCTCAGGAGTGCCCTCCATGGTGCAGAAAAGACAAATAATCCTCCACTAGCCAGGCTGCCTCTGGTCAACAGATGGAGGAGAGGGAGTGAAGAACTTTGGTTTTCTATTTCCAGAATGCGGGTAAGGAAGACTGTCAGCCCTGGGAGAAGAGCTGGCTGGAACCTCAAGTCCATGTGCACAGCTTGGGGATATTGCCTCATGGAGAAGAGACTCTGTTAGCTCCTGAGACTTTGCACAGATCGATGTGGCAAATCTTGGCTTGGCAAATTTTGCTGCAGATGATTTGTGTTTCCCAGGTGAGCAGGAGCAGGGAAAAGATTGGTGATAACACAGTGAAGAAAGTCCTAAGGTGGCCTCCCGTTTCTGCGACATGGATGCAAAAGAATAACAATGATGTTGACATGAGCCAGTAGTCACCCGGGTTTGAGATTTGCTCAGGTCAAGAACAAATATTTGAAACACTTGACATGAGAGCATAGAACTGGAAATACTTCTTCGTATTTCAGATATAAAACCACCATCAGAATCAGTTCCAGGTTTACAGGCAAAGGAGGCAGCAAGGGCAGTAATACTTGGAGCTGGTGTAGCTTTCTCCCTGCAGAATCACCTCTTCTCTTACCATGACTTCCGACAGAGGTATTACAGTCTGGTGTGAAGCCAGGTGAGGTACAGCCTCCCCAGTGCTCCAGGAAAAGGAGCTACAGAGACCCACAATACAGCAGGAGAGCTGTGAGGGTGCAGAAGAACCCTTAACTGCTCAGAAAGATCAGGAACAAGACAAGGTGTGGTCTTAAGGGGGTCACTGTCCCGAGCTGGGCAGCTGGGCCCCCTGACTCTAAGACCAAAGAAAGTCCTGTACTTATCTCTCTATTCCATAGCGCCCCCAAGTTCTGTAGACTCCCTGACACAGACTGTCTCTTAGGGGATCAGATACCACCAGGTTTCCCAGAAGTTGACATGAACCTCAAGGAACACAAGCAAATCCCTCTGTGAGCTTCCCCCATTCCCACAAATATTTTACAGCTGAAATCAGATTATGATTTTTTTAATGTGGTTGTTTTGAAAAGAAATACTTTCCAAAAGGACAGTCCAACTATGTTATGTTGGAGGAGTTGCAAGGAAGGTAAGAGATGGCCCTATGTGTTTGGTATCATGAAAATAAAGACCTGGGAGGGTTATGGACAAACTCAAGGTGAACAGCAGCCTCTCTTGGAACTTGGCCACAGGATAAATACATGCCACAAATCACAACATGTTTCTTAACTTTCTTAAATGAGCTTAAAGCTGGTTCAGCCTCCTAAGTCAATTCAACTTCCTTTGGGTCATTAACAAAAATCCTGAAGTTCACATAATAGAGGAAGCAGAGAGGGCCTTCTCTCTTCAGTACCTGGTGGCCACAGATTTGGGCTCCAAAGTCCAAGTGGATGTAATCCTTTCTAAAACAAGGGCTTTGCTGCTGAGTCGCCTGGCTCTCAACCAAGTCAGAGCCTTAGGGACCCTCAGTTCCTAACAAAAGGGCATCTCCTCTTCAGCCCAGACATCTTATCCTAGATTCCAACCGAGGTCTTGTCACTCTGCACATGGGGCCAGACCACTCCCAAGCCCAGCACACCCGCTCTTTCCAAAGGGTATTCCTCTTCAACTTGATGAAGAATCATTCTCCCAGGGTAAGCATACTTCTCTCTGTACAAGCCTGCACTTGTTTGTCTTTAGGGACAAGGGAAGTCTCTTCTCCAGAGCACAGAGATCTGCCAGTCTTTGAGAGGACATGAGGATACCACTCTTTCTTTTGGAAGGCTCCTGCAGCTTGGAAGCAAGAGGAGATGAGTCCCAGTCTCTCCACCATTAGGTACTGTTTAGGGAACGACCTCTATGTCCACCATGGCCATTTCCCTGACTGCATAATAGGAGGAGGGAGAGGGCAGAGTACAGCTCTATGCCCCTCTTTATGTTCACCACTCAAAGGGAACAAAGCCTGGGGTAAGGAGAAGCTGAAAGCAATCAGGTTCCTCTACCAAACTCCATGCTCTGGTGGCGGAGGTGTTTTGCTAATTGGCACAAGTC
Source organism: Condylura cristata (assembly GCF_000260355.1). Classification (NCBI taxonomy): domain Eukaryota; kingdom Metazoa; phylum Chordata; class Mammalia; order Eulipotyphla; family Talpidae; genus Condylura; species Condylura cristata. The sequence goes on from NW_004567115.1 coordinate 25,864,545, forward strand.
ACTGTACAGCACAGCCCCAGGTAAATCTATGTCCCTCAGGTCTCAGGCTGCCTCACCTAGACAACTTGGAAGCATTGTTCGAAGGTTCTGTGAGGTAGGGAGAGATGGGAAGAGGCCTGCTAGCCCAGGAACTGCTCCCCCCCCACACCTGCTGGCAGGGAAGGTAGCCCAGCCTACATGAGAATGCATATGGTCACCTCATTTGTCCCTGCTGTGGGTCAAGCTGGGCCAAATAGAAAGTTGTCTCTCTGGAGTCTCTTCCTGGAAAACCCTTCTCCAGCTGGGCCAGTATGCTCCGCTTACTGGAAAAAAACACTCTAAAGTAGGAGTTGAGAAACCTGGGTTCTTGGCTCTTTAAATGACTTTTGGAAAGTGATGTATCTTCTCTGTCTTCAGTGTCCCATCACCAGACTCCCAAGTTCCACTTACAACCTGTTAACGAAGATGAATGAAACTGATATGAAAAGCAAAAAGGAACATACAAATACCACGGAGGACAGAGCCAGAGATGGATGCCTTGAAGGGACATGCCCTTCTCTTCCCACTCTGGTCCCATCACAGGTGGCTGCAAACGGGAGTGGAGGAATCCTTAAGGAAACCAGGACATCAGAAGAGCTGTTGTTGATACGAAACCAAATGCCACCTGTTGTCGTAGACAGGAGAGGAGAGTGGCATCCTCCAGTCTTCCTAAACTCCCAGCGAGCCTTGCGCTGGAGCTTGTGATGCTCCTTGTCGCCACCCTCTGGAGGCACCCAGACACAGCAGCCCACCCTAAGCCCACCCTCTTGAAGTCTTCATCCTTCCCCAGTCACCGAGGGACCAAGTGTCAGTTGAGGGAAAGAAAAGAAGCTGGGGTGTGGAGAGTGGAGGTAGCTGGCTCATGGGACCCAGAGACAGAAGGGGGAGCCAGCCAGAGCGGACTTGAACTCTAAAAATAGTTGTATGATGTCAACCCTAGAACAAAGACTTCTTTGGCTCCAGGAGTAAAAATTCTCAGTTTGAAATTCCACTGAAGGCTTTGTTACAAATACTTTACATGACAGAACCTATTAATATCTCTAGCTAATTGCTCCCAGTTTTGTAATCTGTATGGCAAAAAAAAAAAAAAAAAAAAAATCCAGTCAGGTCAATTAAGGGGAGAGGATTTGCTCTATTGGGGAGCCTCCTGAGTTAATCAAGTCACCTTTGGCATTTTCCCCAGCTCAGAAGCCTGGTGCTGTGACCTGGCCTCCAATCTCTGTTTCTGAACACAACTTTTAGTTTTTCATTATGTCCGGAGAAACAACAGAAAATTGGAGAGGAGACACAGGGAGAAATGCACTTTATCAAGACTCAAAGGGAAGCAGGATCTTAAGACAGCAGGCTTGTTTGAGTGAGTTGGCATTTGGCTGGATGCAGGAAGGAGCTGCTGAAAGGCCCAGCATTGCGCTTTATAAATTGGATCAATCAAAATTTACACTCTGGCTCCTATTAGTGAAACTCCAAGCCTCAGGCAGGAGAGTCAAGTTCCTGTCCTCCACACAGGAAAACCTTAAGACCATCATGAACAGAAAAATGAAAATTGAGGATTCAGAAAATGGTGGCAACAGCATTTTACTCATGCCTCTGCTTCCACAAAGGACTTGCAAGGAGAAAACAGCCTTAAATGTGTGTATATATATAGAAGGGACTCCCTAAAGGTCAAAACTCTGAAAAAAAATATGGGTGACTCGCTCCAGATACCACAAGTAAGGGCCAGATGGCCAGAAACCACTTCACACCTGCTGCTTTGTTAGCCCCTGAAATAGTGAAGGTAGATGATACTAAAATGTAGAGGGGTCAAATACAAAATACATTGATTGTATTTTGTTTTTTTTGCTTCCTTGGTTCTTTGGAAATCAATTAATTTATTCATCATCAAGAAGTTTGTGAGGGATGATTCATTTCCAGTTTCTAAGTTCTGGGAATTCCATAAAGAGCAAGACCTGTGAGAACTGCTGCCCCTCTGGAGTGTAGAGCCCACTGCAAGGGGGTAGGGGTGTGGAGTGGCTCTCTGGAGGGTGCCAGGAGATGCTGTGTTGGTATGTGGTGGTTTACTTTGTCTGAGGGTTTGAGTTTTTTTTGGTTTTGGAAGATTGGCATCTGAAGATGGTGGTTTGGGATATAACTTTTTAAATATGATTTTTGCTTGTTTTGTTCTTAATAAATGACATCTGGGAATCTTAACTAAAAGCTCCTCTTGGCTGAAACTACTCTAATAATCTATCCCGAATTGTTTGGAAATGTCAGGAAGATGATGTACATAAGCCGCTGTCACCAGTTCAAGTCAGAGCTCAAGACACCGCCAGTGACCCCACATGCGCACCGTGGGCTCTTTGGTTGCCAGGCTCTGCAGTGGGTCTGGTGAAGCATTAGTCCTGGGTGACTGCTCTGAAGAGATGTCTCTTCTTTGGGTGAAACATTTTCCTGGGGATTGAGCTGCACCCTGGCACCTCCCACCAGGAGTTTAGAAGGAGAATGGTAGCCAGCTAGAGGGAGGTATGCACACACCCCTTCCAAAATGCATTAGTCACTGGGGTACAGGGAAGCTCCTTATAAGAAGGCGTGGAAGTGAAACCTGCTTGAAACTTATCCCGGTGTTTTCTCGCCAACCTCCGCAGCTTCAAAGACAACTCTGGAATCTGCAGGCTCTTGAGGTTACCACTAAGAAACCACGATTTAATCTAGCTCCCTACTTATCCTGCCATCAGCACCGGCGTTGTGTCCCATCACCTATGAGAGCTTTCCATTGAGACTTCCAGCCCTGTGACTCTCAGCACCCAGGGACACTCGGTCTGGGAAGAGCGGCTGTCTGAGTGGCCATATTGCAACAGCTGCTGTGGAGCGTTTCCTTCCAAATGTGGGGACAGTGGGAGACTGAGCCATCTCCTCCTAACTCTCCAGTCAAAAGCTCTGCCCAGCCCCCAGCCCCTTGAAACCTGGAGGTGGGTTTTCTAATTACCTTCTGAAGGAAATAAATTCCAAAGCATAGAGTGGATAGGGTACCTCAGAGCAGTTAATATTCAACCTTCAACATTTGATAAATCTTCTTTGGTGTTTTGTTTCACTTACTAAATCAGGCAACTTTTCCTATTCTCTCCTTCTTTTCTTTTCTTCGACTTTCTTGCCTCCCTCACCCCCTAGCAGAGGGATGGTAAAGGGGCACATGGGTCTCCAATGTTCTGTTTATGCATAGGAATTATTCTCAAGGCAACAATTTCCCCCAACAACAGTGTAATTATGAAATATTACCCAAACACGTTGGGTATTATTGAATGTGCCATTTCTGGATCCTGGCCAAGGGCTTTGGCAGAAACACGACTCAAAGGAAGAAAATAGGGAGAAAAATTATGAACATGTCTCCCCTTCCGTCCTGCTGTTGAATTAAACCACATGTAAGTTTTCTAGAAGAGCACAGCAGAAAAGAACAGCTCTGAAGCACATGTTTCAGAGCAGAGGTCTTGTCTGGGGGATTTTGAAAATTAGTGGCTGAAACAATATAACATGAAATTCAGGAGCATGTGGAAGTGATTAAGCACTGTTGCCATGTGCATGAGAGTTGTTACCCAGCACCTTACTAGTGCCTACTTGGAGACAGGACTGAGTAAACACAAAGCTGTGCTCAGTAAGTAAATGAGGATCCAGAGGGCCCTGGTCATTGTGGGTCCTCAGAATTTATCCTCAGAAAAGAGGTGGAATTAATGACATGACATTAGTTGGAGTTTTTTCCTTCCCTCCAGGGAAGGTAGTGCAAAACCTATCAGTAGAGCTATAATTATATATACTTGGAGCTCAGAAGACTCTAGCTCTTCTGCCTGCCTTCAGTCCTAAGTTAACACAAAGAAACACCCAAAAATTAGGGTGTGTTTCCTTGTCTTGTATTTTTTTCAGTTATAAATTATATCCAAGCAGTATTTTTTAATAACCAACACGCACAAATTCCATACAATCTAAACACCTGATTTCTGATCTGGGGAAAAAAAAAAAAAAAGGCTACCCATTGAAAGCAAAAAAATGTACAATTATAACAAACTAAATTAACAATAAAGGACATGACACAAAGTAGCCTACATGTAAATAGTAAAGCAATAATGCAGGCATTTCCTTCCAAGGACTTCACAGGAAGAAGGCAGGGCAAGGATAATGTGTGGGATCTGAGTTGGCCTATGGAGAAGAGGAGTTCTACAGGTGGCATAGATAAGCACCAGAGTGATAGCCCTTTCTCTTTTGTTCCATTCAAGAATAAAAGCCAAGCAAGCATTCTGCCATCAAGGACAGGGATGATCAGATGAGCTCGGCATTCATTATGGCTGCCAGGAAGGATGGACAGAGATGGTTATGTTAAATCATGTGGCCATGGTTGACTGTGGGGCCAAATTTACTCGGATTGGTGTCCTTCTACAAAGAGGTCAGGACACAGCATGTGAGAAGAGCCATAAACAGAGGCCACAGCTCATCTGACAATTTGATACAACTTCTAGCCTCCAAAACTGTAAAAAAAAAAAAAAAAATTCTCTTGTTTAAAAGTCTCCCAGCATGTGATAAAAACAGATTAGTACAGACAGCTTTTCTCATTTTGTCTGTTGATCTACGTTACATTAATAGATTTTTAAATGTTAATTCACCCTGTATATTTTTAATAGGTTTTACTAAGGGTTTTTATGTTTACATACTCAAGTGAAATTAGACACAATTTTCTTTATTCTCTTGTTTTTATATTGTTTTGGTACTAAAAGAATCTCTATAAAATGAGTTGAAGATCATTCTGTTTTTCTATTTTTTTTTAAAGTTTGAATAGATTCTAATAGAATTCATCTATAAAATCACTGAAGCTGGTAAAATTTGTGCATTGGATGAGAAAAAAAATAGATTTTCTTTTAAACTTTGACTCAACTTTTATAGTTATATTCAGATTTGTATTTCTTTTTGAATGATTTTTAAGTTATACTTTCCTAGGAAATGTTTTATTCTGTCTAGGATCATTACAGAAGAGTGAATTATATCCCTACATAGCAGAAACACAATGCTAAAAAGCTTAAGATATACCACTAACAACATCACAAATATAAATGCCTAGAAATAGGTCTAACAAAGTATCTGTAAGTTTATATATCCAAACATTACATTATGTATCAGGATAACTGGCTTTGGGTGCCACGAAAATAGCATTCTTCCATGGGCTTCAGCATCATATAATACTGATCTTTTGCAAATAGCAAGATGGGAAAAAAACCTAAAAATCCCAAATCTATTATCTTTAATAAAACAGAACATAAATTAATTTAGATATTGTTCTGCCCCTTAGAGTTATATAATACTCCAGGACCTGATTGTATTTCATACACATTCAATAATGATAGAATAAGAAACTCTGAATCCCCATTCTCCTTATAAGTCAGGAAGACCCTGGCAAAAATTATCTAAATCCATCTTTCCAGAGCTCTGGAAATAAACTAAAGCTTGCACAATCAAAGGAGATTTTAACTCAATAAAAAATATTGAATCTCAAAATGATCAATTTTCAACTTGGTACTATTTTAATTGCCCTAATCTTATCCTTTCTCCCCAGTCTTGCCAAAGTCCTAATAAACAGTTGTTGCACAACTATGGTAACTGTGAAAAACAGCAGCCTACCATCTACTAGAGGAGTTGGGGCAACTCAGAAGTCCCATCCCCAGAGAACTGTCAGGGCTTGACACATCTGGCAGCTCACTAAGGACTCCATTCTCAGAAATTATCTTTATTTAGTTTGTGTGAACAGCTCTATCCAAAGAATTTGTCAAAAACAATAAATGGCAATTATGTAACATTGTAGTGTTAAGCATTATTTAAAAGATAGTGTTACCACTAATGAAAGAAGCTAATGAAAAATCTCAAAAGAAAAATGCAAGAATAAGATGATCAGGGGACTGTGAAACACTCCAACAAATTATTGGGAGCTAGAAAGGAACACTCACAAGCCCAGAAATGATTTGAGAAGGTCCTAGTCTTTCACCTCTGGTTGACCTTGAAACTGTGTTCAAGCAGGGAGAAAAGCAGAGTTGTAAACTGTCTGTTGGAGCAGACGGAGAACTATCTTTTCATAGTATTTAAGGAAATCCCTGTTTGACCACTAGTTTATTACTAATTTAACTAAACCACGAATTCAGTTAGCCTAAAATGACAAGGACTATAGGCTTTACAGGATTATTCCCCCAAAACTCATTAAACAAACAAACTCAACAAATACTAACAATAACAAAGTGCTGGAAGGGAGTAAATCTAATTTCTGGATTTACTTTAGAATATTATGTTATTTAAAATATCCAGTGTTCAGCAACAAAATAGATGACAAACAAATAAGAAATTGCACCCCTTCCACAGTGGCAAGAAAAAAAAATCAGTCAAAATTTGAGGGACCCTACACATGAGACTTAATAGGTAAGACTCTAAATCAAGTATCAAAAATATGTTCAAGGAAAGCGAAAGAATCTACATCTAAGGAATTAAAGTATGAGATTGATGTTGTACTAACTAGAGATTATCAGTAAAGAGGTAGAATTTTTTAAGGACTAAGTATAAATTAAGAAGTTGAAAAATAAATAACTGAATAAAAGAAAGGAGAAATTCATTACAACAACACAATTAAACCAACGTAATAATCAGTGAATTTGAAGACAGGCCCAACGGAGATTATCAAGTCAAAGAAACAATAACAACAGATTAAAGATAAATAAGAAGAATCATTTCACAGACCTGCATGACACCATCAAGTATATCAAGTATACCAACATACCTAGAATGAGAGACGAGAGAATACAGGGCAGAAAAAAATACTTGCATAAAATAGCTCAAAAATTTCCAAATTTAATGCAAATACTAAACCATCTTTGAAACTACCAAGAACAAGAAAGTTGACTGAACTTCAGCTGGACTAATCAAAATTTTGAAAAAAAGGAAAAATTCAAATTAGTAAAATAAGGAGGAAAATAAGGGCCACAGCTACAACCAAACAGAAGCTAAAAGCATTATAAAGTTTTCCTAAGGACAATTGTACACCAACCAATCAGATAACCTAGACGAAATAGACAAATTCCTAGAAAGAGGTAAACCACCAACACTGGTTTAAGGAGAAATAGAAAATTAAACTACTAACCAAAAAAATACCCATAATAAAGTCCTAGACACAAGACTTCATTGTTAATTTCATAGATATGACATCAACACAATGAGCAACAAGAGAAAAAAAAAAAAAAGAAACTAAACTTTATCAAAAGTAAAATAGTTTCTACTTCAACAGAAACTTTAACTTGTAGACCAGCACTCATAGCAGCATTATTCATAATGATGAAAATAGAATAAACAACCTAAGGGGCCCCAATTATAAGTGGATTGATAAGATGCAGTATATTCATATAATGACATGATATTAGACCATAAAAATGAATGGATTAGGGCCCTCCCTGGTGGCACAGCAGGTTAAAGCACTGCACTAAGAAGCTAAAGCCACTTCAGCATGAGTTCGATCCTGCCTGCCCCTGAGGTGACCCACATGGCGTGGCAGACCTCTCCTGACCCGCCCGCTGCTCCCCTTAGCAGTGTACTTCGACAGTTTGCTTGTTCTGCTCCCCACTCTGTCTCTGGTGAATCCTCTCACAGCTCCTGCACCTCTGGCCTGTACCCTAGTTCTGTATGCACAAATAAAAAAATCTTAAAAAAAAAAAATGAATGAAATACTAAAACATGCTACAACATGGATGAACCTTGAAAACATTATTGCTAAGTGAAAGACTACATGGTGTATAATCCTGTTGATATGAAATGTTCATTTACTCAAATGTTTCAAATCTATATTCAATGTTTCATGTATTTATAAGAAATATCCAAAAGTGTTTAGATCTATGGAAACAGAAAGATCAGTAGTAGTCAGGATTTGGGATACAGTAGGGAGAGGGGGTTTTGAGGAGTAAAACTTCCTTTTGAAGTATCGAGAATCTTCTAAAATGAGATAGTTGAGATAATTGCACTGCTTTGTAGCATAAACTACTGAATTACATACTTTAAAAGGGTGAGTTGCATGGCTCAAATGCTATGTGACTTGACTTATATCATCACAAAGTATTTAAAAGATAAGGAAAACTTGAAGAACACATAACTCTATGAAGGTAAACACCATGATCAGGGCTTATAAAATCAATATGCTAAGCATGCCAATTCAACCCAAATTATTGATATTTTATTGAGCCAACACATTGCCAGCCTACCTAAACAGTGAGCCACAAGAACATCTTAATAGTTTTCTTTTAGTTAATTTAAAAATTGAGTTCTGAACATTATAGGAAAGAACAAGTAGTCAAGCGTATTCGATGAAAATTTGAAGAACAAAATAAAAATAGGAATTGCCTTACAGCTATGAAAATGTAATTTAAACTATATTAATAAAAACACAGTGGTGTTGGTACAGGGACAGAAAGCTATAGAAGAAATTAGACTGTCCAGAGACAGACCTAGACATTTAAGGAAACTTGTTATATAACAGAGTGATCATTCAGCCATCAGAAAATAGAAAAGATGAGCAAAACAGGCCAAAACCCTAAAGAGAGAATCTGAGAAAAAGAAATTCAAACGATGAATAAAGTTATGAAAACTATTCACCCCACCACCAGTCAAGTTGGGGGTGAACATTTCACTTTTAATACCATATTAATATAATTTTATACTTAGTATGTTGCAAATACATAGACATATATGTGTGTGTTTTAAAAAAGTATATGTGTGTGTATTTGCCAGGTATGATGAATTTATAAGAATATAGAACTATGGAAATTCATGTATGTACTGCTTTTAGGAGTTTAATTTCAACAGTCACTTAAAATATTGATTTTGCTGTTTATAGTCAAGTTGAATATGTACACACTTTGCAACCCACTGATTCTGTTTCTGAGACTATATCACAGAGACACTTAGGCACAAATTCTCTATGTGCTTGAAAGAAATGCAAAAAAAGTCTCTAACAGCTCTTTTTAAAAGAGAAAACTGACATAATCTAAACTTCCATCAGTAGGTGAATGTCTGTCTTCTAAAATTCCAACACTTAGCTTGGTGCCTAGTCCATACCTGTTATTTAAGAAATGTTTATTTAATCAATTACCAGTATCAAGGTAAAAGGCCAAACGAAAGGCAGTCCCAAGCCCCATCAACTTCCCAGAAATCAAGGAGGAAAGGGATTTTTAACAGAATTTTGAATATTGTCTCTTAGGCTAGTACAGGCTGGGATTCACCTCAATTTTTAGTAACTTGTGACTTATCTCTTCTATTGCCAAATAAGAAGAAGATGTCTTCTAGCAGATACTCATTTTTCTGCCTTACTTTATTTCTACCGCAAATATTGACAGTTTTGCCACCTTTTGGAAAAAGAATCTTCTCTTGAAACAGGGCCTGTACATCACCTACTGGAAAAAGTATCCCCAACAAAACATACCTCTACCTAACGAAACACATTTTCTAAAATTTAACATGGTTCTAGATCCTTAGTCATGTCAGCAATGTCAGTATTTCTGCTGTATTTGGCAACCAGCCTGAATAAATAGCCGATGCCTTCTGCCTCCAGATCCCAGATCACAGTCAGAAATCTTCCATGGAGACACTGAAGCTAAGAGACCTCCTGACCCATTCCTTCAGGATGATCAATTGCCCTTAGCTGCATGAAATCTCTAGTCCCAGTGTCTCAACTGGTGCAGAAAAAGCTGCTTGATGAAATTCAAACCATTCAGAAGTGGTCAGCATGAGCTATCTGCCTGTGAAGGATTCCTTTTATGGGAAATCACATTGATATTCAGAGGGCTTGACTATGCTATATGCAGCTTATGCAGTAATTCTTCACATGAAAGAACTGGCTGGAAGCTCTGTCTGGTGACCTGGAATTAATCCTGAAATTGAGAAGAACGCAGAGTATGTGCCTGCCAGACAAGGGAAGTGATCAAGAAGCTGGAGCAGCTGCCCATATTTCCTTCTCAGGAATCATATCTCGGGAAGAATATCTTGGTTTAGATCTGTTTTCTCCCAAGATGGCTCTTGACTTGCTGCATCATTCACAACTCTAAGCTAGTTAATTGCAAAGCACTGATAACCAGATAGTTTTGACTGTGGATTTGTATTTATCTTATCAGTGCATCTCTGATGTCACCTTTATCTAAATAGTGTGACTACGACAGTATTTCAGTTATTCTCAAATGAATCATTGGAGAAACACTAGTTTCTCATTTCAGATTTAGCAACTGTAGCCATTCTTCCTGGATTGCTGAGGAGGAAATTTCTTAAATTTTGCCTATTATGTTCTGTCAGATTTAGATGACACCTTCACAACACAGTCAGGAATACTCCCTGAATGTTCCTAAATGGTGCTCTTTCTGCACCTATATTCTTATTTTTACCACTCAAAGTTGACAGTGTAGGTAATGAAGGATTTGAATCAAGAAATGGGCCCCTGCCACAAAAACTATGTTAAAATCAGTGACATGCAAAATACAGAATCAGACAGACCAACACAGCATTGCTATAATAACTACTTATATAACACTTAATCAGCCACTATTTAGTAAGCACTGTAGATAATTTATCCACCCATCATTACAATATAGTGCTACAATATAGAGGTAGCCCTATTTTTGTTCAAGATTGATTTATTTATGCATACAGAACTGGGATACAGGCCAAAGGTACAGGGGTGGTGAGAGGATTCACCAGAGACAGAGTGGGGAGCAGAACAGGCAGACTAAGGAAGCACACTGCTGAGGGGAGCAGAAGGCAGGTCAGGAGAGGTCTGCTGCGCCATGTGGATCACCTCTGGGGAAGGTGGGTATCGAACTCATGAAGTGGCTTTAGCTTCTGAGTCCTGTGCTTTAACCCACTGCACCACCAGGGAGGGCCCTCTACCCCTATTTTTATAGGTGAGGAAATGATCCCAGAAAGATAAATTAACTTATCCAAAGCATGCAGCTGCTAAACAGAACTAATTCCAGGTCTATCTTCCTCCAAAGCCCCTTGCACCAAGCAGACAATTCTTCAAAATAGCAGCTATACTCAGTGTCCCTTGTGAGGCCCCCTCTTTAACCCACTGTATTCATCTAAGGAATAAACCTTAGCTGCTTCTTATAAATGTTGCCTTCTCTGAACAGGTTGCTGATACCTCTGACTAAGCTAATTGAAGAAGGGATGAGTACCACCTTTCAATTGGCCAAGCTGGCCAGTCTGCAAGTTCAACAGTAGCCCATGAAGTATTCTGGACTGAAGAACATTGCCCAGAAAAGATAATGATGATTTGCTTGAGCCCATCAAATTTTCTTTCTACTAAGCTTCAATAGGAGATACAGGGAAAGAATCGATAGATAGCTAGTTCAGACATTTTTTTGTTGGTGGTGGTTGGTTGGTTGGTTTTTTGGGGGAGGAACAAGGGGATGGCCACAGGAAAAAATTACATAGAAAGAAGATAAGCCCATGAGGACTCAAGAATAAGCAGGATCAGTGACTACATCAGTCTGAGCTAGCATAAGTAAATATGTCAAGGGCAGAGAGTGCAATAGTGAATGGTGGTCACCCACGTGCTGAGCATGGACAAGGAGATGCTGAGTCACTGTAATTATAGGAGACCAGTAAGGGCTGAGCTTGGGGTGGAGAGGATGGGGGAAAGGAACCTAGTGACCAGAGCCGTATTTTTCCAGTTCCCAAATGACAGTCACATGTTTTTGAGACCAGTCATGTCTCTTTCCTAGGATATGGTGACATACCTGTCTCTCTTACTACATTTGTATTCTTGCTGTAATCTCCATTCCTCTGAGTTACTTGAGAAGAAAAAGGAATCAAATAATACACTCACCACCTCCCTAACATTGTGCTCTTCTAAGTGCCCCAGAACTGAGACATCGCTACGTATTCCTGCTCTCACCTGGCCCGAGAGGGGGAAGAGCCAAAGCACCTTTCTAAGGATGGCCACATAATGAGGCCTCTGGCCACAACTGAAGGTACAGGCCCTTAGCATTCTCTCCAAACATGAAGGCAGCCTGACAGATAAGCTGATGGGGAAGAGACAGGTGGCTCCCCATCATGCCTTTGCACGCCCTGAGATGTGGCATCTGTTCTTCATATGTCCGAAGCTGTGAGCTATGACCTGCCCAGTAAGACCTCCTTAGTTTGGCCTGAATGAATCGTTGTTCTCAAAGGCCAAATGCCCTCTGAAGTAGTCCTTAATGGTAGTACCAAAATTAAGGAGAGGATTTTCTGATCAGAAATAAGGTAGAAAGAATAGAAATGAAAAAGGCTCAAAAACTCCATCTGAGGATCAGGGGGGAATTTATCCAAGAACATGATCATCCTCTTTTTAAAAGCTTTGGGATGTGTCTCAGAAAGGCATGGAGAACCCACCTCTGCCTGATTTGGGTTGGAAAAGTATGCCAGCAACATGCAGGCACGAAGGACCAGGCATGCTGTTCACACTTTCTTTGAACATCAAAGGGCCCATGGTCCTCTGGGTGAACTTGGAGGAAGAAAGGGGAAACAGAGAACCAGGCAACACCCCGTGTTGATGGTATAAAGATCAAAAGGGGCCCAGAGGAGCTTAATACTTCCCTTTATCTCCTATCTCCAAGAGTCTTCAATCTGCCTGCCATGGCCTCAAGCTGGGGAATTACGAAGGAATTGAGGTATCTTTCTTCATTAGAGGACATAGAACAATGAAGAAATTATATCTCACCCTAAGAAAAGTCCCCTAAAGATTCCCTGTTCTTGGAGGCAGATTTTTCTTCTGGGAAATCTTGTCCTTATCTCTCTCCCCCCACCCCGGGTCTCTCCAGAGCCCTCACCTTGTCTCTGTCACTGTGAGTCTCTGGGAACTCAGTACCTCACCCTGGAGATGGCACTTATAAGTATTTATAGAATGAAAAAGTGACACAGACATGAATGAGTGTCAAATGCCTTATGGTCAGAGAGGCGGTTTACAAGCACAGGCAATCTGCTTGCAGCTTTCCTTCATTTTGTTCTGTATCAATGAATGTACACTGATTCCAGCTGGAGCAGAGGCAAGAAAACTTCAGACACAGCAAGTACACTCCTGAGTATTTACATTCAATTTACCTACAGAGAGGACATATGGACCCAATTACAGAAATGTATGTAGATTCTCAAACCATCACCTAAAAAGCACTAGCTAAAACTCCAAGTCTCCCCAGTCCCACTCACCAGCATTTCTGATTCAGATAGGGCCCAAAAGCTAAACATTTGAGCCAGCTCCCCCTTGTAATTCTGAGACTGATGTAAACCAGTCTACTCCTGGAGAAATACCAACTTGTGGAGAAATAGACTCATTAGGCAGACATTGGAGATCTTGGCTGATCTTTTCAATGATCTTTCCCATCATCCCTGAAAGCCTGTCCAGCCGCTTCCATAAAGCTCCCCAAATGATCTCTCACTGGTAATTCAGTGTAGGTCCCATGGTGCGTGACAGCCCCCTAGTCCTGAGTCTTGATTCTCAGAATGGCACTGCAGGCTGGCAGAGAAAGCACAGCTGAAGCTCATTACGTAAGGGTCAGTCACATCCTGGAGAAGCTGCTGCAGTTCCTCTTATACTTGTTATACCTGAAAGGCCAACATCCTACGATCTGTCTGAAATGCACTCACACTTCTGCCTTCCACTAGGAGGAACTCATCCTTTCTTTTCGTTTCTTTCAATTCTTTTTCTGTAACTCAACTTTATTTATTTTATGATAAAATATGATAAAATAATTCTTTTTCTGTAACTCAACTTTATTTATTTTATGATCACAAATGTAGATATGCTTGCTGGAGAGAATCTGGGAAATAGAGAAGTAGAAGAAAACACCGATGATCAAATTTGAGGGCAATCACTGCTCATATTGTGTTTTAACCATCTATGCCTATTAAAGACCAAGACTCTTTCAAGAGTGTTGGCCTTGGAGCACAATATTCAAGAGCAGTGAGAGCAATTATAATAGTTGAGGGGCTCGTTGAGCACTCAGAGTGAAAGATTTAATACTGTGGAACAAGACAAGGGCCATAAACAACAGATCAAGAAGTCAGAAGCTGAAAACATAAGAACAAGTTGTATTATTATGGTAAGAGTTTTTATATGGTAAGAGTATTTTTTATATAAGAGTATTATAACGTAGTGAGACAGTACTTGTTAAGAGGTTAGGCCAGCACCTGTCACACAGTACATAATAAGTAAATGTGAACCACTGTTATGATTATCATTGTGGGCCAAACACCTGGTTTAAGTTGGAGACTATAAACAGAGCAAAGAACCTGGAGACCCATCCTAGGTGTTACGAGTTGAGGCACACAGGGACAAGGCTGGTGGGTGAAAAGGCTGGTAGAGATGTGGGCATCACTTTCCTTATAAACTCCTCTACCAGATGAAATGACATGTGGCAAGATGCCCTAATATTCTTTTCAGGTAGGTCATGGTTTCCCCTGCCTAAACTTCTCCCTAAGTAAGGACTAGGACTGGCCTTGATGGTGATGGGAGCCCAGAATGTCATACACCAAGTATTCTTGAAGTCCACAATCTGACTATCAGGGCAGATCACAAGCATGTGGGGTAAAAGAGAAGGTCAGGTCAGCTAAGTGGCAGAGAGGGTGGGATATAACTAAAGGAGGAAGCTGAAGGGAAAGGCCACCAGGTTTATGATGTAACTGACTGGAAGGTGTCGAGCATCAGTCCTCAAGTTAGCGGTCAAGTCCAATATCACAGGAGAAGAATCTAGGGAGCATCACTTGTGGGCAGGAGTCTTCTGATGGCCTCTGCTCTGTCAGAGGTGGTGCAGACCTTCTTGGGGGCCTTTCAGGCAATAGCAGCCTATGAGAGTTTAGTTCTCCGCTGCTCATGGCTTCTTCTTATAACTATTCCAGCCATGTCAGACCAGGTCTTCCCTCCTCTCATTCTTCGCTCTGCTTTCTACTCATTGTCTTGCAGTTGTAATTTCTCCTTTTTTAATTTTATATTATTTTTAACATCATTCTTCATTTTTCTACAACGTATGCTTTTTCATCTCAATTGTAATCCTGTGGAATCCCACCACCGATTCACTGTGCACCATCACCATAGTCCCTTGTGCTCTTCCAACCCCTGTTTTGATCCTACACTCCTCCCCTCTACACCCCCCCCCCCGCTCCACAAAGCATCTCTGGTTTATAGATGCCTGTTGATTTTAATTTTTACTTTATTATAATTACTTTTTTCCCTCCTGGTCCCTTACACTCCTCCTAAAAGTGAAACCATCCAGTTATAATTTCTTTTCAAGTCTGATCCTTTACTTCCCTACCTAAAATCATTCAATAGTTCCCAATCACCTCCTGGATAGGTCCAAAAAATAGCCTCTCTTCTTTAGAAAGTCTTTCCAGGGATTTTTAAATTCATGATACCAAATGCACCTCCAAGTCTCCAGTGCCCCTTCTCATCTATAATCTTTAATTCAGTAAGTTGTTATAGGTGTGTGTGTGTGTGTGTGTGTGTGTGTGTGTGTGTGTGTGTGTGTGTGTGTGTTGAATAGCTCTCCACTAGCATTGAGCAGATAAATAATCTCTTTTGTGAAATCACAGCATCTTGGGAACAATACCATTTAGATCAAGAGCATCAAATATTATGTATCAAGAGAATTAGAACACTCCTGAAGTGCTTTGGAGTTCTAACTCTGGCAGTTTTAAAAAGAAACCTTGGCAATAGAGAATGTAGCAGAGGATATTAGTATTCAGGCTTGAGGTTTAGATAGAATTGGGTTCAGATTCCATCTCTGTTATTAACCAGCTGTATGATCTCAGATAATTACTTAACTTTTCTAATTTCGCTTTGCTTTATCTATAAAACAAAGCCTCACACCTACATTTGCATATGGGGGATATATGCACAAATAGGTCTAAGCTGGCAATTAGCAGGCTGTTATGGATCCGACTGGCTTATTAATGATATTGAGACCACATTGAAAATGGCTTTGACTCTACATACAAACTGGAATTGGATGCACATTTGTCTTCAAATGTGTGAGACTGATGAAAAACAGAAAATACAGAAAGTGAGAACTTAGGGAGAACATATTCTTAGACCTTACCAAGAAGCAGATTTCTTACATTTTAAGTCTGCCCACAGAAACTCTATAGGATTAGAATAGGAATGGGCCAAATGACAGAAATAATCTAATCAACAAAATGTTTCCTGAGTTATAACTATTACAGCCATCAAAAATTGTTGGTTCTGCTTCTGCTATAGATAATACATGGTGGTTTCATTTCGGACTTGCCCTCCTAGGGTCTTTGGTGTCCTGTCCCAGGAAGTCTAGCCGCCCTAAGTTCTGTCAACTATTCCCATTCTTCAGAATAAAACAAATCTTTCATTTCGTCTTTCCTTTCTGTTAGCATTTTTTTTAAAGATTTATTTATTTATGCATACAGAACTGAGGTACAGGCCAGAGATGCAGGGGCAGTAAGAGGATTCACTAGAGACAATGGGGAGCAGAACAGGCCGACTGACAAAGTACACTGCTGAGGGGAGCAGCGGGCGGGTCAGGAGAGGTCTGCCCGCGCCATGTAGGTCATCTCCTGGGCAGGCGGTAATCCAGCTCATGTGGAAGTGGCTTTAACTTCTCAGTATTGTGCTTTAACCCACTGCGCCACCAGGGAGGGCCCTCTGTTAGCATTTGTAATAGAGGAAAGGGGCCCAACAGGAACTGAATGAGAAGAGGTGGCCTAAATGGCACCACCTTCCTCCAGGTTGGCTGAGACTATACTTCGCTCACTGGCTTGGACTTTCTAGAAGGCTAATAATCTAGGGAGAACAGGACCTCTAGGGTTGGACTGAGGATAGATGGGGAGGAGGTCACAGATTTATGTGTGACCCCAGTCACAGAAGAGGCAACGAGAATTTGTGGGAGAGAAGGCTGACCCCCTAGCCATGGGCCTTTACTGCTGACTTGATTTCCCCAACCCCTTGTCTGGTGGCTGGCACAGCCTCAGATCACCACTTGCTCCCATCGTCCCAGGGAAGCCATCCCCCAACCCCCGATTACACTTCTCCCTTCAGTGTTCTTTTTCAAATATTAAGAACAATTCCTACTTCATCCTCACTCTGCCAAAATGGTCCTTGTCCACATCACCTTCCCCAGTTTATTTCTGACCTACTCAGGGATAGATTTTGGGACCTATTTGTTTATTTCTCACCTTGCCAAAGATGGCTGCCTTGTATTTTGTGACTATTTCAATCACCATTCGGATGCTCTTCATTTGAACACGTAAGGCTCTGAAATTATGAATATTTAATTTGCATAGTATTCTTTTACAGGAACATAATTGTATATTTTTCAAATAAATAAAGCAGCTAACCTAGAACAATAGTATATTTTGATGAGTTATTTAGAATGATTATAGCACACAATAAATTGATAAGAAATGTATGCTTGATATTTCTTTAATATATAAAAATATCTTGCAAAGTTAAGAGCACAAGCCCCAACAGAAAAATGGCCAAATAATGTGAATAGGTCTTTAAAAATAGATCCTAAATGGAAAAAAAAAAACTGTGCTCAAATTCATTCATAATAAGAGAAAAGCAATTTAAAACTACATCATCTATCATTTTTTGTCTTTCAGATAAGCCAATTCAAAAATTCTCATAACACGCTGTGCTGGCATCTTTATGAACAGGGTGTAGGGGAAAAGGCAAGCACATCAGTGGCTGATAGTTTAGTAAAATGCTAGAAGTTCTCTAAAGTGTGATTTGGCAATGTCCATAGAAATCACAAATGCATATAACTTTGACTAACATTTCCACTTACAAGAAATGGTTAAACACATGTATTCTCACATAGATGTAAAATAATACATTGATATAATATTGTTCAATGTAGCACTGTTTATAATAGCTAGTAATGGGGAGGGAACCTAATCTATATCAATGGGAAAATAGTGTTAATAAATAATATGCTTACATAAAATGGAATACTATGCAGCTATTAAAAGGAAGGAGTAGGGGTTGTCCTTGGAGTGTCTCCTTATGCATTGTCAATGATGTATTAGTAGGTGATAGAGAGCCAAGAAGGGGATAAGAGATAATGCACACTGTTGTCATCTGTCCAAAAGAAGTATTAGGTGGTGTGGGGGGGGGGGAGAGGAGAACATATGCTTATGATTTTAGATGCCTAGAATATCTCTGAGAATACAAAAGAAATTTAATATATATCACCTCTAGAAAGGAAAAGTGAATGTCTGGGAAAGAGGGTTGGATGAAGACTTTTCTGTATACTGTTGATATGTCGTACTAATTGAATTTGGTACATTGATCGAAATAAATGAAACCTTTTAATCAAGTGCCCTAATTGTTGGGATGATGTCCCTCAGCTTCACCTGATTCCCTTAGGAAGACGGTACCAGACATGCCAGCACCACAGCTAACCCTCCAAGCAGTGGCAAAGTACTCTGTCCTCTTTGGGAGTTAGAGAATGTTGCTCTCAGATGCCCTCCACACGTCTGTCTGTGCAACTCTGCCTCCCCTTCTCTCCTCTCTTTACCTGCCCTTGCTCCTCACAGAGGCCTTATGAATAGCCTCACTGACTCACTTTTAACCTGTTGACTCTGGCATGATGATCCTAGATGCTTCCAATGGTTCCATTTCCTAGTATCCTGGTCCCTGGCAAGATGAGGGAAGAGCCAACAATGCTGCTCAGGGCTCCATTATGTCACCCTGACCCGAAGCAGCTCCACCTGCACAATCTCTCAGCCTCTCTCAAATATTTTTTTTAAAGATTTGTTTATTGATGCATACAGAACTGGAGTACAGGCCAGAGGTGCAGGGTTGGTGAGAGGATTCACCAGAGACAGAGCAGGGAGCAGAACAGGACAACTGACAAAGTACACTGCTGAGGGGCAGCAGGAGGGTCAGGAGAGGTCTGCCGCGCCATGTGGTCACCTCTGGGGCAGGGATCGAACTCATGCTCCAGTGGCTTTAGCTTCTTAGTGCTGTGCTTTAACCTGCTGTGCCATCAGGGGCCTTCTCTCAAATATTTTTATCAGTAATTATTTCTCACCGCCAGTCTGCAGCCTGAGGATCTTTTTTGTTGTGTTGACACTTTAGTTTCCCCATTAGTTATAGGTTTTTCATCTTTTTCATAAGGCTTTACAATCCACTTGCCAATTTGGTACAAAGTTCTGGTTCATTAAACACCATTCCAACAAATTGTGAACTGCTTTGAAAAGCAGGGGTGTGGCATTCACAGAACAGTCCATTCTCTCACACCACTTCCTAACACCCATCCATCCTCTACTTTTCTGGAAGAAAAGAGGTGAAGTGGTAGAGAAGGGATTGTTTCCTCCTCCATAAATCCCTTTCCCCTCCCTCAGAGCAAAACAAACATGACGGTGGGGGATAGAGAGAATGAGGTTATCTAGGTCACCTGCAGTCGACAACAGTTTCTGTAAGTGCTATAGTTATCGATATAAAAGCACAATTTTAGACAGTTCCTTTCTTATAAGGATTGGCACAGTAAGCTTTTTCCTTGGTGTTTTCGATTCTGACCTTGGCACTGATTCTGACCTTTACTGACCAAATTGATGAGAACTACTGTTCCAGAATTGTCTTCGAGCATCCTGGTTGCAACCATCACTTTGAGGCTGTATTATCCTTCCTGAAACAATTGAATGAGACCCCACCTGAAGATATGAAGGTACAGAGACGGACTTTTCAAAGAACCCTTCAGAGCTCAAGTTCATGCAATGGAGTCTGGCTGGTTGGTAATGCTTTCCACAATAGGTTGTGCCCAGGAAATGTGGAAGACACCAGAGTAGGGCCTATGGGTGAGAGACATCTCAAGGAGCCAGCAGACCAGTAGTAGAGAATAGGAAATTTCACACAGAATGACCACTGCATAAGGAACAACCTGGCAATGACATACACTGAGGACAGAGGACATACTGTGGCAATTCACAGCAGGGGAGATTTCATCCAAAGAGGAACCAAAACAAGATTCCATAAAAGCAATAAAACATGAATCAAGTCTTGGAGGAGGGGTAATATCTGGACACACAGAAGGAAGGGAAGAGCCTGCGAGGAGGCGGAGCAGCATCTGAAACATCTGTTGAGCTGGCTCAACTAGAACACACCACCAGTGAAGGTCAAGTTGGGGAATGAGCCTGGGGCAAGACTCTCCTGGCTCCAATAACTGCAACTACTGCTCTTGCTAAGCCCTTTGTCATTTATGAAGCTCTTTCCTGTGAATTGTCATTCATCCTTCACAGTAACTCTGATTTAGACATTTCCATATAAAGAAACTAGAGCTCAGCGCTCTCCCTGGTGGCACAGAGGGTTAAAGCACAACACTGAGAAGCTAAAGCCACTTCAGCATACCTTTGATCCCCACCCTGGGAGGTGACCCACATGCCATAGCAGACCTCTCCTGACCAGCCTGCTGCTCCCCTCGGCAGTGTATTTTGTCAACCTGCCTGTTCTGCTCCCCGCTCTGTCTCTGGTGAAGCCTCTCACCGCCCCTGAGCCTCTGGCCTGTACCCAGTTCTGTATGCATACATAAGTAAATCTTAAAAAAAAATTCTTGATAAAAAAAAGAAACTAGAATTCAAAGTTTGAAGTAACGCACCAAAATTTACTTCATGGCGAAAGTCAGTTTTAAGTTGGTTTTAAGTTGAGAATATACTTTGCATGAGAAGGCTCTAAAAATACCATAACTATGTGCCAATGGGCCCCCAGTTGCCTGAGGCTAATTTTTAAAGCTTGTTCTCTTCCGTAGTAGTTTTAACATTCCCTTGAGTAAATAATTTTCCAATATTAATTTGCATTATAACTCATCTCTTCAGGTAAGTTGTAGGTTAAACTTCAGACCTTTTAGAATTATCAATTCTGGATTACTGGCTGGTGTGTTCTATGCATTCCTTTAAACCAGGAAATCCATGCCAGTGTTTCCAGTCTTACACTTTTCAGGTGCTTTTTTCCTTGTTTTGTGAGCACCTTTGATTGATCATTTTTTGGTTTTGGTCATTGGTGTTTTGTTTTTAATAAAAGTAGTTCTGATACGTCTTTAAGAGAAGTGAATGGATTATTTTATTCCATTCTGAAATGTCTCCCCACTAGAGTGGATATAATTGAACTGAGTCAATAATAAACACCTGCTTCCTGGAAGATGCCTCTCATTAGGTAGTGTTGAATTGTACTGTTTTTGTATTCCGATATCTGGGGTGTGTGAGTGTGTGTGTGTACGTGTGCACACACAAGTGCATATTTTTAATTTTATTTTGTCTTTTTTGGTTTTACCTCTCTGTTGGTAGCCAGAGAAGGTTGCTAAGTAAATCATTTCTGTGGAAAAAGTACCCGACTCTCAAGGGAATAAGCCTGCCACATATTGGTGTCGCCCTGTCCCATACCAGGGGGCCCTGAAGATGTTGGCTAAATGACAGCGATCAGCCTCACAGACAGTAGCCCAGGCCTTCCAACCACTCCAGCACTCCAAGGCTTTCTTCATTTTGTTGCAGAGACAGAGGCACTTTCAAGCACCAATGCTGACAGTTTCAGACTCAGCACCTCACAGGGCCATGAAAAATACACACACTCAATGCATTCTACAAAGTTGCCACAAACACTGCACCAGTGAGCACAGGTCCCGGAGAAATACAGGGCTAGGTTCCTACTACCTCTGGTCACAACTACTTTATGTAATTAATTAACTGTATAATTAAAAATATATTAACTGATAATTAATCATTAATATATTGTGTCTGTTTCTGTGGAAAGATACCTTCGAAGTATTTATTGCTGATGCATTAACATGAATCATGTCCTGCAGGCTTGCACCTCATGGTCAATGGGGCCAGACTGGTATGTGTCTTCTCTGAAGACATCTCGCAGCTTTCTCAGAACAGGGGACACGTCAGCGCAACACTTAGGGACCATTTTAAACAGCAAAACCACCAATAAAAATCACCAAAAGGGCCCTCCCTGGTGGTGCAGCGGGTTAAAGCACAGCACTGAGAATCTAAAGCCGCTTCCGCATGAGTTCGATTCCCGCCTGCCCCCGGGGGTGACCACATGGCGTGGCAGACCTCTCCTGACCTGCCCGCTGCTCCCCTCAGCAGTGTACTTCGTCGATCTGTCTGTTCTGCTCCCCGCTCTGTCTCTGGTGAAGCCTCTCACCGCCCCTGAGCCTCTGGCCTGTACCCCAGTTCTGTATGCACAAATAAATAAATCTTTAAAAAAAAATTTAAAAAAAAATCACCAAAAAATGCAAAAAGTAGACACTAAATTGAGCACAAAAAACCTCATTCATTTGCTCTATGAAACAAGGAAGCTGCTTGACCTCAGCTAGAAACACACACGGAAAGACACATTTTTTTTCTGGCATGTCCACAAATGACCCCAAAAGCATGATGAGTACTATTTGGGGTTACAAATAAATTTTAGTGGGAAGATTAATTCACAACCCAGAGGCCAAGAATAATGAGGGTCTACTAAATATCGAAAATGTGTCCATGCAGTGTTTGTATGTGTGTGATAGTAATGTGGTGTCAGAGTGTGTGGTATGTGTTATGTGTGTGGTTGTGTCGAGTGTGATAGAGTGTGAGATGTTGTGTATAGTGTGTGTGGTATGTGGGGGGAGAGTCTAGTGTTGGTATGTGTGGTGTGGTGTGTGTGTGATGTGTTATATGTGGTATGTGTGTGTGTGCACTTATGGAAAGAAGGAAGGATTCTGTGCAGGGTTGTGCAATGCCAGGTCTGTGTACGGCCAGGACGGGGCACAGCTAGTCTGTGTATTGCCATCGTGTAAATTAGATGGTGGCTCCTGCTCTGGGCAGCTCAAACCTACAGCACACAGCTGGAAGAACAGACAGGGAAGTGTAGAAAAGAAAGTCCCTTCCTCCAGGGAATGTGGTTTTGCAGCAGCAGGCAGAGCTTTGCTGATAGAGCACAAACAGACTGCAATCCCTCCTCACCCCCTGGACTGTGCAAACTGCAGAACACATGTGGTGGCCTTATAAAAGAATGTGGCATGGACAGGCCAACTTTGTCTTGAAGCAGAAATTAATCCTTCAAACAGGTCCTATTAAAGGACCTCCAAGGGGACCTCTATGTCAGCATTTCTCTTCTCTGACCCTTGTATTGCTCCAGACCTCAGATTTCTCTTTTAAAATGTTATAGTTAATCCCTAGGGCTGTTATAACAAATGACCACAAACTGAATGGCCTAAAACAACAGAAATGTATCCTCACACAGTTCTGGAGGCTACGAATCTGAAACCAAGGTGGCAACAGGGCGATGTTCCCTTTTGTAGGCTCTGGGGGGGAATCCCTCCATGTTCCCTCCAACTTCTGGGAAGCTCCTGGCATGCTTAGCCTGGTAGTTGCTTGTAGCTTCCATCTCTGCCTGCACCCTCATGTCTTCTTCCCTGTATACATCCCTGGTGTCCTCTCCTCTTCTTATAAGGACACCAGGCATTAGACTTAGAAACTACCTTAATCCAGTGTGACCTCAACTTAACTGATTATCTTTGCAAAGACTCTACATCCAACTTAAGTCACCTTCTATGTTCGGGGTGGGCCTGAATTTGGGGTTCCATCTACTACTACCCTTAAAATGAAGGCTGGGAGGCCCTCCCTGGTGGCGCAGCGGGTTAGAGCACAGCACTGAGAATCTGGGGCCGCTTCCGCATGAGTTCGGTTCCCGCCTGCCCCGGAGGTGACCACATGGTGTGGCAGACCTCTCCTGGCCCGCCCGCTGCTCCCCTCAGCAGTGTACTTTGTCGATCTGCCTGTTCTGTTCCTCACTGTCTCTGATGAAGCCTCTCACCGCCCCTGCACCTCTGGCCTGTACCCCAGTTCTGTATGCACAAATAAATAAATCTTTAAAAAAAAAAAAAAATGAAGGCTGGGAACTCAATAATGGGAGCCTGAACAGTCATCTGATGTCCTTTAGCCAGAATTCTAAATTTCTCTCAAGGTCCCCATTCTCTGGACTCCCTCTACCCCCAGTTCTAGGGTCTTCTACCTCCTCTTCAGGCAAAGGATTGTAATAGATGGTAGTAAATGAAAAGAAAGTGAAAAACAAATGGCAGCCACCAGAAAATATTAAAATATTTCACCCTGAATGTTTATGCAAATATGCACAACCTCCTCAACAATATCTTAAACTTTGCCATGACCCAAGGGCAAATTCCAGCGGACAATAATGACCTCAACATTAGAACTGCAACCAAAATAAAACAGGAGGTTAGACATTAATGGCCCCTTTGGCCACGACAATTCCCACGGACCTAGGGAAACAGGGCACTGCAGAGCATGGCTTCAACACACATGTGCTCTGACACATTCTGAGGTGAGCATGCCCTTCATGCCAGTTCAAGCATCAGAATCTTGACCGGAGGCTGAAGTAAGTCACCTCTGTCTAGGTACCTATCTACCTACCACCTAACACCTAAACCCAAATTAATTGTTTTGAGACTCGTTAGAGCCACTGCCTCATGAAATAAAAACCCAATAGAGCTTATGCTACTTTTCTGGCTGCTCAGCAGACCCCTTCCTCCCCCACCAGCCCATGTGTGTCAGGTGGCATTAAAGCCACCCCTGACTCAAGGTCCACATATGAACAGAGCTTGGCCAGTTAGAGCACCAAATAGTCCTGGCCATGGTGACTGGATGAAAGATTATGTCAGATAGAGTTTCAGCCAATGGAAACAAGGAGATTGTTTGTGGAACATTAGAGAGTGACCCCTATTGGGTCTGTGAAGCTGCAGGGAGCCATATTGCTCCAGAGACTTATGTGGTGAGGCAGCCCAGATGTATCACAACATAGCTGAGGGCAGACACCGGATTGCACCATTTGAGCCCAGCATCTAGTCAGGGGTGAAAGTGGGACAGAATATGTGTGGATACACAGTTATATAAGCAGTAAACTCCTTCTCTTGCTATCTTGAGTAGGGTTTTCTGTCACTTGCTACCTGATACAACATGATACAGGTAACCATGAAGGACTGTCTTACCCTAAAGATTCTGACATCAAATTCTATTTCCTGCCTCTTAAGACAGAGGAGACAATTCTGAGCCAGTGTGCTGAGGTCCTTGGGATCACCCCATTGGATATCTTTCTGTGGATCCCACATTCCTTTCGTTGCATTCATCTGATCTTCTGTACGGTCTTCATTCTTGATTACTAACTCTTAGCTTGTATATCAAGATCTCTAGATTCAACCCCCACAACATCCCAAATGCACAGGGAAAATGTAATGCCTCAGGTTTGCCAATAGCTAATCTGATCTTTCCCCTGTGGAATCTCCAGTCACTGGTCAGCAAGAAAATATTAACTAAACCCAGTTTAACCTTCTTCTGTCCCAATCATGCAAACAGCTTTTTTAAGGAAATACGTGGACTCATTTGGATTAAAATTCTCAGTTACTGAGCTAGGACTTTTCCTCCTCCTGCCTCTCTCTATAAGATGGACTCTGGCCTTGAGAAGGGGTGTGCCCACCCTGAGGAGAAAGGCTCCCAGGGCTTGGGTTTGATCTCAACCTCCTCCAGTCTGGCCTCTACCCTTTACCGAGGAGAGGCTGCAGGACGGATGTCTCCTGGTCTGGTCGGACTGGTCAGAATCTACTAGACTCCTCAGACTACTTTGGCCTCTAGTAAGGGATCCCGAGTCTGTGCCACTGGCCTCTACAGCGGGCTGCCTCCACCTGCAGTGGCCACCATGGCAGCCTCCCTTGCTGCCAGTTCTGTCTACACCCCATAGTGAAGAGCATGGAGTGAGATGTGGGAAAATGCTCCAGTGTCACAGGCTCCTACCTGATGCCCTTGTCCCTCACCACTCCAAGCCAGAAAGGACAGCCCAGTAGACAGAGTCAGCAACTTCCTGGGCTCGCTCCTTCCCTCCGTTTGTGGTCTACACTCATCAGGCAGCGTAGGTACTCACCAAAACTCCGGAGGCTCCATACTCTGATAACTCCATACTCTGTTCGTCCACTTCACGTCCTCCTTTCCCCTGCTCTAGCAAGCCTGGCTTCCCTCCACACGGCGGAGAAATCTCCCAGCTAAGTATTCTAGGGGCAGTAGTGGAAATGTTAAAAGGGGAGGGAAAGAGATGTGGAACTTTGTTTTTCAAGACACTATTCTGACATGCACAGTTTTTGTTAAGGGATTAGGTTCTGCATGTCAATGACTGGATATGAAGTTGTTCCTTTCTTTACGTTTCTAAACTAACATTTCGCATTTCCTTTGTGGCTCCCACCTCCAGATAGAAGAATGTTTGGGGCAGATGAGAGCAGAGCTATCCCAAAGCACTTTGCTTGATAGAAATGCTTTACATCTGTGCTTCGGCACAGCCGCCGCGGGTCATAGGTAGCTACCCGGCACTTAAGCGGAGGCTGGTGAGACGAAGGGACTGGCTTATTTCATTTTAATTAAATTCAACTGAGATAGCCACAGAGGACTGGCAGTTACTCCTTTGGACAGAAAGGTCTCATACTTAGCAGGACACAATAATCATCAAATCTGGTATCCCCCATTCTACTTAAAAATGGTTATTTCTGTAATTTTCATTCTACTAAAATATTTCATTCCAACATTTTTCCGTTTGCACCCACAGACACAGCTGCTGGGGTCTGTTTCTGAAGACCTCACCATTTCTAAGTTCTCCTCTAAAACATGCTCACTGTTTCCAGGGAAAAGGTCATTACTAGTTAGTGGTCTAAACCATTGACTGTCTTTACAGAAATCTTATTATTTATTTATTTATTTTCTTGAGTTGTTTTTTGCTTAGTGTCAGGGCAGCCAACATCTTGGGAACCTTTAGGAGACAGACCAGTAAACAGCAGGAAAAAGCTCCATGAAAGCCTGTTCTCTCTGGTTCCCAGGGGGTCACAGAAGAAGAGCAAGCTTTGGTGTGGCTTGTTTTCTTTGGGAAGAGTCTGTCATCCAAGCCTTTTGTGGGAGCCTAGCACCTGCACCCAACGAAGTGTGTCACTGCTGTGTGCTTCATGGAGGTGGCATTGGCAGATAACCAGGGAGCCAGATGGGACCCTGAAAGCAGGGGAGCCCCTCCTCTGAGACCTAACTCTGAGTATAAACAGGGATCATAGCCAGCACACCTGGACTCTCTCAGAGCAAAGTTGGACACCCTGTGATGCAAGGACTCATCTAAAGGGTATTATGATGATATCCCAGGAAGAATACAGAGCTGCAACTCAGAGCCTGGGAGTGACAGTGAGGGTTCGGACCTGTCTGTGGGCTCCCGAGCTCTTCCCGCTGCACTGGTGTCCTGATGAGCTGCTGTCCAGCCCTCCAAGGGCTGACCACTCTGCCATTGTTCTGCTCTAAGGTTAGTCTCCTCCCCAGGCAGTGCAGCGGGGACAGGCAGGTGCCTGTCTGGCCTTCAGCTAGGTGATGCCCCTTCTCAGTAAGTGGACAGAAGCCTCAGGAGTGCCATCTACAAGGAGCCTCCCTCCTCCTAAAGGCCTCAACCCAAGCAGTGAGCCTGTGTTGTGTCAGCAAGAGCAAGGCTTGTGCCAGACCCGCCCACCCATCTGCTGAGACATGTCTCCATTAGTCATCACATACTCGTCCCTCAGGACTGCTCTGCAGAGCTCCACACACACAGACTGCTGGGCCTGGCGACTTCACAGCCAACCACTGGGCCAGGCGCCTCCCCGCAAAGCTGTTTAAGGGAGAAAGTTCTGTGTGTGGTTGACTGGTCATACCATGAAGAGGCCCACCTTCCACTCTTCCAGGTGCCCCAAATCCTGGGGATCCAGAGGGTGGGCAGCTCAGCCCTGTCCTCAGGCCTTGAGAGACTGCTTCCTGGGGCAAAGTCGGCCCAGCTAACAGACTCCAGGAAGGAGCTCAGACCTGGGATATGCTCTCTCAGGTTAGGGTGTTCTGGGAAGGAGCTCAGAGCTCACACAGACCTTCTAGGTACCTGCTGTCTTGGCTCCAGTACCACACATGTGCTTCAGGTTTGCTTCCCAAAATCACTCGTGAGAGGAGTGAGCCAAGCGGCTCCAGGTCTTCCCTTCTTATACGCTAGTGAGAGAGGGAAAAAGGGAAAAACATGGCTTAGAGTAAGAAAGGTGTGCACCCACCAGTCCCAGCTGGGGGACCAGAGCATGCTGGTCTCATCTGCTCTGGTCATGCTCTGCCCCTCACTTTTCTGCACGAGAGAACACAAATGCCTCCTTCACAACTCTCATTCATTTGTCCATTCACTGAGCACACACTCCATGCCCAGCACTCTGCTAGGAGCTGGGGATAGTCTTAAGAGCAAGCCCTGCTCTCAGGGAGCTTACTCTCCAATTCTTGAAGAAAAAAAATCTATGGGGTCCCCCCAAATCTGTTCTGCATAAATATTTCTTGACTGAAGACTTAACCTGGGCCCTTTTGCTCAGGGCTGCTGTGGGGAGCTAATGAGATGGTGCAGGATAAGTACATGGGTTATACACATGCCAGGGCGATTTGATTGTGGGGGTCACAACAAAGAACGCTTGGCCAGCAGAAGAGACAGAGGCCCAGTGACAACAGAGTGCCCTGCATGTCCACCAGGAAGAAGGCACTCACTCTGGATAAGCGCAGAAGCTGGAGGAGACCAGGACCCCCACTGCAAAGTCTGGGATCTGTGGCCAGATTCATGGGGATATTGCAGCAGCTCCCAGAAAAGTGTCCCCCTGCTGCTGGGGAATTTCAGAAAGAAATTAAGCTTATATGGCACATGGAGGATAATTTGTTCTCTCCAATTTCAGAAAGTTGAATTAATTACAACCCTTACAAAGTAATTTTTTTTTCTTTCTCCAGGTCTCAATATTGCTTGAATCCTTCACTGAAGCACAAAGGATCAGCTGGAATGTGGCTCAGTTCTCTGTACTCAAAGTCCAACTCAGTGGTCCTTCCCTTACCCTAGGCCAAGGTTTTATCCATTTCTAAAAACTCTTCAATCTCTGACTTGGCTCTTGTAAAAGCTCTGACTCTGGCCACCTGCAACCTCCCGGAAGTGTTCAGGGGCTGACATTTGTTCCCTGTCCTTCCATTTCAGGGAATCATCTGTCTGAAAACAGTACTTAACTGTTTTCTCTGCCCCAGGCAAATATTAGTAACAAACCTTGGATTGACTGATGGATGGGTTCCCTGATTTTTGGTCACAGTCACGTTTTTGTTCATTTCTATAAATGAAGTCATCATTCTGAAAATACTAATCAACCCTAGAGGGTCAGCAAAAACTGGCCTAAACCCCTGAAATGTCAGTGAGAAAGAGCCCTAGGACTGCTTAAGAAACTACTATTTGCCCGTGACAGAGAAAATAGTAAAGTACTTACTTTGGTTCACTCTCTCTCTCTCTCTCTCTCTCTACACACACACACACACACACACACACACACACACTTCAATCATCCCTTCCTAATAAAGCCACTTGAGGAACAGTTGAAACGTAGCTTGGCTCTTGGGATTCAGCACCCAGCATCTCAGGAGTCAGTTCTTCAGTCTATTGAGCCCTGATTGTATGCAGCCCTTCCCTGTTCAGCCAAGGTCTGAACTGAGAGGACATAGAACTAAGTCCACCCAGAAGTGTGTGGCCCTGAGCACTTGGACCACACTTGGCAAACATTTGGTGAGCATCCATTAAGTTCAACTAAATCAATGCTGCAGCATCCAGAGAAGCCTGAGACCTTTCCTAGTAGCATAAAGCACAACAGCAGCATTTATTTATTCAATAAGTAGTTGCAGAGGCTGACAGTGGATCCCCAGCATGGACCCACAAGGTGTCCTGTCCTCTAAGAATTATATTCTCACAACAGTTCTCTCACCTAGTCCACCTGCCTGTTCCTCATCAATAGCTATCTTCCCTCAAAAGAATTGAACAGTAGGGATTTTCTCCTCATGGCATCCTACAAAAGCCACTAGGCTTTTGTACCAGATCAACACTGCAGTCCCTAAGAAAGCGTGAACAGGACCACAGTTCTCAAGGCAGATTGTCCAAAGTCCCAGAAAAGCTTGTTTCTGCCATAGAACATGCTGCTTAATAGCTCAGGGCTGAGGCAAGTCATCTGGCCCAGAATTTCTGATTTCAACTCCACCTTCGATCAGAATCATGTTTGTATTCCTACCCATATAAATGTCTATGAAGGAATATAGTGAATTCATAGACCTTTGCCAGGGCCTGAGAGGTGGAATTGCCATCTCTTTCCTGGCACTGATTGCAATATATACATCCAGAAAGTGGAAGTCAATTTCATGGGGTGGAAAGAACATGGAACTAGAAGTCAGGAGATCCAAGGGAGAGATTCAAATACCATTCTCTTGGGAACAAAAAAAGGAGACAAAAAGAGGCTCTTTGTCCTAAGACCATACTAATCCTACCATCTCAGTCATTCGTAGACCCCACCCTGCACTGTCGTAAGGCCCTGACATCCTGGAGTGCCTTTCTCTGCTCTGAAACAACACTACATATTCGCTTCAGGATCCCTGTTGCATGCCAAAAAACAATGGAATTGGAGCTGTTGGCGGTTTCCTCATTGTTTTGAACACCAAATCCACATCGGTTTTAGAATGAGTCCCATGAGTCAGAACTGGGAACCGCTGGAATGAAAACACTTTTTCTTGCTTTGCCGGGCCTGGGTCTACCAGATGACAATCACCATCTAAGATCAATGAGAGCTGAAGAGCTTTCCCAAGTTGATAAAGAGATGAGTGATGGATTTCTGGGGACGTTCCAGATCAATGGGACATTCCTATCAATTTAGGAAGTCAGCCCTGTCAATCTATCAGCCAACCTCCAGAGTTGTAATTGGGAGCAGATGGTTTTGCTTGCTAACCGACTGAATAGAAGCAAGATGTGCCCATCGCCTTGTCCATCATCAATTTGCTCTCAGATTAAGGATAAGAGTGTGACAGGGAGGCTCAAAGAAGAAAGAAGCCCAGGGGTGAGCCAGTTACCAGAGTACTCCTAGTCCATCCAGCAGGAAATGTAAGCCCTCTAGAGGCTCAAACTGGGTAGGAAAGGCCTTGAGAACAAAACTAGTGAGCAGGCTCCTAAAACTCGTTGAGATCGCTGAGACTGAAGTAAACACACCGCCTACAGTGAGCTTGTAAATGTCTCCTCAAACACAAAACTTTCTCTGATGAAAAAGGTAGCCACTTATGCCACTAGACACTGAAACCCTGGAGAGAGATGGTTGGGAGGTAGTAGCCCCTGGTGAGATGGGTTCTTCTCTAAGGGTTCACTAAGTTTCTTCTTACCTGGGTAGGCTGCCCCCCACAGTGATCAGAAGAGGCCTTTGCAGAGTGCTTGAAATGCAGGGTTTTGCCAGTCATGTAGAAGCAAACATGCATTAACAATGAGAGGCAGCAGGAGGGAATTTGGTCTTTCTCACACATTGTGTGCCGGTCATTGTTAGAGGTTTGGCTGTGCCACCAGCAAAAGTCTACTCATTGTCCCAGTGGAGGGGGTCCCCTGACACAGAGAGAAAGGAACTTGGCTTGGGGCCTAAACCTAAGATGCTAACAATTCTATTTCAGTTGTGGTCATCCATATTCTTTTTGAGCAGGGAGAGATTTGGGTAGACAAGGTGGAGGTGGAAGCGTTTCTGCAGCACCCTCTCATCTCATAAGAACTTCCCACTCAGGAGTTTTGATGGCTCCCCAACAGAACGTATTCCAAGCTGCTCTCATGGACTAAAGCCTTTTGAATCTGGCTCCATTTGACTATCCCAATGTGTCAACAAGAACAAGATCTTGGCTAGCCTGCATCCTCATCCCTGTTCAATTCTCAGCCCAGGCCCACACCCACATGCTCCCACCCTCTGGCCCTCATCTCTAGTCACTCAATATGTGAACTCTGGTCCCAATCTAAGCCAAACTATTGTACAGGATCTATATGAAGAGCCAACTCTTCCAAGAACTGTTCCCAAACCACACCAACTAGCACTGTTCTACCTCTGTTTGTAAACACTCTTATTCTTGTTTTTTGATATCCTATTAGAGGAATTTAAAGTCCTGACTGAATCTGTGATCAGTAGTTTATAAGCTTAGAAAGAAAGAAACTCACACATTGAATTTTTCTAAATATAACTTTTGTGGATTAGTAGACTCCAAATTTTAGTCCCAACAGTCCCAGTTTACTGCATATCCGTAAGCAGCCTTCCAATTTGAAATTGTTGCACAAGGCTCCAATGTGTCACCAATGGACACATGGAGCTGCTATGGGGAGGAGGTTCCCACTTGAGATCCCTTGTCTTGACCTCTGCAGACATTGCCTTCAGCCTGATACCCATTCTTTCATGCAGAACTACCTGCTTTGCCTCTGGATCAATATCTAATCCACATCACTGTATAACTCTAGAGAGATCAATGTGCTTAGATCCCTAGAGTTGTTCAGTCTACAACCTATACAACTGCACTTGGCAACACAGTCCAACTTCTTTCTGCCATGGTAGCAAAAGTTTATATTTTTTTATCTATCAATGACCACAGAAAAGGAAAGAAATCACAGAAAATCTGTGTGAAGTCTGATTGAATGTGCAGCTTATGACCTGAGAAAGAGTGTTCTTTCCTTGGCATTCGGTAGTGTATGTGCTAAGAATCATGCTAAACTACCACCTGATGAGTGACCATGCCCTCTACCCTCTCCTCATGACGAAGAAACTGGGCTGGACTTGGGGCAAAGTCAAGAACGAGGGATCGACAAGGATGAATCAGATTGCTGCTGCCTAGGTTTCCAACCATTGTTATCATCTACTTGGAACTTTTGACCAAAAGTCTCAGAAACTCCTAAAATTCCAAGTCAGTTCTTGCTTCATTTTCTCTGCCCCAGAGAGCACCCTGACCTCACAGGCTGCCCACACATTTGTGACAAATCCACCACTGAGTTGATCAGTTAGTCACTCTATTAAGAGTTTCCAGACAGTGCGTAAGCTTGGGCAATTTTGCTGTAAGCAGGAAATTATCAGTAGAAGTGGAAGTGACAGGGTGTTTAACAAACATTAAACCAAGGGAGTTTGAAAGGTCTTTGAGCATCATTAAATAAACATTTAGGATGACTAAGAGGGTAGAATGTAAAATGGAAAGGAAAGTGTAAACACTTTCTGTGGGTGAGGAAGGCTTTCTCTTTCTTCCACCCTCTTCTGATCAGGTTATCAGGGTGCCAGATAGCCTGAACGAAGCTCACCAATACTTACAAGAAAATTATCCTTTGTAAATTTGGAATACCAGTCAAGAGATATTCGGCGGAAAGAGGCTGGTTCCCTTTATCTGAAGTCTCAGATATTCACATCCTAAAAGACTGGGCAATATCCTAGGTCTTGATGGTGCTAGGACCACCCCTACTTCAGATTTCAACACCCCAACCAGAAATAGCACGAAGGGAAGCACTTTGGAAGTATACAGCACACCTGAGCGCCTAACACAGTATTTAACCTAACACAGCCCTCAGAACTGAAGGACTCTTACCAGAAGGAACAGGCTGAGAGATTAAGGTCATATAGTGATTGGTGGAGGCAGAGCTGAAATCCACCCTGTGCTCCAGGGTCACTGCAGCACTCCAGCCTACATTTCCACAATGCTCAGGCCAAGCACCTCCCATGTACATCCAGGGAGAAAGAAGGATGGGGAGAGGAGGCCCCTGGGAGGCTGGGTCCACAGTGACAAGAACAACTGCCACAGTGTTGAGGACCCAGGTAGTGGGGAATCACAAACCTCAACAGCTTCAGGAAACACAGCCACTGCTAGCTCCTCTGAGGACTCTGGGCTGCTAACTTGCAGTGGGTAATTTCTCGCAAAACTCTAGTCAACCCAGGAAAGGGCAGTAGGGAGCAGACTTGCATCAACGAAGGGTAACTCCAGCTGCAGGTGGGAGTTCTGGCTATACCACCATCGACAGAGGATTTGGGCATCTTTCCTCATTTTCTCCCATAGGGCTCAAGTTGGCTAATGATCTTCACAGTGTTTCATTTGTTCTTCATGTTCTACCAACACAGAAGACATGGGCTTAGGACACACACACACACACATACACGAGCCATGAGATACTCACGTCCCATGAGGGGTCTACCTCCAACAGGGGTTCTTCAGCTGTACCTTCAAGTTCCATATCTGGTAGATGGAGTGTTAAGAACTTACCACAGCGAAGCTAGGCAAGTAAATAAATAATAATCCAATGAGTATAAGAAAAAAACAAGAGCCAGCAGTATCTACAATGCCTTCTCCACAGCTGTAATGACAAGCTGTGCCATTTTTTGTTTAAGACATACCCTATTTCCCTGCCTCCTTCACCAACTCATCTCCTAGCCTACCCCAAGATTTCCATTAAATGACTAAGAAGAAATAGCTAACAGTACCCAAACTGATCCTGCATCCAACTCCCATAGACCACCAGCATCTTCCTCTGTTACCTTTCAACCTGGTACCCCCTTCTGGGTTTCTTCAGGACCCCAGCTCTGGGTCATCTCGTGAAGGTTTTGCCCTCTCCTTTCTCCTCTGGCTTCCCATCCCTGCCCTCTTCAAGACTCTCTTCCATTTTCCTCCTCAGGGGGACTCCAGTCCTCAAGGACACGGCCTTCCCTCAATACCTCTTCACCTTTTCAAGCCCAGAGTTTGGCTGCTTCTCTTTGTGGTGAGGAAATGCATTCTGTCTCCTCACTTAGATCCTCAGTCCTTGGAATCAGAGACCGCAGCTGCTGTTTCTTGGCCACGTGACACATGCAGGCTTCTTTGCTGGCCAGGGAAGGAGCATCTGTCCTTCTGCAACGGAGTCAGGCCAGAGCAATCCCTGCTGCAGGCTGGCAGTGGTGGCTTCTCACTGGACAGGCCCTTCCTGGACCTACAGGAACAGAAATCCCAGGAGCTTTAGCAAAATCTCGGCACCTGTTCAGATCAGTGACAGCTTCAATTTTTACCTCAGAAATTCAACTCTGACCTAATTCCTGTTGTGTGGAACTAAATCCCTGGTACACAAAGAAAGAATTAAAAAATAGTCTTTACTGTTACATATTGAATCAGTTATGAGCTCCCCAAAACAAGGTTCAATCTTCTCCAAATTAAAGTTATTTTTATAGTATAGTACAGTGACTCAAAAGAACATTTACCATTTGTGTGATTACAACCATTGGCAGGACCTAGCTGAGGCCTTGGACATGTGCATTTGCTTACTTGGCCTGGGATTTTTAATTCTTTGGTTTTGATATAATGATACTATGTGTGAGGTGCTCTCCATATGGAAGTTTTTCAAAACACTGTAGAAGTGCCCATGTTGAACACTGAGTTCCCAAAAGCATCAGTGGGGAGAGGAGGTGGAAGAGCAGACTTGGGTCAGCAGCAGAGACTTAGTGTGTGAACGTCAGGCAGCTGCAGCCTGCAGAAAATCACAGGCTCCGGAACAAAGCATGGGCTGAAGTTCTGATTTTACCACTTTGTTCTTTGTGCCCTTCAGCATGTTTTTGAATCACTCAAGGCCTTTTATTTTTATATCTGTAAAAAGGGGTAGATTCATTTCCTGGGGCACCATAATAAAAAAGCCCAAACTGGGAGACTAAAAACAACAGAAATGTATTCTTCAGAGCTCTGGAGCCAACAAGTCCAAAATCAAGGTATAAGCAATGCCTTGCTCCCTCTGTAGGCTGTAAGGAGGAATTCTTCCAGAACTGTCACAACTTCTGGTCACTGCTGGCAATCCTTGCTTGTAGCCCTTGCTTGTAGCCCCACCCCTCCATTTCTGGGCGCATCCCCATTTCTGTGAATTCACATAGCTGTATCCAAATCTCCCTCTCCTTCCTTATATAAATAAAGACACTAGCCGTTTGTCGAGGATCTACCTTAACCCAGTATGATGCCAACTTAATTCCAAATTAGGTTGCATTCATGCTGGGGAGGGGGAGGACTATCACTTGAACTTAGCTTTCAGGAAACACAAATCAACCTGCCACCATGTAGTATGTATTATTGGTGGGGAGAAAGGAGAGCAAAATCACAGAATATACAGTGGTTGGTCTATATGTGCATAAAATTGAGTACTTACTAGGCCATGGGAACTTGGCATGTATGAAAGATGATGGTAATGGCCCCACACTTGGCATTCAGGAAGTGCTATGCCAAGGAGAAGTGAATAACCATAGCATACTGCCTGGAAACCTTCCTTCTGGCACCACCAGCAACTGGCCTGGGCTCCATGAGTAGAGGTTGGCTGGATATTAGGTCTTCAGCATATGAGTTAGATGCATATTGGAGAATGAAAACAGCAATCTAGTAATACATACTAGCCAAGTCCAGCAGAAAGGAAGAGAAGAAACCAGCTGAGCACCGAGGTACCCTTGACATCAGGACAGAAAGATCCGCCTGCTGGAAAGGACAGGTCATGAGATGTACCTACTGTGGTCAATACTGGCCCTGGAGGGAAGTGGGCTCTTTGGGGAAAATCCAGAAATGAGAGAGATTCCACCTACATCACACCCTCTTTGAAGTGATGACCTGTGGTTGACACCAGACAATTCCAGGACTCCTGTTTCTCTTGTTCAAGGTCTTTGTTCCTCATGCAAAATATGCTTGCTGTTCAAGGATCTGGTTCAGGATCCAGCTTCTCTCAACACCTTCCCTGTCTACTGTAACCTCCTGAGTGACCTTATACTTTACTCACACACTTTACTCTACAGAATCACACTAAGTTTCTATACTTTAATCTCTTACCAAATGGACTGTTCCTTGAGAGTATAATCATACCTGATTCTCGATATTCCTGTGAGCCCAAATATGGCCACCAGATTCTAGTAAATACTCAATAAATACTTGCTTATTGATTTCTTATTTTTCACCCATCCACTTTTTCAGAATCTTATCAATTTCAACAGAAGGTAAAAGGTGCACTCCTTGGGTGAAGAAGGTGTAAAATCCAATGCATTAGCCTTTGAAAAAGCTGTTTTCAGAAATTGATTCTTTTAATATTCCAGTAGGTTCCAATAACTAACAATATCATCATTCATCATATTAATTTGTGATTGGGTTAGAAGCCTCTTATCTACTAGGGTGAAGTCCTTCACCCACTAAATATTTACTGAGCATTTACTATATGGTACACACTGGATCAATCATGGAAATGTCAAAAGGAAAAGGTCCTACTTGAGGAAAATGAATGCATATTTGATCTGTATTAAAACAACATTGTCTGCACATTGCTGACTTGTTTGGCAGGAGTCAGCCATGGAAAAGAGCTGAGTCCATCTGGTTAAAATGAATTAACCAGATAAAAATTTTCTGAATTCTAAAGAGGACATGGGTGATTTGTATAAGTACAACCTCTCTTCAACAAGATCTGGAATTCAAAGGCCATAGTGTTTTCTTTTGGTACAGTGATATAGTTGCCTGGCTCGTTGACCATGCAAAAGATTAGAATAGACGAGGAAGAAGTCCAAAGACAAGGCCACTTCGCTTCTGCCTTTGTTGTGCAGCCACAGTGCAAGCTCATTCCTGCCACTTCCTTTATAGAAAATGATTGTTTCATGAAACAGAACCAAGTTGTGTTTGAGGAGAATTTAGTATAACGAGGCCACAGTGCAGTATTCCTCTGGGTTGTCTGATTGAATATGGACGTGATTTCATTGTACAGACTTCAAAAGGACCTATAAGTTATCGGTAACAGATATGCCATCTCCTGAATTAATGTCAATGTTGAAATTGACTGATTTTTCATTTCTTTATAACAACATAGACCCATTGGCTAGACAAAATATATTATTAGAATAATTATCTTATTAGAATAATTATCTCCCAGTGTTACGCTGAGTGCCAAAAACAGAAATCTATCAGCTGGAGCAGCAGGTGTCAGAAACCCACACAGCACTCCACACCTTCCCACCCCAAACTTGCCCCTGAAGGATGATGGCTCCCCATCTTCCTATGTATATTTTCAAATAGCTTCTCAGGAGACACAAACACTTGTGAGGGCCTACAGGATTTGTGTCCAAGCCTGGTTAGCTTCTAAACAGCTAAACTGGTAACTACCATGATTGGTTCCCAGGCCTTCAAACTCTGGCCACTTTGCCAAGGAGATAATTCATTGCTGCATAATGGTTTTTAGCTGTGAGCAAGAAGATTCTCTGAATTGAAAGTGATCCTAAGGCCCTGACTCCCCTTGCCTCCTTTGGCGATAACTTAGACAAGTCAAACCTGGCTTCAGCTTCCATAAGAACCTAATGAGAAAATGTACATGGGTGAAAGCAATTGTCAAAGTTGAAGCAACTATCCTGGATTTTTGTAGGCGTGTCTACAATCAGAGACAACGTCCTATAAGCTCCTTTGGTGGGGAGACATAAGAAGATCAGGCCTGTGACTATTCTAGACACAGAGCACCTCCCAAGGTCAGATTCCTGCTCTACTCCCAGCATCAGAGCAGAGCAAAGCAGCATGCTTCTTTTCTCACAAACACAGCTGAGAAGTTGTGAGTTTTCAATATGGCACCATAAAGAGATAATCAGCCAATCACTAATGTAGTCATGGGGAAGGCAACATCTCACTGGAACATTTACAGTGCACGTGATTACCCTTTCCTGTCCCCCAGCTCATCTGTCAATGCCACCATTGATGGGGCTTGCCTTTATTCACTGTCATGGCATGCCAGAAATCATTGTTGTTTTTACCAAGGAACTCATTGTATAGCAAGTGAAGTACAGTGATGAATGGGCTGTGAAAAATCACCAGTCTTATCATGTCCCCATTGTCTGAAGCAGCTGGTCTGATATAATGGTGAAATGGCTTCTTGAACCTTCAATTATAGCATCAGGTAGAAGGCAGCATCTTAGAGGGCTAGAGCAGTGTTCTTCAAATTAGAAGATACATTCTGAACAGATGATACTATTCTCCCATAGTCATCTTTCACAGACAAGGGCAGACATGAAGGTAGATCCTCTCTTTATTATTTCTGATGAGACTCTACTGATGTTTTTGTTTTATGTTTTGTTTTGTTTTGCTTTACTTTTTGTTTTCTGGCCCTGAAACTTTGGGCTCCACATGTCTAGAAGTCTTAGCCCTCATAGGGACATCTTCCCACAAAGGATGAAATCTTTCAAAGGGGACAAATCAATGATTCCACTAAAATGGAAGTTGATATTGCCACCTGGCCACCTTTAGTTCTTCATTCTAATCAGCCAATAGGCCAAGCAAGAGTAAGCATATTGGGTGGGGTGATTGATTCTGATTATGAAGGGAAAATCATATTATTACCACACAATGGGGATAAGAAAGATGGTAGAGTTGCTGGGGTTGTATATTTGTTTGCTAGAGCTATTATAACTGAGTATCACAAATTGAGTGACTTAAAATAATGGAATTATATTCTTTCAGTTCACTTCAAAGTCCAAATGCAAGGTTCTCCCTCCAAAGCTTCTATGGAAGGATTCTTTGCCTCTTCCAGGTGCTAGTAGCCACAAGCTCTCTATGACTTTGGTAACATAGCTCCAGTCCCTTCCTCTTTCATCCCATGGCTGTCTTCCTTCTGGGTCTTTATAGGGTTTTCTCCTGTGTGCGTGTCTAAGTCCAAATTTCCCTCTTCTTGGAAGGACAGCAGTTGTATTAGATTAGGACTTAACCTAGTGATCTCATCTTAGATTAATGACAGTTACAGAGACTTTATTTCCACATTAAGTCACACTCACAGAGACTTGGCATTAGGATTGCAGCATACCTTTCCGGAGGACAAAATTCAACCAAAAACTGGGTGTCTTTACTATTCCCGTGCCCTGAAATTGAAGTAATGAAATTGATTATAATAATATTAGAATTATAAAAGAACAAATTAATGAGAAACTCTCGACAGGGCTGTTACTGTCCCAAAATTTCAAAGGTCCCACTAGTTAGGGGCCCACAATTAGCCATGGTGCCTACTAAAAGCAAAAGCAATAAATATGAATTAAGAAATGCAAGAAGTTATTTATAAATCATAATGGCAGCCATATCAACTACTGCAAAATCAGAAAGGTAATATTTATAATTTTTATTTTGACAAAACATATTTGTAGACATATTAGCCAATACTTGCGTATCCTTTTTTCTACCATGTAAGTCCTATTAATAATAGTTAACTTTATATGTCAGTTTTGAGTTAGAGGATTCTTATATGGGAATGTAACATAATCAAAAGTAGACTAAACCTCATATGCAAATGGGTAAAGAGGCTTTGAATCTCTTTTAAAGGACAAGATTAGCAAGCTTTCCTTGCAGGATATCCAGCAGGATAGCTGGATTATCTTAGATGAAAGTCTGATTTTGCTATTATCTCTTTTAGAAAGTAAAGATGGAGTAAGAAGTTTACAAAGATGGATTGTGGTAAATTTGACTCAAGTCAACTTACCTATACTAGCACTAAGTTTCCCAAAAGTTCTGGGTTGGCACTGTGCCCAAGGCATTGTGTAAGATCTACAAGACAAATAAATAATGAAGCTGATGTTCTGTTTCTTTCATGTTCAAAAAGTGGGTGCACTTAAATCCCTCTGTAAATGAAAGCATTTGGAATGTAAAAGAACCAAATAAGCATATTGTTACTACAATATAAAACAATACAAAAACAAAAAGACAAGTATAAACCAGAGAGATCCTACAAGGGAGGAGGACAGAGAGGGATCAAAAGGAGGGAGGAATGTGGAGGGATATGGGAGTGATTGGTGGGGGAAGTAAACATTGCTATAAAATAAACAACAATGGAAATAGATAAATAATAAATGAATACGTAAATAAATGGATGAATGAATAGTGGGTGCAGGCTACTCAGCACTATGGCTGCCCACTCAGTGCCACTAACTGCTGGTCACCTAAGAATGCAGCAGCGCCAACCCCTGCCCAGTCTTTTCCTGCAGCTCACCAGCTCCTGCACCAGATGTGTGACAGCATATTCCAGCTTGCCCACACCGTCATCAAAGCTGGAAATGTGGAGGTGACAAGAGGTCAATGCAGATTCTAGTCTGTTTGCCTGCTTTCTGGATCATGTGTGTCCATTCCTGTTTCTCCCTGCTTCTCCCATTTCCTTTCCCAACTGCATGTCTACTGACGTTAGGCTCTAGCTCCAGACAAAGAATCAATGATCTCTTATAAGCCTTTAACCAGCTCACACAATTATGGGAGGTCAGACTCCTATAGTGAATTCCTTACTATATATCATAGTAAACCTGCTTTTCTGATTGGATCTGGCTGATACAATGCTTTCCAGTCCTTAAACCTTAGGCCTGCCAGCCTTAAAACAGAATGAAAGGCTGTGTCCTCCAGAACCATACATCTGTGTCAAGCCAGCTAGAA
Organism: Condylura cristata; assembly: GCF_000260355.1. Lineage (NCBI taxonomy): Eukaryota > Metazoa > Chordata > Mammalia > Eulipotyphla > Talpidae > Condylura > Condylura cristata. Next base: position 25,905,840 of record NW_004567115.1, read on the forward strand.
ATCATGGCTGTTGAGTGCGTAGAGGTTAAAGGTGGTTGTGGTACACAATGTAATCATCTCCAAGACCCATTCATCAATGTTTACCCCTGTGGACATCTTCTTTAAAATATGCTTTCTATTGCGTTTATTCACTACCAATTAAATTATTTTCCCATATTTCATTACTGACAGATAATCAAAGCTGTTCATCAGCCAAGAAAGCCAGCATTCCTCTTCTGCACTGATATCATTCCAGTCTAAGGCAAAGAAACTTGACAAGTCGGTCAGCTTTCCAAAGGAAGGGAAGCTGTCACATTCTTATGTTCCCCTCAGAAATGCCTGTGGGAATAGAGGAAGTGAATGTGGGTGAGCCAGGAAAATCTTTCCAGTGATCCTCATCAGCGGGGTCACGGCAACCCCCAGCAGAGTCAAGGGAAAGGGGAAAGAATGGGGAGAGATGGAGTTGGGTCACATCTGAACTCTCCTCTGTGGGAGCAGGGGACATGCCTATAACTTTCTGCCTGAGTCTGTAACTAGAAAGAGTGACTTTTCTAAAATGCATGAAAGAACAGTTCCCATTGTTCAACAGAACAGGTCTAGATAGCTTTCTGTCAAGGAGGTATTAGTACAAATTTTATTACTCCCATCCAGCTGCTTATTTGAACAAAACATGGGAATATTACATAAAAGCAAAAATACAGCCATCCCAGTTTTGCCAGGGATCTCTAAGAGAAGTGAACAAAAACCAATTTCTCCCATGAAATATTTCCCAGTAATAATGACAAAAGTGGCGATAATAATAGGGACACTCGACATGAGTCATAATACCTATACTCAAGATAAAGTGCTGTCATCAGGTTAGTTTGTGATCCTGAGAAACTAGAGCCACCTATCTTACTAAATTCACTGCATCTTAAAATAGAAGGACTCTGACTCATAGAACCTCATTGACAAAGATAACACACGTCCACCAAAGACCGGTACTCTCTCTCTCTCAAAGATCTGAAAAGATCAGGCTTGCTTGATTCCAGCCCAGCCAGGAATCACATTTGTGATTAGAGCTTATCAGTGGAATGGTTAAGTAGAAATCTGATTAGGTCACTCCCAGCTAAAGTGGATACAGACATAGGTGGCTTTTCTTCACGCTCTTTTCCTGTCCCTTAGCAGGATGCTGGCACCTAGCAACCTCAGGAACCACACATACAAAACCTCTGTCCACCAGTAAGGGGTAACTCTAAGGGGTAGCGTTTAGTCTGCACCAATAGGACTGCAATGGATGCAAAACAGTATATTATCTTGTTCAGCTAGTGGGATTATGAAGTTTCTCTGTGAAAACAGCTAGAGTAAACTGCTACTACTTCAAAGTTACAACTATATGGTCAACTAACAGTTAGGACTCTTCAGATCTTTGTATGTAATTCGACCTGAAGAATGGCAATTCTGGGAAATAGGTCAGTGAGAGGTTTCACTCATTTTACATAAGAAAACACAAGATTCAGAACTCTGAAGTGATTCCCAAAGTCACTGACAAGCAGTAGGGCCAGAAGGTATTAGCAGGAGACTTGGATTGGGTTGGAGCCCAAGGAGCAGAGAAGGGCAAAGGGCAGTTCTCCGAAGGAGGGAACGCTGAAGGAATTGTGAATGTGCCCAGAGTTGGATCTGTGAGCTTAAGCAGTTCTCTGAGTGTCAACTTCCTATGTGAATACTGCAAATTTGTAAAGAAAAGGGGAGATCTATACATGAGTAAAAACTTGTCTGACTCTCAGCCAACAGCAGCTAATAAGAATAGCTCACATTTGGGCTCTCCCTGGTGGTGCAACAGGTTAAAGCACTGCACTATGAAGCTCTCAGACGCCAATGCTGCACGAGTTCAATCCCCAGCCAGGGAGGTGACCCACATGGCATGGCAGACCTCTCCTGATCCACCCACTGCTCCCCTCAGCAGTGTATTTCAGTAGATCTGCCTGTTCTGTTCCCCACTCTGTCTCTGGTGAATCCTCTCACCCACCACACCTCTAGCCTGTACCCCAGTTCTGCAAGCACAAATAAATAAACCTTACAAAAAAAAAAGAACAGCTCACATTTATTGAGTGTTCACCATGCTCTAGTGGTCTATAGCCATTTATTCACCCAACAAACCTAAGAGTTGTATGCCATTACATCATCCTATTTTTTTTAAGATTTATTTATTTATGCATACAGAACTGGGGTACAGGCAGAGGTGCAGGGATGGTGAGAGGATTCACCAGAGACAGAGTGGGGAGCAGAACAGGCAGATCGACAAAGTACAGTGCTAAGGGGAGAAGCGGGTGAGTCAGGAGAGGTCTGCCGTGCCATGTGGGTCACCTCCAGGACCAAGGATCAAACTCACACTGAAGCGGCTGCAGCTAGCTTATAGTGCTGTGCTTTAGCCCACTGCACCACCAGGGAGGGCCACATCACCCTATTTTAAAGATGATGAAATTCAGAAAAATATCTCTACCCCAAAAGTATCTATTTTTGCATACATTTCCAGAAAGCAAAACTAGGAAAAAATGGAGAGGGGAAGGGATGGTGTTATTATCATAGCCAGTTACCACTAAATTCAAGTACGACTTGACCCTGTCAGAGGATTCTAGTAGAAGTTCATGAAGTGTGACACCTGCCCATCCAGCTGGTGGCAGGAGGGTACCTCTGCATGGCTGCTGAGGAATGTTCCAGTGAGGCCCCAGGGCCAAAGCAAGAGGAACCCAGTGTGAGCATGAGACAAGGCATGGTCTAGATCTACACTGACCAGTGGGCGCCAAGTCAAGTGGAGACTGGAAGGAGAGATAGGGGATTTCCAGAAAGCCTGGTCCATAGTTGGACATAGCACAAACCTAGGATGTGGGAAGGCTTTGTGGTCAGAATCCACACTTTGTGTGAAAGACATATTTACTCTTGCTGACACCACCGGTGATGGAGGGACATGCACTGAGCTATTTATTTTCCCAATGAGAGTTGGTTTACACAGACCCATATACATGTCCTATACACATGTCTGTTGCAGCTGGTGACCAATTATCTGTGTTTGAAGAATCACTGGTAAGTCGCGGTATGTGTGTTGGTCCCACACAGGGAAGCCACAACCTTCTGCTCAGGACAGCTGACATGTAAGCTTCAGGGGTGGGGTCAGTGTGATGCTTCCTGAGGAGTCACATCTGGCAGGAGGACTGAAGACGTTTTAACAGTGCTGCAAGCTTTGCCAAGCCACGCCCACCAGAGAAGAAGGCGGGGACTCCCACTCCCACTGGGCTCAGCGAGCAGGGGAGCTTCAAGTTAGGCTGTGCCTCCCAGTCTGGCCAAAAAAGAAAAGCTTTGTTGTTTCATTATACAAGTAATAGTAATACTTTCCACTCAAAATAAATAAGTAAAACAGTAACTTATGCTTATTGTAGACATGGATTATTTCTAGTTGATATATTTATGGCAACTTTGGTGTAGTCTTTTCTAGATTTTTCTCTGCCCATGTTTATATAAATATAAGCTATTTTTAAATAAAATAGAATTGTGTAGTATAAATGTTGTATTACTGTTTTTTCTCTGAACATTTTATGATAATTGTTTTTGCCATTGAATATTTTATAAAATACTGACAGCTTTGGCTTTTTGGTTTTTTTTTTTTTTTGAAGATTTATTTATTTATTCATACAGAACTGGGGTACAGGCCAGAGGCTCAGGGGCGGTGAGAGGCTTCACCAGAGACAGAGTGGAGAGCAGAACAGGCAGATCAACGAAGTACACTGCTGAGGGAAGCAGTGGGCGGGTCAGGAGAGGTCTGGCTCGCCATGTGGTCACCTCCGGGGCAGGCGGGAATGGAACTCATGCGGAAGTGGCTTCAGATTCTCAGTGCTGCGCTCCAACCCGCTGCGCCACCAGGGAGGGCCTGGCTTTTTGTTTTTATGTAGTTAATCTAACAGTAGTTTCTTTGTGATTCATCCCTTGGTTTTATGCTTATAATCCTCTCTCACCCCAAGATCAGTTAAATGTTCTCCTATATTTTTTTAGATAATTAAGAAGCTACATAAAAATCAAAATATATCAGAATGGGAAAATTGTCAGTGTCTTTCATTTTATAGAAGAGAAAACTCATGTTTAGGAGGTAAAGTAACTTAAAAGTTATATGGTATAAGTAGGAAGAGACAAAACCAAGATTTTGTCTTGATTAAACTATAGTTACACACAACAGAACTCACAAATTTTAAATACTCAATTTCATAAATTTTGACAATTTCCTACACTATTGTAACCACCACCCCCGCAAGAAACAGATTATTTCCACCAATATCAGCAACTGAAATCTCAGTCTGTAGACTTTATACGTCTGTGTTTGGATTTCATAAAAATGGAGCCATAGGATGAGTACTTTTTTGTGACTCTGTTCAATTAGCATAAAATGTTTGAGGTTCAACTCTGTTGTTGGGTCTGTAAGATACTCAGTTTTATTACAGAGTAGCATTTCCTTATATAAATATACTATAAAAAACAATAAATATACTATAGGGCGTTTTTCCATTCTTTTGCTTATAGAGATTTGGATTATTCCCAGTTTGGGTCAAAGATGGAAGGAGGATGATATGAATGTTCTTATGGCTTATTTAGACATGTGATTTCATTTCTCTTTGGAATGGAATTGCTTGGTCACTGAATCCATGAGTGTTTAAAGCTAGGGTTTGTGATCTGTCTCTTAAAAACCATTAGGCCACACTGTCACTCACAACTCCAAGCTTAGAACAGCAGACTCAAAGCCCAGCTCTTTTGCTTCCTTGCTGTGGAAACTTGGTGTCTTATTTCCTCATCTTGGTGCCTTATCAGTACCTTATTTTCTCATCTGCACCATCTACTCTGGGAGGATTAAATAAGAAAATATAAATAAAGTCTATAGAATAAAATCTGCTACATAGTTGTTGTTATATAAGGGAATGTGGCTACTTGTCTGTCAGATACAGGATTCAGAAAATGGTTCTTGTGAAACCATCTGGGTAAGTCCTTCCTATGAGAGCATGGCCACACTGCATAGATTATTTATGGAAAAAGACTGTGCCTTTCCAGCTGTCCCTTCAGCTGGAACTGCCAGCCACAGCCCCAGTATCCAGACATGATTGTCTCCACTGATTGCCATTTCCAGCCCTTATACCTGCCCTTGTTAGATTCAACATACACAGGTTTTCCTACTAACCAGTCACTCCCTGAAGACTACCTACTCTTAAATCCTCCTTAATATCTAAGCAGGATCCCAAATGAAGTTCTTCTTCTCTTCATTGGTTTCCAACCAGGATGTCCATGACCCCATTAGCTGTGGCTAATTATTGATGCCCCAGTCAATATGGCAGGAGGTCTCCAGGAAGGACATGGTAGTGGCCCAAGGTAGTACTGTTGGGAAAGAATTTCAGATTACCTTTGCAATCTTGAGAACTTCTAATTCTTCTAGAACATCATCTGATTCTGCTCTTCCTTCTCCATGACAGCCTCTCTCACTGGAAGTTAAACACCAAAAGGACAGATCCTAGAGATATGCATGCATGTATATGCATGGCATGCATGTATACGCATAGAATGACACATTGATTGCCTAGCAGAGACACATAATATAGTTGGAAAGGCACCCAATCATATTGTTGATGTATAAGGGAAATATATGTTAACATGCAAATACTCAGCACCTCTCCTTTACTTTGGATTTCTGTCTACCCTTATAGTTCAACTTCTGGACTTTTTTTTATAAAGATCGAGAAAGTCATGAGGACAGACCCCAGAGAGGCTTCTTAGATTTTCTAGAAAAATGGAAGCAAACTATTCATCCATCAACAGGAATATTTATAAATAAATTATAGCTATACACTTAGCAGAGCATATAGTTTAAATACACAATTATATAAGTTGTAATTCATAGACTTTTCATATATTTACCAACATGCATAAGCACATGAAGTTCAGTTTCTCATATCTGGAGAATGATACATACAGTTGATCCTGGAAGAGTATGGGTTTGGGCTACACAGGTCTACTTCCACATGGATTTTTTCTTATCCATGAATCCTGCATTATCCAAAGACATGGGGGGATTACAAATTATATTCAAATATTGATGGGGTGGGGGTCACCACCCTTAAGCCCCACTTGCTCAAGAGTCAAGTGCACACACACATTCACACACATATGTATATTTGATGGCATTTAACTAGATGTTAAATAATGTAAAATTATTATGATCCACGGTCATGGATTCACATCATGTAGAATTGTACAAACACCACACATGTGATGTATGAGAATTATAAATCCCAAATTCAGACTAGAGGTCACCTAACTTGGGAGCAACCTATGCAGATCAGTGAATTTTTTATAGAGAATAATTGAAAAGCTTTGGAGTAACAAATGACTTGATCACCACTGCAGTTTAGGAGGTAAATCTCATTGAAAACATAAGTGAAAGAGTTATTCACTCAGGATTTATCAAGTAACAGACCTCTCACAGGCACTTGGGATATATTAGTGATGGGACAAAGATCTTTGCTTCTGATTGCTTTCTCGCTGCTTTCTAGTCCTGAGGTAGAAAAGCCAGTTTAAACTGTTCATATGGCATCTAGGGAAGGTCTAGAGCAGTAGGGGAGGTCAAAGAGGAAGGGCAGGAAGCGAGGGGTCCTGGGGTAAAATGCAAAGGTGGCGCAGAGGGTTAAAGCCCAGCACTGAGAAGCTAAAGCCACTTTAGCATGAGTTCGATCACGAGGTGACCCACATGGAGCCGGAGGAGCCACAGACCTCTACGGACCCACCCTCTGCTCCCCTCAGCAGTATACTTCATCAGGCTGCTCTCTCCCTATTCTTCTCGCCACTCTGTTCCCCATTGCTCCCCACTCTGTCTCTGGTGAATCTTCTCACCGTCCCTGCACCTCTGGCTTGTACCCCAGTTCTGTACACATAAATAAATAAATCTTTTTTAAAAAAATGCAAAGTTTCATTATCTGAGCAAAGCCCAGGGAGAGGTAGGAGAGGACATGTCCAGTACAAAATTGGGATTTTTGCATTTGGGTGGGTCAAAGGATGGGGTGTCCTTGGAAGCAACAGAGAACAGGGAAGAATGAGTTCCTGCCTAGACCCAAATTTAGTGTCAATTTCCACAAAGGTGGTGGCATGTCCCTGGTCCCCTAAGAGCCCACAAATAAGTTGTGACAACGTTTTCATTCAGCAGTTCACTGAGCAAATATTTTCTGAATAAATGTACCAAAATCTGTACCAGATATTTCATCCCGGGAACTTCCAAGAATGTGATCTACATTCCCTGAGGCTGAGGCTGAGGTTTGGGGGGCCTGGGGTAGTTAAGAGGCTCTCTGACTCTGGACAGGAATGAATGTGGGAGAGTTACGAGAGGAACTTGCCTCTCACCCAACTCAAGTACCTGATTCTCTCTTCCCTAAACATTGTTAATTCTCAAGGTCCTGGTCATCACTGGCTCAGCCCCAGAAGCGGCAGGTCACAACCATAACTCTCCAAACTCAAAACATCCACTCAGGGGAGATAAATTTCTAGTTCTAAGAGGGCTTTCAGTAGAGCACTATTAAAAAAAGAGAGACATCCAAGACTGTTGACTGCTCCCGTGGATGGAGCCTCAGTCTGATGAAGGGAAGGAAGCTATCAGCGAGAGAGACCTGGTTTGAAGTCTCTGCTCTGTCACTCACTAGCAGGGTGACCTGATGCAACCACTTAGCCTATCTGGACCTCAGTTTTCTCACTGGTGTGGAAGAGCCCTCTTGGACCACTCTAGCTATCACCCTAGCTTTAACTTGCTAGGACTTCTATAACAAAGAGTCACACATGGGGTGCTTAGAAAAACAGAAATGCATAGTCTCTCGATTCTGGAGACTACAAGCCCAAGATCAAGGTGTGAGCAGAGTTGGTTCCTTCTAAGGCTTTGAGGAAGAACCCGTGCCAGGCCTGTCCAAGCTGCTGTGGTCTGCTGGCCTGTGCAAGTCCTTGCCTCTCAGATGCATCACTCCAGTCTCTGCCTGCAGCCTCACCCGAGGTGCCCTGTGGGTGCGCCTGTCTTTCACATAGGATGTTGTCATGTTGGATTAGAAGCCCGTTCTACTCCAGTATGACCTCATCTGACTCCAATATACTGGCAATCACCCTTGTCTATATAAAACCATATTCCAAAGAGCTTCCCACCTGAAGTACATTCCAACATGAAGTTGAGTGGCATATTTCAACCCCTAACAACCACTCTGAACCTCTAATTCCTCTTGCATGAGCCACTCGGGAGATCATACAATGAATCATTGCAAAGGATATTTTGAGAGTGACCAATAATGGCAAATGACAAGTGAAAGTGCGGTCTGACCCAGGCAAATTGGGGCACATGGTAAGAGTCTGAACAGCTGGGAGGTTGGACTCCAGACTCCAACTAGATCACCAGGTTGAAAACAGCATTAATGGGCAGAGGTGGAGAGAGAAGAAAGGAGGGAAGGCTCCTGGAACATAGGAAGGACTGGAAGAGATTGGGGAATTTTGCATGTGGTAATGATAAAAATCATCCCACTTTCAAGTAGAATCTCTTTATTGAAGCCTAAATATGAGTTCAAGCCGGGGCCCAACCTATAGGATGTATGTAGAGACTGGGAATTCAAGGAACACATTCCCTGAATGGGTTTCCAACCCGTTCTGGGTGACATGGGTCCCCATGACCAATCAGAGGGTATTTCAGTACCAGGTGATGAGGTAGAGGACTCTGGTGGCACCAGTGTTCAGGAAGGAGGAATTAGGTGTTCTAATATAATTAGATATATAAAGGAGCTTAAAGGTCACCTGAGGCCAGTGGAGCAAAGGTGAGAATATATGAAGGAGAGTAACTAGACAGCCTGACTAAAAGTTACCTTATAAAATGAATGGCGAGGTGCCCTTCCTCCTCTATTATCCAAATTTTTGTAAATTTATTTTAAACTTGCATGATTTCTTCTTTACATTCTAAATAGGTGTCTTCCCTGAAACCATCTGAATCTGAATATTCAGGTATTCTGAATATTCTTTGTGGAAAGGTTTTAAGTTATGAATGTGATTTCTTTCATTGATTTAGTCTGTTAGTATTTTTACTACTTGAGTCAGCTTTTGTTACTGATGATATTTCATTGCCCTGTTCCTTTCATTTAGTTTTAAAAATAATATCCTTTTATTAGCCTCTTAGAGCCTCTGGGGTCTCCAGTTATGTCCTCTCTCAGAAATATTGGCAATTTCTGTCTTCCCTTTTTTTTCTTGAATAGCCTAATTAGAGGATATCAATTTTATTGTTACATTCAAAGAACCAGCTTGGGATTCATTACTTCTTCTCTAACTTTTACTCTGTTGTTTTCATCAGTTTCTACTTTTTGTTATTTTCTTCCTCCCACTTATTTTGGAGCTAATTTTCTCCTCTATTTCTGCATTCTTAAAATGGATACTTAGATCAAAGGCGTTTCCTTCATGTAGAAGCTAGAAATTTCCCAGTTGATCAGTTCATCAGCTGAGTTTAATTGTCTAATATGTTTGTGAAACTTTCCATTTTTTCCAGTCATTTTCCCTTTGTACCTCAGTTTAGATTGCATCTATAGCTGTATTTCCAAATCCATGGATATTTTCTCTTTCAGCAGTTAGTCTACTGGAGTAGTTAATCCTCCTGGCCAGAGGATTTTTCACTTAAGTTTTTGCATTTTTCAGCTTTGCAACTTCTGTTTTATTCCTTTGGGTGCCTTCCATTTCCTTCCTCATTATCACCATATTTTCTACTAAATCCTTAAGCATATTGAGCATATGTATAATAACTTCCGTTTGATAACTTTTTTATTTTGGAACAATTTAGATTTACAGAAAAGTTGAATAGACAATAAACATTTCTTGTATACCCAGTCTCAATTTTGCACTCGTATTAAATTTGCATAATTATTATGTTATTGTACCATCATTATATTATATTTGTCAAAACTAGGAGATTCACATTGGTACATCACTATAAACTAAACTCCAGCTTTTTTTTCATCCATTCATTCACTAATGTCCTTTTTATCCCAGAATCCAATTCAGGTTCTACATTATATTTAGCCATGCTCTCCTCTAGACTGTAACTATTTTTCAGTCTTTATTTTCATGATCATGACAGTTCTGAAGAATTCTGGTCAGGTACTTTGTAGAATGTTCTTCCATGAGTGTTTTTCAGGTTTTGACTAGTGCTATATGGAAGTTTCTGAAAGAATATCAGAGGTGATATTAAATTATAGGAGATTAATGATATTAACATACCTCTGGTGAGATGAATCTTGAGGGCCTGCCCTGTAGATCCACAGCAAGACTCGACTCAGGTCTAGCATGCCACCCAGGGGTGACCAGTCATGGGGGTGGGGAGAATATGAGGGGTTATGGGGAAAGAAGAGTGAAATAGCAGCTCTCATGGACACCCTCAATCCATGTCTCAAGGACATCCCTGCCCCACTATGTGGGTCTCCAACACCACCATGAAGGCATGTCCTGTGCCATCTGGGGGCCATCTGAAGAGAGGAAACAGATAACAAATTACAACACATCTCAGGAAACAGTGTGAGGTGTGAGTATGTGTCACTGAGGGAAAATGGAGCCTATTTCAAGGAGAATGGAAAGATCAGCTCAGGTGGTACCGCTCAAACTATCCATCATGAACAACTACTTGTGTTAGTTCTGTTCTAGTTCTGTATTTTGTAACATATAATAAAAATGAATTATTGGGGGAAATGAATAAAAACAAAGCATATAAAAGACAAGCTCACATTTGTATTATTAGATTTGACAAGCGTAACATCACACCATTAAGTTGCAATGTGTGTATTTATTTTATCACCAACAAGTTGACAGCCAGTTCCGGGATCATGCTATGAGTAGCATTAATGGTGTCACTGTCCTTCCCAAATAGCCAGTCACTGAAACTCACAGGCCATTAAAGAGTCAGTCCCTGCCTTTCATTTCTCCCTCTGAAGCCTCCTTGAAGTAACTTCAGATCTTCAATGGGTCTGCCAACATTGATTCCATGCCCGGACTCTCTCAGTGTTCCCACTAGCCCCTCTGACTGGGATGCCATCTTGTTATTCTAGGTATATTCATCCCTAACCCTTCTTTGAGGTCCAACATGATGTCACCTGTTCTACTTTCTCAAGCCTCTCAGACAACATTGCTCTGAACCTTCTCAGGTACGTTCACATTCCTCTTGAGTTATTCATTTTCCAGCCAGCTCTGTGGTTATTTATGTCCATAAGTTTCCTTTTTGTGGGGACTGTAAGATGCTTGGGGGAAGGATTTATTAATGCTTTATCTTTGCATCCATCATAATAGCAGGCACACAACTATCCAATAAGGTTAGCTTTTCTCAAAGCTTGAAAACAATAGTGCCTCTCCCTCAATCAGGTCGGGCAGAGATAACGGGCTGTTTGTCTCCCTTCCCTACCTCAAGTGCCAGGAAGTTCCAGGCCCTACTGGAGTGCTGCCAGGAAGTCCCAACAGCACGAAGGAAGATGGTCTGTTGCTAAGTGGACGCTTTTGAAGGGCTCTGCATCTCTCTAAGCTCTTCAGAAGATGAGGACACCAGCTGTCCCCTGTCTCAGTCAAGCAGGATGCTTCCTTTCATCTCTCTTAGGCCTCTAACTGCACAGCAGGGAGTCAGAGCCCACTGCCAGTTGTCCCAAAATGGGGAAGTGGACCTGACAGATGGAAGATAGGTTAGTGTTGTGTGAAGGGAAACCACTTTTGTTTAGACCCCCATGTGCATGGCGGGCACAAGGCTTGATTACAGGGTGATGAGCTGTGGAAAGAATGTGCCTCCCAGTTGGAAAACAATCGTGGGTTGTTTTGGTTCCTGCCTCTGAGGATGCACCAGGATGGATGGCAGCGTGGAAGCTCAATGTGCCACATTTCATACCTACAAGAACCAAACCCGAGTCACTCCTGCCCCTCAAAGAAGCAACAATTCCCTCAACTCCCCCCGTGAAGTCTACACCATAAATCAGGCCTTTCTGCTCCCAACTCGCAGGCAGTCTGGATGAGGCAACTGAGAAATGTGAGAGGAAGACAGCCTCCCTCAGACTTTGCCTTTGTAAAGGAGACTGCTGACTTCTACAACCAAGACAGTTTCCCTAAGTGTGGCCTGGCCTCTGAGAGGATCTCTGGATCAGGTGTCAGGCCTCAACACACAGGCCCTGTGCCAGGGGTTGTATCTAACCAGAGAGGGGATCAAAGATGAGGGAAAGACAAGGAGCCAAGGATGAGATAAAAATAATCAAGGGAAATAGCAAGATCGAGGCGGGTGAAAGGGGTAAGAGGAGCCAGAGGGAGAGATAAAGGAAGATACTGTCCGCTTTAAATTATCTTTATTGAAAGATGTTCCACTTATATATCACTTAATCAAAATGTTATTTTAAATATATAAATTCATACATTGAGTGAATTTAAAGCATAAACCCTATGGATTTGATACATTTGTATATTGCCATAGGATTGCTATTAAAGGGATAATTAATAGCACCTGAGTCTCGTCAGGATGACAGTTCCTTCAGTGGTTGCCATCATGAAGTCTCCTAGCAAGCAGGTGACTATTGTGCAAAACACTATCTATATGCACAGTACTGGGAGTTAGAGTGTTGGATTTATATTTTACTATGCATTGCAAGTTTGTGCCTTTAAATTACATTTGTCCTATTAGTCCCCCAACACACTCACATCATGGCTGAACTTTCAGCACTGTGCAAAGTGAGATCAGTCATGGGAGAAAGGCAAGGACTATGATAGCACTTATATGCAGAAGCTAAATAGAACCTAACTCATCCAAGCAGAAGTTGATTAAGAAGGAGAAAAGGAAGCGGAGGAAAAAAGAAAACACAGAAAGTCACTGGGGAAATAAGGAAACCACAAAGTTAGGGAGAAGAGATGACAAATCAGTAGTTTCATGGTCATAGATTTGGGCCTCGTCAATGATTAGAAAATGTTTCTAAGCTAATGTCCTCTCTGAAAGTTGCCTTGGTTCATGCTTCCTCTTCTCATGGCTGCAAGAACAGGACCACCCAGGTTAAGCTGTGAGATGCTCTGTGAATCCCGCCCACTTGCTCCTAGCAGCTCAAGTTAGGAGACCCAAGGAGGTGAGTTCAGGGCTCCACTCCAGCTCTCAAGGGGACTGGAATGGGGTGTCATCTCAAGGGGAAAGTCCACCGAGCTGGTGAGAAAAGTGTGCTTGTGTGTGCATACATGTGTTTGCGAATATCCCTGTGATTGCACGTGTAACTGTGACACATGTGAGTTCAGGGTGGGACGAGGTGGTCACCTACCAGAACTGGAAAATCTTGCCACTGTGAGAGTTTTGATCAATTTTGATCTGGATGTAGCTGTTTTCCTTATAATCTCCAGTGTGGTGAATAGAAGGAGGTGGAAAAATACCTCCTGTCCTTAAGGAGAACACTAACATATGTAACTCGGATATAAGTTTCCAGCTCACAGGTTCTTGAACTTTGGCAAACCTCTTGTCCCAGAAATGCCCAGGAAAGAAGGAGCAAAAGATCAGTTTACTATCTTAGCCAGTCCTTTTATGTGTACAGTTCAGTAATATTAACTACACTCAAGTTGTACAAGCCACTCCCAAAATTCTTCCTCTTAACAATCACCAAACTCCATACCCATTAAACAACTGTGGTTCCCCACCTCCAGAACAATCGCCACTCTACTTTCCGTCTCTAGGAACCTGACGAGTGTGGCACCTCACAGCAGTAGTGGGTGCAGTATTTTTCTTTTTGTGACTGGCTTATTTTACTACCTATCACTAGTCATTAGGGAAATGCAAACCAAAACCACAGTGAAATACCACTACACACACTCAAGGCTCATGATGCTGTTGCGTATAAACATTTCCTCCCTTTGATGCTGAATACTGTTCCATTGTATGTTTATACCACCTTTATTTATCCATTCATCTATCTCTTGGCTACTGTGAATAATGCTGCTATGAGCCTGGTGTACAAATGCCTCTTCAATTAGGGCCTTCAGTTCGAAAAACAAAACAAAAATGCCACACCTTCAATTCTTGTCAGTATATACCTAGAGGAAGAACTGCTGGACCATGCAGTAATTCCATTGTTAATTTTTGAAGAAACTGCCCTATTAACTTATATAGTGGCTGTGCTATTATTCATTCCCACTAGCAATGCACAAGGCTTCCATTTTCCCCATCCCTGCAATGGTGTTAATTCCTTTTTTTTTTTTTTTTTTGACAGTAGCATCTCACTGGGTATGATGTGGCATCTCATTGTAGCTGTGCTTGATTAATCTGATGATTAGTGATGTAAGCAACTTTTCATGTGCTTATTATCCATTTTGTATATCCTGTTTGGAGAAATGTCTGTTCAAGTTCTTTGACCATTTTCAACCAGGGTAAATTTTGGTTTTGCATTGAAGAGATTCTTCATACACAATAGATACTAACAATTTCTATGTGATCTGGAAATTCTTTCACTCAATAGGCTGCCTATTCACTCTGTCAGTTGTATCTTTTGGTGCACACAGGCTTTTATTTTGCTGTAGCCAGTCCAACTTTTCTGTTTTTTTTCTTTTGGTGCTTGTAAGGAACAGTATTTTAAGCCAACTTCAATACTAGAGCTCTTTTCAAGATGCCATTTAGTGCGAGAGCAAGATAAAAACATATCCTGAGAAATACAATGTGTGTGTGCATAAATCTAAGAACAGCCCCAATGGTACGTTGACCAATTTAAGACCTAACCCACCCTGTCTGTTTACTTTCTAGGTCAGTGTTTATACATGAGTTTATAGAAATCACAGGCTTATGCTAAATTTAAGGCTTTGTTTTTTGGCTTCTCTGTTTTGTCATTGTTGGTTGGGTTTTGTTATGATGCTGCTGGTGGTTTTTTCCTACCTCTGAGCATGAGTATTCAAACCTTAAAGGAGGGGATCTTGGAGAATTTGCTTCACATAAAGATCCAAAATGAACCACGTACTTAGGAGAAAATGTCCCAGGTTTTCTGGCCAACTCAGACCTTCAGCACTTGCATCAGAAGAGACCATACTAACAGTAAATGGTCCCCAGAGGAGTGAGTCAGATGCAAGCTTTTAATTATTATGAAAGATAAGGAGCTGAGAGCATCTTATAAGAGAGCCCTCAGCGTTCAGTGTTCTGGCTCCGCTTTGTGAGCCGATTCTTGACCCAATGTCAGTTGCTAAGGAAATACTGGAAAACCAGTTTTCCCCTAATTTCACTCTTGTGTCAGCAACTGATGGACACCGTCTGTGAAACCAGACGAACCATTAACACATCCACTGGCGTGACTCCACCATTCTCCTCCCACATAGGCAAAACCAAAACCAAGCCAGTTCAATCGAAGACACCTTCATCTAAATGCCCATAAGAAGTGAGATGGGGCTCCATGGGGATGACAAAGCTGTTGGGACATGCCCAACCTCGGCAACCTTCCTTTCTCCCAGGGGACCCCACATCGGACTGGATGGGAAACATTCTCAAGCCCAGTTGTGTCCAGCTGTTTTCTTTCTCGACCCGCCAATACTAGCTACTCAGGGGCAAGCCATGAGTCCAGGCAGGCACTGTGCCGAGGGCACAGCAGTGGAGGAGGGTCTATTGTGACGCAGACCCTACTAATGCTGTACTTGGTGGCACCTGCAAACAAGGTGAAGTGACTGGAAGACATTCCAGAACTAGAGTGATCAATGTCAGGCAGACTTGGTACCACACGCTTTAGTGTGGTTGGTGTCCTCAGAAGAAGACTGGGGAGGAGAGGAATCTCCATGGCCCGGTGTTGGCATTAAAGAACAGCCAACACCACCAACACATGCCAACACCAGCACCTGCCCGCTCTGCCGCTGAGAAGCCCACATCCACAGACCCCGAGCCAGCACACCCGCACCCTGAAAGCAGACGCCATGTCCATATACCAGCTCAGGGATGACATGTTTAAGTTCTTGTTCCTGAAAGAAATGAGAAGTAGAAAAAAACCCAGAGTTTCCTAATGAAGTTTGGTAGCCCAAGAAAGCACCACATCTGAATTCATACTATGTGTTTGTCCTTCTGCTCCAATCCAAAGGTTTTACATTCCCCCTCTGAGAAATGCACCCTAAGGTACACTGGGTTTTCCAGAGGAGTAAATTAGTGTTCATTACTGGAACGTCGATGAGGAAGAGAAGAGGCAAGATGGCCCTTTGTCCGGGAATTCCTAGTGCTCGCCAGATACTCGCTTACCCCGTAAACTCTTTCTGGTCTTTCTTTCAACGTATTCTGGCTCATTTTCAGCACAGGTCAAGTTCAAATGTTTCATGCTGCCTGGACAGTGACTGGGCCTTGAGGAAGTCCAGGTGGTTCTGATTTGGCCCAGCAGCACATGGCTTCTCCAATAGAGCCCCCTCATCCGCAGAGTCTCTGCTCCGTCCCAGTGGTCCTAGCCTGCTTCCCCCACAGAATGTAACTTCCCAGTCCAAAGGCAAAATCTTTGAATCCTTCTTTCCACCTAGTCCCCACAAAGGTTTTTTAAAAAGAGAAACTGGCTTGGAATAGGGGCCCCAGAGGTTTGTTTGGACATTACCCACCCTTTGTAAATCAACATTTTAATGACTTAAGTGCACTTGAATCAGAAACAAGGGTCACATTTCCTCTGAAATACTTGGGGTGGGGGCGGGGGAAGCAAAATGCACTCCGGATTTAGCCTAATCCAAAATCAGGAGACAGGCCAGGCTCTCTATCAAGTCTTCCTTGTTCTGATGTTTGGCCCAGCAACCAGGATCCCCAGCTGGTCGTGTCTGAGCTGGGGCTCGCTGCCCTGAATTCCAGTGGCCAGCTCGTGACAGCTGCCTGACTGGGGTCCCACAGGGGGACCCCAACCAGCCCCAAAGCATGGAGACCCAAGGCCCTGGGATAGGCCTCCCAGCCGGCAGAACATGAAGCAAGCAAGAATGAGCACAGTGAAAGGGTCTGACATGGAAATTTCAGTAGGAAACAAGCAATTACAAGAGAACAAACATTCCAACGCCACTCACAATCATCAGAACACATAACAGCGATTATAAAAACGATAGCAACAAATTTAGACTCAAGCAGCTTGCGCTTTGAACAGAGTGCCCCTGGCGGGGCTGTGACTCCCTCCAGGGCACACGTGTGGCTGTGAGCACGAGGGTAGTGCGTTTTCGGAACACATGCATTTCATTTGACTTAATTTAAGAGTTGGATCTCTTCCCCTGCAGTTGAAACCACTTCTCCTGAACAAACACATTTCCATCCACCACGCCGGGAGGAAATAGTGAGTCAGAAGAGAAGAGAGGATTTTCTCTGGACCTGCTATAGGTTCTGTATGAGCATCTCTGGGAAAAACGCAGCACTGGAGGGTACAATCCCACAGCTCTGCTCTCCAGCTCAGGCCCGAGAGCTAGAACCACAGGGAAGAAGGCTCGCGGGGCAAGAGCTGGCTCGGAGCTCTCGCAGGACCCACCATCTGTGCCTGTGCCTTCATCAAGATTCAAGGCATAGTTAAGCTAGGTCTAAGGGTTTCAATGGTGAGTTCTTGCCTTCCATCCCATTGACTGAAAATAAATGCACATCTTGGTGTCCTGTGCCCACCTACACCGTTTCCCTTAGTCTCCATCAGGGTAGTCTTCATCACTCACCTCCAGCCTCCATATGATGAAGTGTCATCAGGCCGGGCACTGCACATGAAGCAGCTTGAGACAATTACGGGAGGACACAGAGCGTTTCCTGTGGTGGTGGCGGCTGGCAAGTCAGGGGCAGAGAAAGGAAGGCTTCATGCTGCCATTAATTCAGTTCACAGGCTGGTACTTTTTTTTCCCCTCTAACCAACTATAAGCTACCATCTCCTCCCCCTTTCTCCTCTTCAGGAGCCTTGGGCCTCCCCCTGGCCTGGCCCAGGGCAGGGCCTGATTTGCCATGGTGGAGGGATATACTGCCGCTGGAAGTCACTCAGTAACCTGCCAAGACTAGCAGCCAAATTTAGATTCCCGGTGGCCTCAGCTGCCAGCCTTGGGAGGGAGTTCTGACCCCAAAGGAATCTAGTTAATTCTGTGGAACCCATTCTAGCTGTCCCTAGGCCATATTGTGAAATATGCACTTGGGTTTGAGCATGCCTTTATTCCTTCAGGTTATGGGCTATTCTTGTAGGCAAGCTCTGCATAAGATCTGCAGAGAACTAAACAGCAGAAGTGGATACTGAGGCCCCTAAACTATCTCCCTTGCCCAATCCTTGCCCAGGTATAAAGAGCACCAGGGGATGCTGGTGTGAATTATTAAAAAGTGCAACAGAGATGAGATCAGGCACAAACATTTAAGCAGTCATCTCTAGAAATCTGACATACAGCTCTGGGTTTTTGATTGCTTTATTGAAGTCCTGACATCCCAGAGAAGCCCTGGCTTGGGCTGCCACTTGGCTAACCAGAAACCAGGTTTCCTGCAGGTGCACAGTTTTAAGGCCCACGACTCAGGAACTCCAGGGAAGGAGGAAGGCAGGGACGTTTCCTTGGAGCTCAGCAAACAACTCACAGCGAAGCTCAACTGAAATGCCAGCAAGAGAACCCAGAGAATTCTGACGCCTTCTTCCCCACCCCCACCCACCAAAGCTGGTGCCCAGGTGACAGGAAGGTCATCCTAATTAAACCCACGTGGTAAAGTTTCAGCTGTGGAAAATTGCTGGATCCTTTCTCCTTCCTCCCACCTCCTTTCTCTCCTTAAACATACATGCAACTTTCCCTCCCTTTATTTAAGCAAACAACTCTCTCCATGATTAAGTACAGCCCCTTCTTATCTAAATAGTCCACAGATGTAGAAAGACACAGGAGCTTTCTGCTCCTACTTGGGCTTGTTCTGGTACCCATCTTCTCCAAACCTACAAAAGACTGCCTTCCTTGGCCCTTGCTGACAGAAATTCCTAATGCCTGTTGCCCCAGTAAATCAGCCTTGCTCAGCAGGCTGTCCTCAGTGTATCAGAGGCAAGATTTCCCCTCCAAATACTGCAGTTTCCTCCCCCTTTTCTGACCTCTTCCATAACCTGAGTTTGAAACTGCCCAGATGTGAACAAATGGGACATGAAAGGTCCCAATTCTGTTGTCAAATTATGGTATTACTTTAGCTGTCACGGTGAACACCGCCAGTTGGTTAACTCAGTGGCCCCCTGGAGGTCCAGGGCTGGGGGCTGGGAGGGCTCTGTAAAGGGAAGAGGCCGCATTGCTCATTTTGCTCAAGAAGAGAGAAAAGAAGGGATCTGTGAGCTACTGGAATACATGGTGTCTAAGGGAAAAGAAGCAGTGAAACGCAAGGAGTGGCTTCTGAGGAGTAAGCCTCATCCAGCTTTGGGTTATGACTCTCTGAGCTTTACTTCCACCATGGTGATTAATATTTTGAGTTCCTCTACCTGGGGCTCTACATCAGGATCTCAGGGATGGGGGTGGGTCACTACAACAGGGAGCAAATCCACCCCTAAGCCCTGGCCACACTTCTTGCTTGCCTATTAAAACCTCGCTATTCAAACCCATTTGGAAGCCCATCAGAAATATAGAACTTCAGTCCTACTCACTGGGTTCTGCAGCTTAACACTTTGTCTAGTTGACTCATCTGCCCCTTACAGTGTGCCAAGCACCCCTTGGACGGCACAGATACACACCATAGAGGAGTTAGGTAGGACATATGTCGCCTGGAGGAAGGGAGAGAGAGAGACCACCATCATCTCCTGCCTCTCATCCCCCGGATGATGTCCCACTGGAAAGTTTTGCAAAATTAGACCCAGCTATCTCCTAGCATCTAGAAAACCTAGAATGCTAGTTCAAAGTTCAGGCCCCACAGCAAACCTCCCAAATCCTAATTTCCAGGAGTGGAAACCAGAAACTGCATGTTAGCAATCTCCCCGATATTTACACATGCTAAAATTTAAGACTGATTCCTTGTATTGCCTTTGATGGTGACTGCTACAGATTTCTCCTCCTCAGGAGCAGAAGTGAACAGCTACCAGTTCTGGACACACTGCGGGCACAAGACCTAAGAAGTGAGACCACCCTACCTTGGGTAACACTGCAACCCTGTATCTCCTTCTGCGGAGAGCAGGCCCCTGGAGAATTCTTGAAGAGGGGTTGGCACTGCCCAGCTGGAGTGTGAGGCTGCTGCCTGGTGCTGCTGCCCTGAGAGGCACCGGGCTCGATCAGTCTTCACCGTGGGTGACCCGGACTCCGACTCCAGCAGCTAAAAAAGCCGAGAAGCCTTTCTACGCCCTTTGTCATGTCTTTTCTGATATGTTAAAAAAAAAAATCAAAACAAGCCAAGGTGGTGGGGCTTCAGTGGGTGAAGACACCTGCACTAACTTACAAAAGGTTTTCCTTCTCATTAACCATAGGAGAATAGACGGAAATGCCAGTATTTTCTCAGCTCGGCTAGCATATCACATAACTGGTTCACCATTCAGGTTCCCAATAACCCGAAAATCTCTCCACATTGGAGCACAACTCTCATGGATTTGTCAGCATTCCTCATGCCACACCTTAAAAAAAAAAAAAAAAAAAGATACCTCTGTGCTTAGGTGTGGTTTTGTTAAGGGGAAGGATGTCCTAAAGGAACTCTGCAGTCTTATGGACTCCACCCCCCTACTCCAGCTTTCTAGGCACTATCCCCTACTCCAGTGATTAGAAATTACAACTCCCAGCAGTACCAAGGAGAGAACTGCGAGGACTCAAGGGCGGAGCTAGCAGGAATTCTGGGACATTTGGGGGATAAATAAGGCTCGATTGCATCTCTCCCTCGCTCTCTCTCGCTCTCTGGCTCAGGAAGCAGCTCTCCTGTCTCCGTGACTCGGTGTGTTCAGTCAGCCACGCCGGTAAGGTATTCCAGTTCCTTTGTATCCTGCTCTCTTTCCCTGGGTTGTTTCCTATTCCTTTCCCCTTTTGTAAATAAACCCCTTATTGACTCTTTTGTGTATTTTTTGTGTAAAGCCCCACAGTCAGGGGCCCAGTCCACTCTGGTCTACCCTGTAACAGTTTCAGGTTACTTGGGAGTATGTACTGATTTCTAGGGAAAACTGTCGGTCATCTAAGGTTTGGAGGTGCCTTGTGAGTTAGCAACATCGAGACCTGAGGTTGCCGCAGTAGATGCTTACAGAATAAAGGCATACCGAAAAAGTCCTTAGGTAAGAAGCATCCAGCCTAACACAGAAGTTAAGGCTTTTGGCAAGTGCCACCCTCTGGCTCCGAGGGAAGCTCAGTGCGTAAGTCAGATGCGGCCTCTATACACTGGGACTGGGGAGCCCTGAGTTCTATTCAACAGCAGTGCCCTGGGTTGGAGGCCTATTCCACTGGGATCTCTGGCCATCCCACATCTTAGCTCCTTCCTCTACAGTTAAGAGACAAACATGGTCTCCTTGTGTGGGTCTGAGCCTCTGTCTACCAGTTTTCACATTTTAGCTGGTAATCTTAACATTGAATTGGCTGGAGGGGAAAGAGCATCTGAAACCAAAAACATGGAAGAGAAACACCGGCAGGGTTGGAAAATACATTCTTGCAGAGCAAGTATGTAACCTTCTCTCTGATGGAAAACACACACAGCCAGGAGAAACACTTCTGGAAGTCATTCACAGAGCAGATGGTAGACGTGGGCTGGGTGAGGGTAGCCCACAGAACCTCCCAGGTGCTCCCCAGCCCACCCATGCCCAGTCACCATGTGAAAGTTATTCAACTAGGACCAGAAAACACTGAAAAAACTCAAGAGGGAAGTGTGTGTGGAATGAGAGAGTGAGTGGCATGCCATTGGGGGCAAAAAGTCACAACTCACATTATCATTGATTAATTGAGTGATTTTAGTCAAATGAATATTGATACATGGCAGAAAAAGCATGAAAATAAAATGAACACATACGGGAATTACTATTAACATAAGTGATAACATCAAAACATCTGGTAAAATGCAGTTAAAAAGACACAAATGAAATGGAATGTCAAACATTTTCACAGTATTCAAAGCGCTACATGAGGAGTTAGAGGAAACAGGTCCTCTCTCTGCTGGTGACAGGTCAGAAGGCCTAGTACACGTGTCCGTGGGGGCTGTCTAGGGTGCACTTCTAGAACAGACCAGAGGAGCCACCACCACTCGGAAGCTATGAGCAGCTAGTTCTGTGCAGTCTGATGAGAGAAACAGACGCTAGCTTTGGGCAGTGGGGTTTCCATGATTACAGATCCAAATGAAAATTG
>NW_004567115.1:25928230-25937197 GCF_000260355.1 Condylura cristata
TATATATATATAAAAGCATTCTTGGGACTCTCACCTCACTCTTCCTTCTAAGGTAACTAATTACTAATGTTCTTCGAAGATTTGTATGAGTTTTCCGCCAGTGACCCCGCAGGACTCTTCCAGAATGACTATTTTAAATCTTTACAAATCCTACCTTTGCACTAGTCATCATTACCAAATCCCACACAGACCGCCTCTTTTGGAAACCAATGGCTAAGCCAATGAGTCGCACACTGGTTTTCATATGTTGATGGTTGTGAACAACAAAGACTTAAAAAAAAAAAATGCAGCTTTGGGCCCATCGGCTCCCTGTGTACCCTGAAATCACTGATATACTGTGGACCTTGCTAGTGTCAATCTCAGGACCACAGTGAAGGTCATCCAAGGACTCTGTAGCTGCAATTCACATTTCACTTTATGTTGAATTCTTTCTGAATATGTTGCTTCCCACTGAGAATTCCCAGTTGTGAGCTGCATAGCATGGCTACCTCCATTTGTCTGTGTAATGTAACAGCTAATGTCCCACATAAACACTGTTCCTATGGCCCGGCTTGGACAGAGGGCCTTCTTGTCTGACTCACTCTGTCAAAACAAGCAGATCTCTACATAGAGCACTGAACTCTTGAGTTAATCAAAACTAAGTCTGAGACACACACACTCAGAAAATGGCTCCGAATTTCAGTTGACAATAGGAAAGAATATTTCTAATTAACTAATATATATGTACACATTTTTAAAACCATCCAAAATTATAGCAAATCACAGAAGAGCCCCAAAACTTGATGGCTTACAGTCAGCGAGAACTAAATAAAACTGTCAAAATGATGGGATCACTAAATGTGAGATGGTAATTAAAGCAGGACAACCCTCAGGTAGGTAATGAAGTTTGATTTTGAGATGGGAGTCTTTGGAAGTTAACAGAAGCTTCCACTGTTTCTATGTCAAGCCAGGGTGGGGTGAGAGCAATAGTTGGTCCCAGCCTCAATGCGGTCTGGACTCGGTATAAACATTCGCTCAGAGGGACAATCATTAAAGTCCTTGAGGTGTTAGAGAGAATTAATCAGGCTGGGGGGGAGGGAGGATCGAAGATAACAGTAATTTTTAGCATTACTTCTCACACACTGAACAAGAGAAATAGAGGTACTTAAGTGAACAAGCTTATGTCCGTCACTTATTAAACACAAGGGCTTTGAGAAATAACTTAGAGCATTCAGGAAAAACTGCAAAACTGTCTTTGAAACTTTCACCTTGGAGGGGGACATTTGTAGCCTTACTTTGCCTGTGCAGAAGGAAAAATTCTTTTTAAGCACAGGAGGATAGGCAAGCAGGCTGTTTTGAATTTCTTGACCTACGGGCAGTCAAGTTTAAAGGAATCCACTTCTTCAGGAAAGAAAAGAATGGGAGCACTGTGAATTAAACAGGTGTGGTGTTGGGCCCCAGGAAACCCAGAACTCCTCAGGAAGCCGGATCGACAAGTCATCTTCTTCCAAAAAAGCCAAGTAGAGTGCCACATTGCTCCAAAATAGCCCCAGGTGGTCTTAGAACCCCTTTCTAATGCCCAATGTAGAGTTTTCTAACAGACATCTCGAAGTAGGGGTTTCTGTTGTTGTTGTTCACTAAAACCAATGTGAAATGAACAGATGAGATTAAAATTCTAAAGCTCTTCACCCAATTACGATTCCCCCTGACTAGCAATTTCCTGCACTGTTGTAATTTTTTTCCTTTTTTCTCCTTTAACTACGTTTTTTGAAACCACTAACCACTGCCTTCTCAGTCTGAAAATCATTGTCTCTTTCATGGCCAGGGTTTGGAGCCCACGGTTTCCTTCCACTCACACAGAGGAGGCACGTGGCGCCCCACACAGGACCAGAGGACCAGAGATTACATCACACGCTGAGGCAGCTGACCCACACCGCCTGAGGCCTGAGAATCACAAGGTTTCCTTAGTTTTCATGGTTATCTCCTGTACTTGTGCTTTCTTGCTGCACCTTCTACTTTCTGTAGCTGACCTCACTTTGTACATGTCTTGTGTATCTGTTTCTATCTAAAGCAGGTAGAAAGAGAAAATAGTCTGGCACTAACCCATCGTTAGAACTTCCTACTTTCAAAGGCGTAGATTCAGCTGGTGGATTCACAAGCATGTTTGTAATCATACAAAGAAAGTTGCAGAGCTGACTTTTTGCTGCTGTCTCTCACTTTTTTGTCCAATCCCCCTTTTTTACTGGCAATATGTTCTTACTTAGTGACTGTGTCTCTGGTGGAAGTTTTTGCACCTCCTTTTACTTAGCAATGTGCTTTTGTTCCACACTGTAAAACTTAAAGAGCTCCCTAAGCTAAATGGTCTCCCTTACCTGGGCATGCGGCTTTAAATATTGGCTATACTGGGTTCTGGAGCATGGCTATGGAGGGGCAGAAGAGGGGTGCTGCAGGAATAAGGCAATGGATGACAGCGGACTTCACCAACAGGGGAGCAAGGAGTGTGAACGCCCTGGTTCAGGGTGATCTGTCCAGCCCCCACCCCGCACCCAACCCAAGGCTCCCTCCCCACCCAGCCCCATGAGAATCACTTAAAGACAGATTGGAAAGTGGGACATTCGTGATTTTTCATCTTCTTCATGAAGTTTTTGAACTCCTTGTTTTTCTTGTCCCACTTATGGATTGCCGTCAGCAAGTACTGGCTCTTCACCTTCCGGCCCATGATGAGGAAGTGGTGGCTGAGGTTGTCCAGTTGATGGCAGGGGCAGTCTGCCCCGTTCTTCAGGTACAGGACAAGCTTCTTCAATTCCTTCTTCTTGATGGGCCCCAACTTCAGAGGCTTCTTCTTCTTGGGGACAATCTTTTTGTCACCATTTTCTTTTTTCACTTCTTTGATTTTCATCCTCAGTGCTAGAGGTAGTGAGGACAAAGAAAGGGAGAGAAGGGGGAGAAAAAGCATTTAGTTGCCATCTAAAATAACCCAAATACACAGCAGAAGGTGGAGATGACATAAAAGGCAAATAGGAAAGCAAGGAAAGGCAGGAGGAATTCTACCTGGTGGAGAAAAAGCTTCTCATGGCCTCTCAGTGGTTGAGCCTTGAGATTCTCAAATAAAATTGCAAGACCAAATGACATTTTTTTTTTAATTCAGTGACTCAGAATATGGTATAATGCTTTAAGAGTAGACAAGGATCATAGAAGTTGTGGTATAGATACATGTGGAATACTACTCAGTGACCAAAAGAGATGAACTCATGCCACTGTGGCAATGTAGATGGAAGGGATCATGCTTGGTGAAGTAAGCCAGAGGAGAAAGATAAATACCAGATGGGGTTAGTTATATGTGGCATATAGAGAAACCAAACAAAGGGTCAGACAAAGACAATCTATAAAACCAGCGCTTGAAAACTGACCATAGATCTGTGGCACCCACTAGGGGAGGAGAGGAGGGAGAAGCAGGGAGGAAGGATGAGAAACGGGGAGGAGAAGGGCACAATGGACTGTGGATACTCTAGTGGTGGAGAGTCACGACAACTACACCTTGGGGAGAAATCCTAGTCACAATATTAACAAGGATGTAAAACAATGTACTTCATTAACAAGCTAAATATATCTATAATTAAAAAGAGGATCAAGCAATCCAGTATGATCCACATCATTTGATGCTATTGCTGGTCTCTACTTTAGCATTCATAGGAAAAAACCTCCTGAGCTGTTTGGTTGTTTTTAAGGAAAATTATTGATTTTGCTTTTTGTTATCCAGGGGACCCAAAATTCCCAAAGTTGGGCTCTATAAACAAGACAGGATCTATGTGTGCATAGCCAGCAAGAGGAAAGTGAATGAGCACCTCAAAATATCATGGTTAGGTGTACCCAATATCAACTCTCCCATCAGCACTGGAGAAACCAGAGTCCCCAGCAGCAGGCCACTAACCAACCACTAAGGGTCCCACCCAAGTTCCATGCTGAGTAGAACACACAGGACCAAACTCTACTGTGACCTCCTGCCAAATCAGAGCGGGTCCTGGCGATGCTCACAGGTGCTCGTGCCCCCCTCCCCCGCCCCTCTCTGATAGGGTCCTCAGGCTGCTTCTGTGCTCGCCGCAAACCATGCAGAAAGGGAACTAGTACAACCACCAACCCTGCCTTCTCTCTTTGTCTCGGCAGACCCTGCATTTTTTTTTTAAAGATTTATTTATTTATTCATACAGAACTGGGTTTCAGGCCAGAGATGCGGAAGGTGAGAGGATTCACCAGAGACAGAGTGGGGAGCAGAACAGGCAGATTAATGAAGTACACTGCTGAGGGGAGCAGCGGGCGGGTCAGGAGAGGTCTGCCTCGCCATGTGGATCTCCTCCAGGGCAGGCGGGAATCGAACTCATGCGGAAGTGGCTTAAGCTTCTTAGTGCTGTGCTTTAGCCCGCTGCGCCACCAGGGAGGGCCTGAGACCCTGCATTTTAATGGTATTTTTTTAACCTGTGGATCAGATACTTTAGTAATGGCTACCTGGGGCCAACTGAAGATCAGTTCAGAAGGAGACATTTCTGTCACCTGGAAATGAACACCTGCTGTTGCTGTCACCAGACCTCGAGGACCAGCTCCAGATAATTATAAAGAGACTGAAGATCGTTTTCTAGATGCTAGTCACCAGATAATTTGTACATTCTCTGAATCCTCATGAATTCAAATTGACCAACCGCCCACTTTTTAATAACTCAAAGCTTTCATGAGGAATTGTGTGAATCTAAACTAAGCAACAGTAGCTAACAATTACAAAAGCATATGGCATGCAAGGAAATATGCTAAGTATTTTCCATGCATTTCCTCAATTAAACTTAACAAGGTCATGAGAAAGGTACAATTATGTCCCCCGAAACAGGTGAGATAACTGAGGTGTACGGGTTAAATTTACTGGCTCGAAGTTGCTAATCCTAAATATAAACCCATGTCTGAATGTACCCTTTTAATCACCATGTAATTCATGGCTGACTACGGTTGCAGAGTTATTTAGAATGGCTGCAAAATGTAGTGTGTGACTAAATAGACCGACAAAAGTAGGGGGAGACGATCAGACCCTGTTCTCAGTTTCACCCACATTCAAAAGTGATTTGAATTAGAAAATGGTGAAATGAATCCTCTTGGTTGATGGAGCTACTCCAGCAAGCTGCATTTGTGAAGGTCTCATGATTAAATTTTTAGTTGATTAAAAAACACACCCTTGGCCCTCCCTGGTGGCACAGCTGGTTAAAGCACAGCGCTAAGAAGCTAAAGCCACTTCAGCATGAGTTTGATCCCTAGCTCCCTCGGAGGTGACCCACATGGCACAGCAGACCTCTCCTGACCCGCCCGCTGCTCCCCTCAGCAGTGTACTTTGAAGATGTGCCTGTTCTGCTCCCCACTCTGTCTCTGGTGAATCCTCTCACCCTCCCCATCTCTGGCCTGTACCCCAGTTCTGTATGTATAAATAAATAAATCTTTAAAAAAGAAAAAAAAAACCCACACCCTTGGTAGCCCAAGAATAAGGAAGAGGGGAATTCCTAGGAACAAATTTTGAACAAAGGTGTCAAACTCAGTAAATTAAACGTGCTCCAGCCACAATCATTTTCTTACAAAAAAAAGGAAAAAAAATCTCACCAAAAGAGTTCCAGACCCTGACGCCTACTTAACTCACATAAAATCCTAGGCCTGGTACCTCTTAAGAAATGCCTCACTCCCAAGGGTGACGGAAGGTTCAGGAACTGGCAGGAAGCAACAGAATGCTCTTGCTGAGGATTAACCTAGACCTCCCGGGGTGGTCTTCCCAGCACACATGGGAGTGGGCTGAACAGTTTCCATCTTTAACTCTCTCCCCAGCCCTAACCAGCCAGTGCCATAGTCTGGCGTTTCAGACTATGCAGAACTCCCACCCCCACCATGGAGAGGAGGTAGTGGTTGAACCAGTGGGGAGCATGCAGCAAGTAGAAAGCAGCAAAATCCACCCCGAGACCTCAGCCCAGACATGCCCAAGCAGGCCCACACCCACATAGCTTCCATGGTTGGCTTCTAGACCGTGTACCTGCTGTGGTCCTGTTCACTTGAGAAAAGACTTCACTTATTCTGGCCTGTGGCTCCTTGATGAGGAAAGTGCTCATCAGCATTGGCGAAGGATCAGCTACGAGACTCACTATCCACACTAAGGCTAAACCAAATCTCTGCAAAGTAGCAAGCAAGGCTGGAAGAAACCACTTATCAAAAAAAATGGCAGCAAAGAGAACCACGTGCAGTCAGGCAGTGGGAACAATACTGTTCCTTTCACAAGACCCTCCAAGAAGCAGCCCCAAGATGTTAGATGAGTCCCGATCTACTCTCCAGAATCAAAGGCTGAGAAGCAAGCATTGAGAGAAGAGCCATGACTTACACCGCCAGGAAAGATGAAAGCATTCCCAGATGACAACATGGGCATCCTCTTTTCTACGGAGAGGTGAATCACCATTTACTGAGCACCCCCACAAGCTGGACTGCATATAGGAGCCAGGGAAGGTGCCCTGTGCCTGATTCCAGCAATGCTCATACAGCCATGTCAAGAAGGCATCAACATTACTTATTACAATCAAGGAGAATGACTCGGACAAAGTACTGACAATACAAGGCCACAGTTTGTACCAGGAAGATAAAGACTAGAACCCACACCGAACCCCAAAGACCACACTCTTTCCTACTATACCATGACTCAGTTTAAAATGATATTGCTTCAGTGGAAACTATTTCACTCTTTTGATTGTGTTGCTTTTAATCACAACTCAAATCAAAAATTAATGTTCCTTTGCCATGACCGTGTAAAGGAATTTAGTTTACATAGGTGGGGGGAACAGTGAGGGGAGGGGGGAGCTCAAATGATGAAAATGTGTTATGCATTAAGCTCTTTATTTCTTGCCATTTGGCTCACTTTCTTTTTTTGAGGTGGGGAGAGTAGGAAAGGAGGAGGCACATATGGCCAGAAATTACTAACATCTTTCCATCTTTCAAGGGTTTATTTTAGGGATGCAGATTACCAACAATGTTTGGATAGGCGATTAGCCGTTCGAGGTTGATTTCCCCATGCCTCGTGGATATGTGCGCAGCCCCCACCATGCCACATCCAGGGGCTACAGGGACCAGGGAGGAGGCTGGCCCAGGAGCAGCCTGGGACTGACCCTCACTTCCTCTCCCTGCTTCCCCTCAGCACCCCTGTGCCGAAAGTGCCTGGACCCCCAAGATTTCACCATGGTCTGCGTTCACAGTTTGCAGTACAACCGGAGGAAAAACCCCAGGAGACAGCAGCGGGATGAAGGCTAGGGTCCGGGGTTCTAACTGTATGACCACAAAATCTGGTTTGGGGCTCCCCAGTCTCAGTTTCCATCTGTGACGTGTACAGTGCCGTCTGACTGCCAGTCTGCTGAGCTCCACCCAGGGGGTCCGTGCTGCATAGGGAAGCCAGGGAACACCTCCCCCACACTGCACTCCTTCTCTTAGTCTCGGGTGCCCTCAGTCTCGGGTGCCCTCTCACTCCAGGGGTGGGGGTGCTGCCACATACGCCACGGGCCCTTGATCCCTGCTGCCTGTAATTACAGGGCCCTGAGATAAAGCAAAACAAGGCAGCAAACAAAAGCACTTTTTGTTTTGTTTTGTTTTGTTTTTAGCAACAACTCAACCTACTCCAGGCATACCTTGTATTCCCATCTCTCACCTTGCCAACAAGAATTTAGAGGCCCAGAAACCTCAAAAGCCCAGTTAAGGTTGCAGTTAGGGGCTGTTTGAGTCCTTCTCAGAAATCTTAAAATATATTCAGGTAGACAGTTTCATCCTACCTTCAGTCACCCAAACCATTGTTTTGCATACAAATTACACTTTCTTGGTAGCTTTCCCATGAGGTTTACCCATACTTCTGTGCTAAAATGAAAACAGGAAACTCTATACCCACCCCAAACCAACACTGTTCAAAACCTTCCTCCTGACCTCCTTATTTATTCTAAAGTGCCTCCATGCTTCCAATAACCAGACAGGGAACACAGATAGAAGGCCAGTATTGGCCTAGGGCCAGTCATTTATATAATGTGGAAATGCTACAGGAATGTAAGAAGGATCTGATGGGAAGGGTGAGTTAGAGTCTTCTCTGATTATAGATAGGAATTACAGTGAGAGTGGAGAGAAAAGAAGAGAAAGAGGGACCCAGAAAGCACCTTCACTGAAGGGAGAGGATGAAGAATTTCTGTAAATCATCAGACGCCAAAGTGGAAAACTAAGCATGTTGATGTCTCAAAGAGAACAAGCAGCAGAAAAGTATTTCTAATGAAGGGAATCGCAAATGTTTCAGAGTTTAAGGATGAATGTGAGACGAGATTGCTCACCTAAGGGTCACTGATGACCTGTGGGAGCCAGGACCCAAAAGGGCAAGTGAATTCCAGAGAGTTAATAACCAGTGGGGCTGGGGGTAAAATGGAAAGGCATGTTGTGCTACCAGCCACCCGTTTCTGCAATGTCTGCGGAGTTGCCACTGGCCACTGCAGTCAGACATATTAGATTGAACATATACAATCATTCCCACTCCTTCCTGAAGTTTAAAATTATAGTTTTTTGTTTTTAAAGAAGTCATAAACACATGCAAGAGAAAGGAAACAAGAACTTATCAATGTTTAGTGTAATAGAAAGTAAATGGATGGTGGAAGCTGGTTGACAGGGAGAGCGAAAGCTGAAAGCTATTTGCTTACAGATAGAGATGATAGTAAGAAGCTAGCCGATTTCCACTGCAGGACCCTGAAATGCTCACAAACTGGGGGCGCTGGCTTCTGAACTCCATGAGAGAGGTGGCATTACAGAAACTGTTTTGGGTTTTGTGGGGGTTTTTTTGGTTTTTTTTTTTCAAATTCTGAATAAGGATACTTCAATCCGCTGGCCCCGGCCATGAATCCAGGTGACGGCTCCCTACCAACTCCAGCAGCAGCGAAAAGGTTTATTCTTTTTTTTTTTTTTTTT
>NW_004567115.1:25938654-25943171 GCF_000260355.1 Condylura cristata
TGTGCAAAATGATGTAAAAATAAACTTTGTAATTTAAAAAAAAAAAAAAGATTTATTTATTTGTGCATGCAGAACTGGGGTAGGCCAGAGGTGCAGGGGTGGTGAGAGGCTTCACCAGAGACAGAGTGGGGAGCAGAACACCCAGGTCGACGAAGTACACTGCTGAGGGGAACAGCAGGTGAGTCAGGAGAGGTCTGCCGCACCATGTGATCTCCTCCAGGGCGGGCGGGGTTTGAACTCATGCTGAAGTGGCTTTAGCTTCTCAGTGTTGTGCTTTAACCCGCTGCGCCACCAGGGAGGACAGAAAAGGTTTATTCTATACAGAAGGGCTGAGCCCACAGACTGTGGAACACACCAGTCTCCGCCCAGGGGAACAGGCTGGTGCAGTAGCCCCGGAGGGTGAAATGCAAGTCCACGCAGAACATAGTAAGACACGCAGGTCATAGAACACTGCATTTATATCCTCCTGTCAGGGATGGAAAGGTTCCTTTCTAGAAAACAAGTAGCCCAAAAGGAAGACCTAGAGTTCCCCTCAACAAAACTCTACAATGAGGCCCAAAGAGTTTCCAATTTAGTGCTTTACTCTTAATCTCAAGTGGACAGTCAAGGATCCACAGGCATTTAAGGAAAACTTGTAAACATGGACAACAGGGGCAATGATACAAAGCAAAGAGAAAAAAAAAAGAATTCAAAGAAACAAAACAAGCTTTTTAAAAGGCAATATTAGGAATCATGAAACAAGAACAGAAAGCTATTAAAACAAATGTTCAGAGGATATTTGTTTGGATATTTAAAATATGAGAAGAAATAAAGAATATCAGCACTTTAAGAAAAGGTTAAAGAAATTTGCTGGAAAGCTGAACAAAATTAAAAAATAACAAAGAGATGAGAAATAAAAGAAAGATAGGACAAAACATCAATCAAAGGATTTCAACCTCTGAGTAAAAGACACTATCAAAAGAGAAAGTCAAGAAAACAAATGGGTAAAAATACCAAACAAAAGATACATGAAAAGTTTCCAGAAAGGAAATACATGAGTTTTCATATTGAGCCATGCTCAGCTCAACGAATCCCTCACCAGGGATAAAGAGAATTTTTTATATCCTCTAGAGAATAAAAGTCATATATAATACAAAGGGTCATGGATCCGAAACGACTGGATTTACCAACAGTAACACTAAATAATGGCAGACAATGCATTAGTGCCTTTAAAATTCCCACATTCCATACTGAGCCAAACAATCAATTGTGTATATGAGTAAAATAAAGGTATCTTCAGACGTTCAATGGTTCAAAAAGAAAAATTATCTCCCAGGTATCTTTTCTTGGAAAATGACCCAATGTGCTCTAGAAAACTGCATAAGAAAAGCAATAAAAGTCTTTGCAGGGGAGCCTCCCTGGTGGCAAAGGAGGTAAGTCTTAGCACCATGAAGTTACTAACAGCCACCTCAGCATGAGTTCAATCCCCGCCCAGGAAGCAGACCCACATGGCCCACTCTTCCCCTCAGCAGTGTGTTTCAGTCAATCCACCTATTCTGTTTTCCACTCTGTCTCTGGTGAATCCTCTTACCTCTCCCACCGTTGTCCTATACCCCGGTTTATTGTATGCATAAATAAATCAATCTGAAAAAAAAAAAAAAAACTTAACAAGAAAAAAAGTCTTAGCATGTTTTTTGTAGAATAACTGTTTGGCAGGCCTACAACTCAATCATCCAGGCCGAGACAGGAGAGAAGCTCCTGATGTTTGCTGTCAATAAAGTTTGGGGTTGAATTATAATATGAACACCAGGAACTAGGGAAATAAAGTAAGCAACTACTATCTCAAGGAAAAACAAAAGTAAATACATGTAAGTGCAGTATAGAACATGCTCAGCTGTTAAAAAAATATGTACATAATTATAATAAATTAAACAATGAAGCTAATTTAACCAAATTACAACAGTGTATACAAATTAGGATAGTATATCTGCATTGGAAAGAAGAAGGAGAAATGGGAAGATTTCAATACCAGTTAATCAATAAATAATGTCTAAAACTTAAGAAATCAAATTGTAAGAAGCCATCTACTTCACATTTTGCTAAATATCACAAAAGATAGCTAAAGTAGTTAAAAATGACCACCTCTATATGACAGGAGATAGAGTGGGAAGGCATGAGGTGGGGCTGCAGTTTTGTTAAAAACCTCATTTTTTTCCAGCTTCTTCTATTTTAAAACAAACAAACCCCAAAACCCACCAACTTTAAACAAGCTTATCGGCTAGTTAAGAGCTTAAGTGTACATAAAATATCAATTCCAAAATGTGATATCCTCAAAGAAACACAAAGATTCCATTTCCAAGACTCCCTTCAACTAAAGCTACTTGTTAGTTAGGGTTTCAAAAGGGTTTTGTTGAACGAATTCTGCTTTTTACACCATTTTTTGTGGGAAGGGGATGGCTTACTAATCTAGTCACTCCTCATCAATTTTCAGATGAAAAACAATGTTAGATTTTTTTTTTTTTTTGCTTTTCAGACAATGTTCTTTTTTACTGAGCTGTAAATTGACACATAACATTAATTTCAGACGTACAACATGATTTAATGTATACATATATTGCAAAATGACAGATCAGTCCAGTTAATGTCTATCATCACATGAGTAGAATTTGGATTATTCGCTTGGAACTGGAAGGAATGTAAATCCATTTTAACTGAAGCTAAAGGGAAGTGACTGTCCTAGGCCATATAGCTGGAGGTTCTCATTGCTACTTGCCACCCTGTTCCCCTGCCTCTGGGCTCACAGGCCCTTGTTTTCTTCCACAGAGCCTTTGAGCCAGGGAGCGAGAGGAGATGATTAGAGTTCCTCAGATTCTGGAGACAGTTGGGCAGCATTGGGATACATTTTGCCCAAGTGGTGCTAAGAAACAATCATCTTGTGGCTGATAACAGACCATAAACCCTGATGTGATACAGAGTGAGTTGCTTTTTCCCTAAATTATTTTCTCCTACAGAGAGGAATGAAGCCCCTTCTCCACGGAAAAAAAAAAAAAAATGCAAAGCAGAAGAGGAAGCTTGTCACAGAGAAGAGACCGATGGACTCTTGACCAAGTGGCCTGTTAGCAGCAGCCTGAACCGGGAAGGGGGCACAGGTGGCTACCCACACATCAGCTGCCCCCAGATGTAAATGTCTGTCAGACAGCAAGACCACAGAGGACAGAATGTCTCCTTCCTGGTCCCTTTTCCACAAATCTCTTGGGTGGGCTGGTGGCCCTCAGGCAGAAGGCGCCATCCCCAAACCCAACTGTGCAATGAGGTCGCTAACAGGGCTGGATAAGGGGTTGGCTGTGAGGAACTACAGCCGCCTTCAACACACAGCAGAAGTCCTAGCTTTGAGGCATTAGGGCCCAAGTGAGTTCTAGAGACAAAGGCCCTGCAATGGCAGCTTGAAAGGCCTCTCTGTTCCCAACAGGAGCCAATGTCTGACATCATTAATTCGTTTAGCAAAGAGAGGAGCTTGCACTTGGTCACAATAACTCAGACTCTCTCCTCTGACCACAAACCACACGCTGCATACTTACATGTATTTACTGACTACAGGACATATGTTCCTCCCCACTCTCTTCCAAAATAAAAGTAAAAACAACCCCCCTCCAAAAAAGATTGAAAGCAGCTTGCTTTGCCTCTCATTTACCAAAAACAGCAGATGTAAAAAACGTTCCTGATTTGGGGCAAATTATTTAATGAAGTTGCCCTGTTTTCTGGATCCCAGACATCTTGGATCTTGAGGAGGAGGGGTTTAGGCAGGAGGGTGGAATTTGCAACATTTGGGAGCAGACATTCCCTGACACACTCACACTCACACACACACACAGAGCACAGCAGCAACAATGTCAGCCATCCGGAATCCCGCTGCCTAATTGCTTGATTTCATGGATTGTGTTAAATCCCCACTGATTTAAGCTAATGGTGCAAAATGAAAACCCCACTTTGAGAGCAAAGTGCTGCCTGGTGTGACTTTATTCGGGGAAGGCATGTGTCTTGGTGACCCTGGCATGGGGGTGTGGGCCCAGTAAGCACCACCACCTCCCCAGTGGCAGGCAGAGAATAGGAGAATCGCTTAAAGAAAGTCAATCATTAGAATTGATTGCATCTTGGCTCTGAGTCCAGGCAGACGCGCCAAGGCAAACAGTTTGTCCTGCCATAGGGTCACTGGTTTTCCATTCCACCCCCATCGTGTGTGCCCAAATGGCAAGTTGGAGAGTGGAATGGTCTCTAGAAAGAAGACAGAAAGTGGATTTCAGGATGGCTGAATCAAAAGGCCAGTAGCTACCCTTGGCTCTGAGCAATATCTAAAAGAGGGATCCTCACACTTTAGCATCATCCTAGACCCTAGTGCGTTTGTTAAAAATGCATATTGCTGAAATCCCACTCCTAGGTACCTACCCAAAAGACACAAAAACACTGATTAAAAAGGATACCTGCACCCCCATGTTTATTGCTGCTTTATGTACAATTGGAAAAACATGGAAGCAGCCCAA
>NW_004567115.1:25943942-25976379 GCF_000260355.1 Condylura cristata
GCTTTACCCCGCTGCACCAACAGGGAGGGCCACATCGAGTTTCTTATGCAGTAGCAATGGGATCAGGTTCAAGAACTGGTATTTCTAACAGGTGGATGCTTCTGATCTGGGGACAGGTTTGAGGGTCGACACTGTGTGGACGCTTTGCTTTGCCCCCTTGGTTACTCATTCACAGTGGTGTGTTTTCAGGACTTGTCCTCAAGTGATGTTTGAACATCAGGGAGGGCCAGGGCAGTCCTCCAAGCTCTCGGAAGCTCAGGCTGAAGTCAGCAGATGAACATGGAATGCCTAGGGCCCAGCGGCTTTGCACAGGATGATCTAACATCCTTCACAGAATCACTGTGGATTCTTGCAAAGAGAGGAAAGCAAAGGTTGGCTAGCACATTTCAGAGGAAAGCCCTCTGAATCTGGAGCCAGGAGAGTCCTGCTCTGGTTCAGCCTCCATCACTGAGGCACTGCATAAACGTCCATGAGTTAAGTTAATTCTCAGGGTCTCAGCAAATCCATTAGAACAGGTCACCTCAGTTTTCCTTCTGGCACTGGCAGTCTTGTTAAGTCCCTTGTAGGTTCCTGCTGTCTAGGAAACCCTGCATAGAAGCTCTAGTCATTCAAGGGAAAGGACCACCACCTCAGACGGCAGCTGCTGCTCCCGTCTGCTCCCATCACTCAGGACCTTGCTGACCATTCCCAGGGCCAGGTCAATGGCAAGCCCACGGGCCCAGGGCCAGGCCTGCTCCTGAAGTCAAACCCAAAGACAGCCCTAGAGAAGCACCTGATTCAAGTACAGCCGCAGCAGGCCTCCATGCTGTCCCACTGACCAGCATACCCTGCCACTGGGCTGCCTCAGGGAGCTCCGCTGGGATACCCTGAAGAAGCTGAGTCCAGAGCCACGCAACAGGTGGGGCAGGCATAGTCCCTTCACAGTCCAGTCCCTTGACGGTTTTCTTACCTGATCCCACTGAAGTCAGAGTGTGCACACCAGGAAAAATTCATGCTTCTCCCACCCATCCTCCTGGTCAAGCTGTAGAACAGCTTCCCTCTGCTGGTCCCAGCCCCATTCAGCCTTAACCTTCCCGGCCCTCCTGGTCTGAGGCGTGGTTCAGTACAGCCTCACACAGCCATGAGCTCACCTGCTCTGGCCCTTTTCCCATGAGCTTGCGCAGGGCACAGACTGCGCCTGTTCATCTCTGCCCAGCAGTTGGTGTCGTGCCTGACATACCAGCAACCTCAGTGGAACAGTCGTTGGCTAGACAAATGATACAAGCTGCAAAGAGCAGAGCCAGTGCCCTGAAGTTCACAGCCACACTAGCGAGGCTGGAATTATTGGAGCAAGGCTGGAATTATTTACACAAACCTGTGCTGGGACATGAACACCAGCAGCAGTTATCAGTTACTGAGCACTGGTCCGGGCAGGCACTGGCCTGGGCAACACATATTATTAACTCACTGACTCCTCTGATAATCCTATAGGTAGACACTCAAACTACAACCAGTTGGTGGTAAGGAAACTGAGACAGAAAGGTCAACTTCATTTGCCCAGGTCTCACAACCCAGCAGTGACAGAGTTTTGATGCCAGGGAGTCTAGCTCACAAAATAATTATGCCGATGGGAAGAACATGTGGCTGGTAGAGTTGAGGCCAGGCCACGAGGGACCCAGCCTTTTGCACGCTGACCCAGCGCTCAGCAAAGGTGAACCAGCACGCCTCGCAGGGCCTCTGCCGGGACCACCATACTCCAGTCTCCTTGCCTCTGCTCATTAACAGGAGGAGAATGTTCTCCAACAAAGTGACCAGCTATTGTCCCAAAAGTACTGAGAGAAGTACCTCTGAGACCCTTGGAAGGACCCTGTAATTAAGAAGGTACTAATTTGATATATGGAAACAGAAATAAGCGTAAAAACCTCAGCTTTTAAAAGATGCAGTCAGTGGCCCTCCCTGGTGGCGCATTGGGTTAAAGCACAGCACTCAGACGCTAAAGCCACTTCTGCATGAGTTCGATCCCCGCCCCGGAAGTGACCCACATGGCGCGGCAGACCTCTCCTGACCCGCCTGCTGCTCCCCTCAGCAGGATACTTTGTCAGTCGGCCTGTTCTGCTTCCCACTGTCTCTGGTGAATCCTTTCACCACCCCTGCACCTCTGGCCTGTACCCCAGCTCTGTATGCATAAATAAATATTTTTTTAAAAAATGATGCAGTCATTTAAAAAATGTGGAATCCCTCCACTATAAAGCTAATATTGGAAAGAAATTGTTACCATAATTGAATATGGATGATACACCAAAATTTCAGCAGTCACTTTCTGGACTAATGTCTAATCTTATTGTGCTTTTCACTATTATCCAAGTTTTTATGCAATAAATAGGCATTTTACAATCAGAATAATGTGAGTCACTCGGGGAAAAATTTGGGCAGATGAGTGTTCAAAAACGACAGCCACGTCCCCCCTCTGTTCATCAAAGGAGTTCAAAGGTTATGTTTTGCAACTTTTAAGAGGTTCTCCTCCCTCCTTATCTGACAGAATTTGGCATTTTATTACAAAACGATACAAATGAAATAAAGCCCATCATCCCCTTCTGCTAATGATTAACAGAATATGTGGAAGCACAACCCTGGACTCTCCCAGTCCTGCACACCAAGGAGTCTCCTGAACCTGCAGGAGGAAAGAGTGCCTTGCGGGAATCCCACAAAACACCAAATTAAACACTGATTAATCTTATGTGTGATTGACCAGGGTGTCACACCCAAAAAATTTTATTCCATGATGCCCCTTAAGGTTTCCTGGCTCACCACAGAGAAGGTCCTGGAGTGAGGCTGGCACAAGGGGAAATGTTGGGAGGAACCTGAAGTCTCCTTCTTTCCCTCTCTGGCCCCCAAACTCATAGTGAGGGCAGAGGGCAGAGGGCAGAGAATAAGATCCACTGATTGGCCAGGAGGCCCAAGTGAAGCAGAGGCCCAGTGAAGCAGAGTCAGTCCTGGCTGGAGAAAAGCAGAGTTTATGGACACAAAGAAGCTGGAGGAGCCTCAGGGATGGCCGTGCTGCTAAGCCCAGGCCCCTCAGCAGACAGGAGGAAACCCAGCCAGAGAGGTCAGTGATCTAGGCACAAAGCTATTTGGGACCCGGGGTGTCCTTCTTCCACTGTGGCAAACCGATTTTCAGGACTGGGGGCAGGGAAGGGATTCAGTGTCCCCTCTCTTCCCTCCCAAGGGTATTCTAGGTTCAGAGAGGGAAGCCCCACTCTGAAAGAAAGTATTCCCCAGAAAAGTTAAGTTGACAATTCTTCATTCTAAAAGTCACAAAATTCCTTCCGAACTCAGAAACAAGCCTCAATTCCAGACCTACCACATGCTAATGATCCACTCATTCCTACTCTGACCCTACCTACCTACTCAGCTTCCTGCCCTTGAACTTGCTTTTTGCCTACTCTTTCTAGGTTCTGTGTAAACAGCAGTGTGACTGGAAAGACATGGCCACCCTGGCAGCCTGCCGGACACCAGCCGTTGGCAGACTCAGGTCCAGCCTCAGCTCAGGTTCGCAACACACACCTTCGCTGTCCATATGAAGCAACACTGGCTCACAATGAGTCCAGGGGGGCTGAGAGAGGAGCCCAGTACACGTTGTTCTCCCAGGGTCCACGCCCTGCTGGAAACAGGCCAACATCCTGTTGATGACAACTTCACTGCTCAGGATGGAGAGGCTGCTGGTCTTCCAAAGGTGAAATGTATCTTAGCCTAAGGAGGGTTTGGTGGAACCCAAGAGTGTAAAAAGGAATGGGGAGTCACAGCCCACCCTAGCTCCAGGCTGGACTCTTCTTTCTGGAAGTTTCTATTCACTGAGAGCGCCACATGCCACTCAAGGCAGAGTTAGCTCCAGCTGGAGGTCCTACATCCTGCTTCCAGGTCCTGCCACCTGCACTGGGTATCTTTTTCTCTCAACCCACTAGGAGCCCCACATACAAGGGACTGGGTGGAGATTCTGAGGTCCTCAAAGAAGAATGTAGCCCCAGGAATTTAAGGCAACGGGAATGCAAATGATCCCCTCTCTGCGGTACTCTGAGTCTGCAGGAAAGACACTAAAAAGAAACGACACAGACACAAACACACAGTCCACAAGTAAGTGTTAGCCCCAGAGGAGGAACAAAAATCCCCAGGTCCAGAGAAGAGACCCACGTGAAGTCTGGGGGATGGGCAGAGACTGGGTAGAGCTGAGACAGAACTCAGCAGGATCTAGGAGGCTGGACCTCATTCTGGAGCAGCTCCCCGAACTCTCAAATGGACCCCTTCTGATCAGCCAGCAAATGCCATCAGGCTGTTTATCAAGTTCCTGGCTCCAGAACCTAGAGATGTTTTACAACGTGCCCCAGTTTCCTCTAAGCATTGTTCTCTTCTATGAAAGACCACATAAATCTCAGGTCATGGGAGACCTGCTCCCCAGCAGGTGTGCCCAAGACTGATAGAGGGTCAGGAAAACTGACCTCTATTCCGACAGGCCTCCTTGTCCCTTGGCCTGATAAGGGCGGAAGGGAGGCTAAACTGGCCAAGGCCCCGCTGCCCAAATAGTTGACCTGTTTGGGTTCTTTATCTGCAAGCGTTACTGAGGCCAATAATGGCCATTTATTTGACCCAAAGTCATGTCCACTACTGCCCAGTTTTGCACAAAAACCATTTTTATAATGGCAGCTTTCTGCCACTGAGGGGATCAGTACTTAACCCAGAGGGAGAGTTCCTCCACCTGAAGTGGAGTCCCGACCGACTGGCATTGGACACAGGTGCCCCACCGGCCCACCCCCCCATTCAGCAGGCCTTGCCTGGAACCAAGGGGGAGACGTACAGGAAGCTAGAGAATTGGGATCAACCTTGGTAGCTCAGCTACAGACAGGGGAAGACAGAGGGTGAATGCCACCACACATGCAACCATAACTAGAGCACCTGCAGTCACTTCAGAACACAGTGTGTAAGCTTGTGGCGTACGTCGGGAGATTCCAGGTAAGCTGGTCAGTGAGAAGGTATCTTGTCAACTGTCTGGTGCTGTACAAACACCAGCACCAGTTTATCTTTCAGTGTATATAGAGACACCAGTGTATATAGAGACACCATGCAAATAACAGCCACAGTGCTAATTTGTTGTAAATTGAGGGTTTCCTGTGAAACCGTCCTTAACGGGCATGTGAGCCATGGCTCATTATGATCAGTCGCCTGCCTGCGGGGCTGTGTGCTGAGTTTAGAGGAAACTCACACACCCCTCCGGATGAAGAACTTCATTTACATGGCCGGGGAAAGACACAATCTCAAAATCTAGGATGCCTTTGCAATACTGTGGACTGTTTCTGGAGTTCTAATCTACCCTGAGCTTAGCTCCTCCAAAATGCCTCCCTGCAGTGAATGCACGCACTGTGCCTGACATTCAGCAAATAAACACTTTTTAAAGGGTCCTCATTTTGCTTTAGAGCTTAAAACAAGCTGCTGGGGCAATTCATTAGCGCACCGGAGAACCTCACAGCACTCAACCTTCTCCCCACCCTTCCGGATCTGGTTCCTACAACAACTTTTGGGGAGCTAACTGACCCCATGCTTGCATCTGCCATCTCCTCGCTGGCTGGGCTGCACAGCAGCGATCCGGGTGCTTTGACAATGCACCAGAGCCTTTGCTATGTCTTGCACTACCCCTGCCTTCCGGTGGCTCCCAGGAGCCAACTCCTGTGGTAGAGACACAGCAAGGGAGGGGGGCCCCCAGAGGGAGGGGTGCCAAGCCAGGCACTCACAAAACAATGCTCAC
The DNA here is from genome assembly GCF_000260355.1 of Condylura cristata. Classification (NCBI taxonomy): domain Eukaryota; kingdom Metazoa; phylum Chordata; class Mammalia; order Eulipotyphla; family Talpidae; genus Condylura; species Condylura cristata. Next base: position 25,949,716 of record NW_004567115.1, read on the forward strand.
TGGCTCCAAGTTTCACACATCAGTATCCACGTCATCAAGCTGACTTTTCTTTGTGTAGCTGCAAATTCATTGTCCCTCTAATGGCTACCATCCTCTACCTTCACCAACCAAGGCTGCCTCAAAGAACTCTGGTGCTGAAAGTTAAGTGCCGGACTCTACTCAAAGGATTTTGTTCATCTTCACAGCAGCCCAGGGCAGTAGGTACTGCTATCATCCACTTTTTCAGACAAGAGAACTTAGGCACACAATTTTCCAAAGACACCGGCTAGCAAATAAGCCTGGAGCCAAAATGCAATCTAAAGTCGGTAGCTCTAGAACTCTGTAATGAGTTGAACAGTGTTTTCCCAGAATTCATGTCTACCTGGAATCTCAGAAAGTAACCTTATTTGCAGATGTAATGATGGAGTTCAATTGTATTAAGACAGACCCTAAATCCAATTCCTGGTGTCCTTCTAAGAAAAGGAAAAGAAACACAGACACATAGGAAGGAGGCCAAGAGAAGATAGAGGCAGAGATTGGAGTTACAAGACAAGGAGCATCAAAGACTGCTGGAAGCTCTCCTTTAGAGGAGAAAGTCATGGAATAAATTCTCTTTCAAAGCCTTGGGAAGCAACCGATCAGTCAACACTGTGATTTTGGGCTTCTGGCCTCCTAAACAAAAAGACAATAAATTTCTGTTTTTAAGCTACCTACTCTGTGGTAATTTGTTATGAAGACCCTAGAAAGCTAATTCAAGCCCAAACTCAACCTCCTGCATGACGATCCCTCAACAGACACAGCTGGTGAGCTAGGAGAGATGTTTCATTTCCTTCAACACAAAAAGGAAATAATAATACTTTCAAAATCACACAGGGTTGTTGGTAGGCTCAATATAAAAGCAAAAGAAGGCAATTTGAAAACGACCTGTTCCTTTTACTTTTGATTCTATACTCTTTTGAGCTTTTTTTGTTTTCTACTATGTGAATATATTGCCTTTTCAAAACCAAATGATATAATCCAAATAAATTACATGTAAATATAAATGTATAGATTTATGTTTTTTATTTATACATTTTTTTAAGATTTATTAATTTATGCATACAGAACTAGGGTACAGGCCAGAGGTACTGGGGCGGTGAGAAGCTTCACCAGAGACAGAGTGGGGAGGAGAACAGGCCCACTGAAGTACACTGCTGAGGGGAGTGGTGGGCGGGTCAGGAGAGGTTTGTCATGCCTCCAGGGCAGGGATCGAACTCATGCTGAAGTGGCTTTAGTTTCTTAATGCTGTGCTTTAACCGGCTCCACCACCAAGGAGGGCCACGTTTTATTTTATTTAGACTAATTCATACATCTGAAATTCCTGAACCCAAAATTTTAAGTGCCTGACTCTGCTATCTTAAAGAGAAGAAGAGATATATAGTTAAAGTTTACCAAACTAGCTCTAGCATTAGAATCTTCACTCACTTTCTGTGATCTCACTCTTTTCCATGCCACTCTGCAAGAGTGAGGATAGCAACTACTTCACAGAGAGAAGAGCACTATTGAGTTTTGACCCTTGCTTTCTACTATGTGACCTTTGACAACACAGTCCCTACCCCATGTCTTCCTTCCTTTCTGCCATTTACATTTCAATATCTTTATTTCTTGAGCTTTGGGACACAATCACATCTTGGTTTCTACGTCCCTCTGCTAGAGCAAAAAGTACTTCTCCCTGACATGTGTTAGAATTAGAGTGAGAGCTAGGTAGCTGTCACCTGTATCTCTTTTACCTCTGTGTCCCTGTTCAAAATGCAAAGCTGCTCTCTTTAAAATGGGAAAGGAGGCCCTCCCTGGTGGTGCAGCTTGTTAAAGCACAGCACTGAGAAGGTAGCCGCAGCCACTTCACCTCAAGTTCGATCTGGGCCAGGGAGATGACCCACATGGTATGACAGAACTCTCCTGTCTTGACCTGCTGCTCCCCTCAGCAATGTACTTCACTGATCTGCCTGTTCTGCTCCCCACTCTGTCTCTGGTGAATCCTCTCACTGCCCCTGCACCTCTGGCCTGTACCCCAGTTCTGTATGCATAAATAAATTTAAAAAAAAACCTTTAAAATGGGAAAGGAATGATCTGTAGACCTTCTCCAGTGAAAATGTCAAGTCCCTCTTATCAGACAGAACTGGTAGCTAGAGAAAAAATGCAACAACACCACCCTGAAAGACTATGTGAAGGTACTAGACTGCTTTATGTCAAGTACTATCAAGATGCACTGAATGGAATGGAAAAGTCAGAAGTTTAGACCAAAATTGGCAACTGAGTTTATGAAAACCTCCTAGATGAACACGGTTTATCTAGACAAAAAAAAAAAAAAAAATCATTCCTACAATAGAGTTCAAGTAAGACTCAGAGTTAATTAGTTTACTCCTTTGTGCAGTCCAGCCAATGCCATACACAGGGGTCCGAGCTGGCCAGGGCACAGCAGGTAGGTGCACCCCACCCGCACCCTGTCATGAGTGCAGAGGAACTCTGCATAAAATAAACTCTTGGGGAAAAAAATAAATAAATAAATAAACTCTTGGGAATCCCAGTGAGTGAGAAGATACACAGGCAGGCACACGGAGCGGCACTGTCGGGACTCAGCGCAGACAGAGGAGGTGAAGACTTAAAGGAAAGTCCCCTGAGGACATTGCTAAGAAGCCATTTGTGGGCAGGAGGAATGACACAGTGGGAGGAAACGTCACTGTACAGGCTGACATTTGGGGACACCCCAAAGTTCCAGGAAGATGGCACAGGGAAAGTGTCTTACTGAATAAGCTTAGCCTTGCCCCCCGAGGTTAGACAACCCTCCACACACCCCACCCGCTGCATGTCCTTCTTGCCTAACCCCAAGCTGAGTTGTCAGTTTTCTAAGGTGGAGTTCAGGGTAAGGTTTCCTCTGACGGGAAAGCTCCGCTTCATGTCTGTGTTTGGAGAGCTCTAACTTCGGACAAAAGAGCACAGATTCTTAGAGAGGAAAAGAAGCAAAAAAGCACCTAGCTGATCTCTTTTTAGATCAGAGAATGGAGGCCCAGAGGAAGCAGGGACACAGGCTCAGCTGCCCACAGCCAATACAGAGCTGGACGAGACCCTGATACCACATGGACACCATGTATCCTCTCCTGTCTCATTTTCAGCCTTCACATACTGTCTCGGAAAGGGGACTCCCCAGGCCCTCAACTTACAGTGTGTGGGCTCACACCCTCTCTCCCTTCTTCAGCAAATACAAGGCATACTCTACCTATTTCAGTGCCAGCACAGGACCAGAAACCAGAGCCCTGAGCTCCACCCTGGCTAAAGAAGCATGACGGGCCCTCCCTGGTGGCGCAATGGGTTAGGACGCAGCACTGCAAGCCAGTCGCAGCCGCTTCAGTGCGAGTTTGATCCCTGGCCCTGGAGGTGACCCATATGGTGCAGCAGACCTCTCCTGACCCACCCACTGCTCCCCTCAGCAGTGTACTTCGTCAATCTGCCTGTTCTGCTCCCCACTCTATCTCTGGTGAAGCCTTTCACCTCCCCTGCACCTCTGGCTTGTACCCCATGAATAAACCTTTAAAAATATATAAAAAAAAATAAAGAAGCATGACCCCTGCTCCTCTCAGGTAAGTCACTTCCTGCAAGGACTGGAGCTTCAGAGGAGAAAAGCAGCCCCCACCCCCTATGGGGTTAGGGCATCACTGCCGACCCCTAGCTCAACCCAGGACACAGATGGAATAAAATGGTGGCTGCAGCCCAGCACTTCATGCCCTCCAAGTCAAGGTACTTCCTGAGCAGTCCTGGGCCTGGCTCAGTGGGTACCTGCTCTGCCTTCCTCTGAGCAGCACTTTGGGGTGATGGCAGGACTCAGACAGATGGGATGTGCTCCCAGGAACTCACACATTAAAAGTAGCCTGAAAGTGGGCTCCAGACCGCATGCCACCAACCAGACCTGAGAGGACACCAGTGATCCCCACAGAAGGAGCTGCCTACCCTACACTGGAGTTTCTTCGTGGGTGGGGCCCCCCCGAATTTCACATTGAGGAATCCTGAGAAGAAGAGGCAGTGTCTCAACACCAGGCCAACTTGCTCATTCTAAGGAATGTGGAGGACCAAGTAGGGGCCCAGAGAACAGCTTCCTCTCCAAGCGCAGCTGGAAGGGGAGACAGGGATGGGGATGAGAGCAGGAGAAATGAGAGCTCGGGTACTCTGCTAGGCTTGCCTGGTCTCCGCTTTGAGTAATCACTCAAAACAAGGAAATCTGCCAGAAGACACATTAAGTCTGAAAGAAAAGAAGGCTGCAGGCAAAGAGCTGTCAGTCACAGGGAAAAATCAACACCACCTATTGATTCTACTCCCTTCCAGTGAAGGGCAGCTTCATGCACAAGCCCCCTTCCCCCATCACACACACAGTTATCCAACTGTGAAGGTAAAAGAGGATTTTTTTTTTTTTAAATCCCCAAGAAAACCGATACCAGCGAGTGGGGGTGGGACCAGATGGTCCAGCTTGTAGGAAGGCAAGGGCAGGAGAGAGAGGCCCAGCCTAGGGCCTGCACTCCATTCCAGGGCCCTTGGGCCTCCTCTCAGGCAACTGGAGGACCAGTCCCCCAGGCAGTGCTGACCACAGAGCCCCAGGCCATCTGGCCTTCATCTTAAAGACATGCAATCAGAGGGACTTCACATTGTGTTTTTGTACACCTCGGAGTCAGTCCCTCCTCCCTCGGAGTCAGTCCCTCCTCCAGTGAAGATTGGTCTACAGCGGAGGTCCAGACTGAACGGAAACATATTTCCTGGGGCAGTCCATGTCTCTGGGCCACCTAATAGGCTGGGGTACAGTTCATTCCTCTATCTTCGCTGAAAAATTACCTGATATTGTCATCTGAAGGACATTTCAATGCCAACTCTGTAGCCTCCCAGATGGGAGCACCTGAGGAAAGCAAACAGCAGGTGCTCCAGGAGTCACTGAGTCATGGCATCTGCCAGAAAGGACCACAGGGTCTGTGGCTTCTGGCTTTCTGACAGGGAAAAAAAAGGCCTTCCTGGGTGGGTATGGCAATCAAGAGGCCCCCCAGGCTATGAAGAGCTCGGTAGTGGTGACCCCACTACTTTGTTGAGCGAGGTCTTATTTCCTCAACAAGCCAGGGTCTACCACATAGAACACGTCCTCCTTTGGAGCTAGCCAGTGACAGCTCCCTCATGACTGCCTTCCCGAGGCTGGTAGTGCTAAGAGGCAGACTGCAAATGCCAGGCTTGTCCATTTGAAGGAGGACATGGGGCAATTACCCGTCCTCTTAGCACATGAAGGAGAATGACTTGCCCTGTCACCTTCTCACACGTCACAGCTCCTATCTATACTGAACTCCTGCTATTAGCCACCAGGAGACCAGACGACCAAGGCTCCCCATTGTGGCTCATCTGCAGCAGGGCCTGCTGGGCTGCTACCTGCCTCTGCGGGGCCAGACTGCCTCCGAAGTTCAGGTCTAGAGTTTCCAAGTATCTTCTCCCACTCTGTGCTGGGGACCTCAGAGTTCAGTTCATATCTGTTCCACTCATGATCTCAGAGCTCTTCAGGCGCTCCACCAGCCTGTATTTTAGTAACCTCTAAAATTTTTTGTATGCTCCTCTGAGGAAACATTACCCATGCCTGTCCTGCTTCAGAAATGGTATCAGTAAACTGCACTCACCCTTTATAAATCAAGTGTAGCTTATGTTACAAATCCTTTAGAAGGAAAAATGGTCACACTGGGCAGGCTGAAGGCCCCTACTTGAGCAGAAATCTTTTCTGAGGAAGCCAAGCAGAGCTCCACCCCGGCTGCTGTCGGGGGAGGAGGTGGTAGCTGTGGATTTGCACTTTGTTACTTCCAGGATACTTTGATATACTCTCCTGGTGCCTACAGGCCAGTGACATGTACACAGTTCTCCTATTTGACAGGCAAGGAAACTGAACTGGACTTGGACTGAACTCAGAACGAGACCTGGGCAAAGTCACATGGTTGGTAAGTTGTGGAGCAGAAATTAAAACTCAGTTCTGAGGTTCTGAAAGTGCTTGGAAGGCATGTGTTCCAGGCAGGCTCTAACTGCCACCCAGGAAAAGAGCTACCCATAACATCTGCCCCAAGGTCTCTGCATAAGCACAGGGAAAAACAAGAACCCCAGGGATACATCCAGGAGAGAAATCTCTCATGTGAGGCCAGATTTAGGAGGGGTACTGAGGTCAGATGAGCCATCGCCACCAGGGGATGCTAGAGAATGCAGATTCACACTGTAAGACTCATGTACTGTGGGGCCTCCCTGGTGGCACAAGGGGTTAAGTCTCAGCACTGTGAAGCTACCTGCAGCCACTGCAGGCCATAGTTCAAACCCCGGCTAGGGAAGTAACTCACATGGCACAGCAGACCTCTCTTGCCTCGTCTGCTGCTCCCCACAGCAGTGTACTTCAGCAGATCCACCTGTTCTGCTCCACACTCTGTCTCTGGTGAACCCTCTCACCCCCGTACCTCTGGCCTGCAACCCAGAGCATAAATCAATAAATCTTTTTTAAAAAGAAAAAGAAAAAGAATCCTACCTTTGCAGTGGTCCCACAATTCTGCTCTACTTCCCCCTTAATTCGTGACTAAATGCATGCAAGGAGTTTTCACCTGCTGCACCCTGTGACACGCTTCTCTTCCATGTGAAGAGAAGCCTCCATAACAAAGGCCAAGTATTCCCAGTGAACGCACAGCAGGGAGAGGCTGACAAAGATGGGATATCAAGCAACAAGTCACAGAGTTTTGTGAAACAAACCCAGGCAGTTTCAGAGTGTAAAGGAGCCTAGGAGATGGCCTGCAGCGACCCCTTCATCGTGCTCCAGTAGCACACAGAGACTGACTCACCCAAATCACAAAGTCATTCAGTGGCAGTACTGGGACGAGATCCAGAAGCCAGGACTTGTGTTAGTTTCTATAGTACCATATGTTATCTCCTTGCACACAAGTTTTACCTTGTGCTCCTTTGTTGGCAGATCAGTATACTGAGTCAGAGAGGTTAAGTGGCTCGTTTGAGCTGACAGAGTAAGTGGTAGAACAAGGCTTTGCACACAGAACTGTATGACTGACTCCTAAGACTATGCATGTTCTTTCCAATGTAGTTTGTAAATCCTCAGGATTATACCATACCATTTATGAAAATCCCTGCTAACCACTGGAATCTGCTAAAGAAGTGATTCCTGCCCAGAGAACCGGCAGTTCTAAATGGACTTGCTACTGGACCCTAAGCAAAGTAGGCCTGTTGGCATTCACAGTCATAAACAGAACATCAAGACTGTAGGCATGTTCCCCAAACTTACAGAGATGGGCTGGAGGCACATAAAAGTCTGCACAGAAATCCCTACATGCTTCTCTAGAGCCTTCCTGAGTCAGGGCAAACCAGTGGCATGTTCTAGAAGACTTCTCTCTGAAGCATGGAGGGAAGGAGTTTGCCTCTGACCTCACCCATGGAGACCAAGTGTCTGCAGAGGCTGGGGCAGCTGCAGGAAGCAAGCTCCTATTACCTATGCCAGCCTCCGACTGGCACAGCCATGCTCACCAGGCAGAGACACTGTGCTTGCAGACTAGCATACGGCCTGTCTGTGCACCTGCACGCAGGCCACTATGCCACACAGCTGTGCACCCACAACTACACCTTAGACCCCACACACAAGGCTCAAGCACACACAGACAAACACACATGCACCCTTGAGACGTCACCCCGTCAGCTCTTATTATAGCGGCAGCCCCTCTGAACTCCATCTTCCAGAGGGCCTCGACACCTGAACTGACCCAGCCCCCCAGGCCCTGGCTGATGCAGTTGCCAATCCAATGATTACAGGGCTGGCTCCAGAAGTACTAGGTTTGCTGCCTGCCTGGGCCACTAACAAGGTCTGGAGAGAAAACTCATGGCAGTTTATGACAGCTCCTAATGACGACGGCTCTTGGTAATGACCAGCTCTGTGGTGACCCAAGTATGAGCTGATTACAGGCTCTGGCTCCTGCTCCACACTCCAGAACAAAGGTTTCCCTGGGGCCCTGACCGCAGCAGATGGCCCCTTCCCTGGCTGCCAGGGCCCAGTGCTGACCTCATCAGGCCACCGCTCTGGGGCGCCTTCGAGTGGGTGGCCCAGCACTGGCCCAGATCTGGCCAGTACTGCCCTGAGCCCCCTCTTAACGGTCGTGGCTTGAGAGCTCCTCTCTCCACTTCTCATCCTCACCCGCAGGCTCTCCTCCCCAGATCGTCTCATCCACTGGTGCCTGAAGTTCTGCCATTGCTCTTTCATCATTGTAGACTGAAGAGCACCTTCCCTTTGAGGTCTCCTCCTCTTCCCATCGTTCTCCATCTCATTCCCAAGTCTTTTTTTAAGATGTGACAGTGACATCCTGATCTCTCTTTGTATTGCCAGCACGACAAAATCTCCATTGTCTAGCTGGACCCCCAAGGCCTTCCTGAGCCCATTTTGCTGCTTTGTCCATCTCACTCCCAGAGGCACCAGATACCCTACCAGTCTGGCTTCCATGTCTTGATCTTCCCATTTCCAGTCTATTAAACTTCCACCAACGCTTTGGAGGTCAGCCCAAGGAATCTATTCTCTAGCCCACTGCCACACCCTTCACGGGAAGATCTCACCCCTCTGCTATGCTCCCGCACCGCAGGTCTCGCCTATTGCGGGCATCTCAGCATTTGATGGCCTGGCATAATCTTCATCTTCTTCCTCCATGTCATCTCTAAGGAGTGAGCCCTCTGAGGACAGAACACATATACCAGTCATCTGGCAAAGTTGTTCTTACATGCACTGATGAGCACTGAGCTTGAATATTCACATCAACGCATATTCAAATTAACCCCCTTGGCATTTCTTAAATTTCTAACACTGACATGTGATGAAGTGCAAAAGACACTTCATGTCCGAGGGCAGAAGACACCCTATGGAGTCGCACAGGAGTCCTGGGAGCCAGGCTCTGAAAGACAGAACGGAAGCACCTTTGGGAAGCCCGTGACCAACTTGGAGCTTTGGCCTCAAGTTGGTCTCAGGAATGGAGACAGTGAGGTGCCCTGTCCTTCCACAACTTACGGATACATCCCCACCCTCACCTCAAAACTCATCAGCTCCTACTCAGCAAAAGCAATGCACAATAAAGTGGGTGTGTTCTTACCCCACCCAGGTGAGTTTGCACAGGTCTTCTCGTTTAGGAAACAATTTAAGAGGCAACAGGATTGAACTGAATTTACTGGAAATGTCCCCTGCCTATATTTATGCACACAGGTAACATCTATCCTCGAGCCAACTAAGTTCTACCTCCCCACCACCACCCCCAAGGGCTCAGTTAAACATTCAGGACCTCTGGAGGGAGGAGGCAGTGGGTATCTCTGACTTGGCCTTTGGAGACTCCCCTTTTCACAGCCTTGGGAAGAAATGATAGAAACATGTATAACTGCACAACTAAAATCTCTTAGGATGGTGATTCCATAGCCAGCATATATTTGTTGCATAAAGCAAGCAGTGCCATGAACTCAACAGAAAGCCAACAATGATCTTTTGAAATAAATCTGGGTAAGAGTGCATACCTTCTGTTGATGTTAGATTTTCAAACACACACACACTACACCTGCTTTTAAATGAAGAGGTATTCAGAGTGGAGAAACCGTAATCCGAGAGGCTAGCATCACAGACAAAGGCCATGGCTCCTCCAGTGAGCCCTGCTCCCTCTGGGTGGAAAGGCTGAGAGTTAGTGGAGGTCAGAAGCTACCTCACAGCTCAGTCACCCTTCCACTCCTCAGTGCCTTTTCCAGAGCAGGCAATGATATATTTTTAATTACTTTTTTTTTTTAAAGATTTGTTTATTTATTCATATAGAACTGGGGTACAAGCCAGAGATGCTGGGGTGGTGAAAGGATTCACCAGAGACAGAGTGGGAAGCAGAACAGGCAGATTGATGAAGGACACTGCTGAGGGGAGCAGCAGGCGGGCAGGAGAGTTCTGCCACGCCATGTGGGTCAGCTCTGGGGCTGGGAATCGAACTCGCACTAAAGTGGCTATGGCTGGCTTGCAGTGCTGTGTCCTCACACGTTGCGCCAACAAGGTGGGCCGCAATGATATTGTTACCGGCCCTCCTGCCTGCTCCACAGTGCCCCTCGTGCTGGTGTCTCTGCCCAGTCACCGCAACACTGAATAGGTAACCACTGTAACTCACATGCCTCTTCAGCCACAGGCGTGTGCTGCTAGGACCATCAGCCTCTGAGAGGGGCTCACAGGTGGTGGCGAGCCAAAAGGGCCAAGTCCATCCTCACATCATGGGTTAGCCTTTGAATACCCACATTTCCAGCCAGGACCAGCCTTAATACAGGCTGCTGAGATATTCATTAGAATTGAGGAACGGCATTCCTTACCTGCATTGACTTCCTTGGATTAAGCTACGTCGCCTGCTATTCGTTTGGAGTGTTAAACTCCCTGTCCTAGGTTTTCTGACACCAGGGGTAGCTTTCTTTACTTCCTCCATTGTCTTTTTTTTTTTTTTTTAAAGACTTATTTCTTTATGCATACAGAACTGGGATACAGGGCAAAGGTGCAGGGGCAGTGAGAGGATTCACCAGAGACAGAGTGGGGAGCAGAACAGGCTGATGGTACACTGCTGAGGGGAGCAGCGGGTGGGTCAGGAGAGGTCTGCCGCACCATGTGGGTCACCTTCAAAGCGAGGATTGAACTCAAGCTGAAGTGGCTTTAGCTTCTTAGTGCTGTGCTTTAACCCTCTGCGCCACCAGGGAGGGTCCTCTTCCATTGTCTTAAGCCTGGCAGTAGGAATCTCCTCTAAGGATCTTCCCTAGCTCCTCCCAGCGCCCACAGAAGACACCTCCTTCATCCAAGCCTAAGAGTTGTCATGTGCCTTGGAGTGTCTGAAGTTATTAGAGAAGAGAGACTAACAAGGACAGCCAAGGTCACCACCACCTCTGTACATTTGTGAGGACAGCATCTGGGTCCCGTTGTGGAGCTGAAGAGACTCGGCATCTCTGTCACAGACACAAGAGCCTGAGTCCCAGGGCTGTGGGTGCAGGCACCGTCCCCCCAGCATGGATGCTGCATGAGGCGCCTCACTCTTCAGGTAGAACCTGTCCCGAGAACTTGAAGAGTTTATGCAGACCCCATTTCTAGCCCAGCTGCCGGACGGAGCAGATTTCCTCCAGCTCTAAGGCCATGTCTAGAAACTGAAAGCATCTGTTGTGAGAGACACACTGGTGTGAACACATTTTCAAAGGGTCCACAAAGAGAAAAAAAGCATGCTGATGGGCAGTCTGGAGACCACAGGCGGAGGAAAGCTGTGTCCTGATCCTGCCCACATGAGCGAGAACATAATTCCGAGAAGCTGTTCCTGATTTCCCCCACTGACAAAGTACTATTTTGGCACCTCTTCACAACTCACAGACATCCTTTCAGAATTCGTAAATGATTTCCCTTAATTCACACCTAAGAGAAAATACTCATTTATTTCCCCCAAATATCTGAAAGTCAGTAAGCATTTGTTTCCCACACACCAACCCCGAAGAGCAACCAGAGCGGCTGATCTCACATGCCCTGAAGACGAACACCTTTGACTCTCAGACTCCAAGGTGAACGGAGACGTTCTGCACACGTGTTCAGGCCCCAACTCAGAACATCCTCATCAAACAGACACAAAAGTCACCTCTTCCTGGCCTCTCCTTCCTGGGGCAGGAAATCAGGAGGAAAGGGACCAATAGTGGGGTCTAAGTACCAGGAGGCCCCCACAGACAACTTTAATGTCAGTCCTGCTTCAGGCCTCCAACCAGTCCCCCAGATGGGCACTGTGAGAGTAAGAAGCTTATAACTCAGTGATCCCTCCTCAGAAACCACTACAAACAATTACAACAATCTCTTCCTTTGAAAGCACTAAAATGCTTTGTCTCATCACATTTCCACTGTCACCGTTCATTTGTCTGCTCACTCGCTGACGTAAACTTAACTGGACGCTCAGCCATACTCACAGCTTTACTCCCAAATGGATCCCTCACAGCCACAAGCAAAGCCAGAGACTCTGAAGAAGCGTCAGCAGTGCTTTCCATCACTATATTCAAGCTCCATGGGATTCACAAGGTGATTCCATCCCCTAGTCCCATGCCCTGGCTCTAGCTCTCAAATCATTCAACATGCCCCAACCCCCTGCCAATTTGGTTCAACAAATACCTATTTTCAGAGAAACCTAAGCTGGCTGCTTCTGGTTCACTTCCCTCATAACTCATCACAGGCTGTTTGTGTGATGCCCAGGGAAGCCGTCTTGAGCCTTGCCCCCTCTGAACCAGGAAGTCCCTAGTGCCAGCACTAAGTGGCACTCAAGGCCAGGGAGGCCCACACAGCAGGGCGGCTCCTGCCCGCACGGGAGCTGCTGGTCTTTGCTCCTGGGAGCCCAGCCTGCCAGGCTGCGGTGCCAGGTCCTGGGCACAGCAGGAGTGACAGCGCTAGTGACAGGCTGGGCCTCTTACACAGCAAAGCTGTAGCTCAAATATTTATTGTATGTGTCTGGCTTTCACACGGAATTTGCAACCTGCCAGTTACCACTGTTTACCTTGGTAGAAATTCACGGGAAATCTTAGTCTGAACAGGCCCAGAGTTTATTTTACTGCCAGATAAACAACTTTCTTTGATAAATCATCCGTGTGACAGTGTTCCTGAAAGACTAAACAAAGATTTCAAGCGCAATCTATAGGCCTTTGAGAAGCCTTCCAAAGCTAATGCATGTTTAATTGGCAGCTCGAAGTAGGCTGGGGCAGGGCAAACGTCTGATATTTCTTTGGCCATTTGTTCTCCTTTTAAAAAAAAATACAGATTAGAACTTCTAGCCCACTTCTGCAAAACTGGACAAAATACACCAATATTGATGGAAGTGTGCAAAGGCTTTTGAATATAGACTATTCTTGGTTATAGGGAGAATGTATCACAAATACCACAAGAAGGTCACTGTTAAAGGAGAAAGGGGAAATTCCCGGTGTACAAAGGGCTCCAAAGTCTTTCTTAAACACAGCCCAAGCAATCATGAGTTGAAAAACTCCAACGAGGAAAACAATTTTGGGGGAAAAAAAATAATAATAACACAAAAGCAGCAAAAACTCCAGGAAACCTCAACGTGTGCTACCTGGAATGAGAAATATTCAGTCCCAAGGCCTCGTGTTCTGTAGTCACGTCTGACGGCTTTTACTTTCACAGGGACGAGCAGGTGGCACCTTGAAGCTGCACAAAGCTTTCGAAGTTTTTCTCTGTGGGTTTTTTAAGAGACTTCTCCAGTTTAATCTTCTGTGAACCAGAGAATTCACCAAGACATGCCATTCCATTTCCTTAATTTTTTTTCTTTCCCCAGACAAGCTGATTCCATTAGCACTCCCAGGTAGGGTTCTCCCATCTGGGGTAATTTCTGCCCTGAAACACGTCTTTCCAATAAGAAGAGATCTTCCAGGAACTGTTTCATTCCATTGATTCATCATCCACAACATGATGACACAGGAATTAGCATCTACACTTTGCAAGTGAGGACACAGATTCAGGGAGGCTAGAAGACTTTCTCATGGTTACTCAGCTTATAGGTTTGGGATCTAATCCAAATCTGGTCCCAAACCCTCATTCTTTCTACTCTACTGCACTATCTGCTTCTCTGCAAAGAAAGAAAGTAACCCTTGCTAAGCTCTGTCCATGTGTTAGGCACAGACGTCATTCCGTATATATCCAACAAATTCTGCAAGCAGTGAGGAAGACCCTGTGTTTCCTCCCAGGGAGCCTCCTCGACCATTCTGGCAGGACAGGAATATGATGGGCATGAGAGAACATGAAGGAGGAAGGGTATGGAATCCAAACTGGCTACCCAGGTAAAAGCTGGTGGGAACAAAATCTATAAGAGATGCCAGGTGGAGTGGCCTTGGGCAATCAAATGACTAACTCCTTTATCTCGGTTTTATTTTTCTCCATCTGTAAATATGAGCCCTGAGCTGGCTGATCTTTGTGGCCCCATACAGTTCACCATATCTTTTGAGTGATAAAGGGGAAGCAATGCAGCACCCGAAAAATGGACTACTTGTGTGGGCTGTGAACAACCCCTTCGCCCCCACTCTTTCTGTAGTCACCTCCCAGAAGAGCTTGAGAGAACACAGGAGAACTTGAGAATGAATCCTTCTTGCTCTCCTTTGCCATAACAGTTTATACATATATCACACGATAAGGAGGACAATTATGCTAAGTGAGATAAGCCAGGCACAGAAGGACAAATATGGGAGGATTCTGAGAATAGTCAAATTCAGAGACAAAAGGTAAGGTGTTGGTTCCCACAGGGTTAGGAGAAGAAAGCAGAAAAAACTCTGGGTATAGAGTTTTCATTTGGGATGATGAAAAATACCTGTAGATTTTGGTGATGATTGCTGGGCCATCCCAACCATGTAAATGTACTTAATGCCATCAACTACACATTTCAAAATAATTGAAATGGTAGATTTAGTGTTATGCATATCTACCACAGTTTTCTAAGATCAAAGGGGTAGGCAAAGGGACAGAGCCACTCACCACCAGAGAATGAGCAATCACAGGATACCCACCTCACACCATTTGGCAATTCACTATCCCAAGGAAGAACCTAATCAGAAATGATCTTGAGAACAAGAAGGGGGCATCTCTTGTGGCAAGGGGATTGGAGTCTCAGTGCTATTAATCACCAGCCACTGTATGAGTTGGACTCCAGGTCAGGGAGATGACCCATATGGTGCAGCAAACCATTCCTGTCTCACCCACTGCTCCCCTCAGTAGTGTATTTCAGTAAATCTGCCTGTTCCACACCCCACCCTGTCTCTGGTGAATCCTCTCATCCCCTGCACCTCTGGTCTACACCCAGTTTTTGTATGCATAAATAAATTAAAAAAAAAATCTTCCCCTTGTTTTAAAAGAGAAAAAAAAATAAGCAAGAAGGGAAAAGGCATATGTCAGTCAGTCCTGAACCCAATCACAGGACAAGAAAAGCAACTATTCCAGCACAAGGAGAGGGAGGGGTGAACAGAACTGGGTTCTGGAAGATTGCTACAAATACACTGAGAGCCCAAGACAGGGAGTTTCTGGGTTGTATGTCACTCGTTTGTTGAGAGCCATGAAGGCCTTCATTCACCCGGGACAAATGGCTGGGCTACTTTCAATGCTGAAAACAGCCTTGAAATGAATGGTGAATGTGTCCCATTTGCTTGCCAAGCCCTGACACACTAGCTCATCAGCTCCCTGTCAAATAACTGGGTACAGCTGTCCTTTTTGAGGGGGAAACTGAGGTCTGAGGCAGAGAACTACCCAGTGTTTCAGGAGATGCCAGGTCCCGACCATGCATCCTGGCTTTCAGCACCCCATCTCCTATCTCAACATCCCTTCAAAGGCTCAACGATGCAAGAGAAACATGTTTCTCATTGAAATCTGCCTTATCTTGGTATCTTCCTCCCACAGTTAGAGCCAAAGAAAGATTAGATAGGGATGGAAAAGGGGTGCCCACTGCTCAGCAGAGGTGGAAGCTTGGCTCTTTTCCCAGCTTTGCCCTGTGGTTCCTCGGACTGACTTCAGAGTCCAAAGTGCTCCCTCAGTGACCTCAGCCCAAACTGCCCCAGGCCTGCTTCCTCCAGCCAGGCCCCCAGGTCAGGGCCTGCTCAGGACTCCCCCACTCCCGACCATGGGTGAGCAGGTAGCTGACATCACAACTCAGCCAGCCAGCTTAAGGTTTCCAGAGGCTGCTGGCCGGGCCACGGCCTCTGCTGTGCAGCCCACGCAAGGGAAGACGGAGAGCGGGGAGGAGCCCACGCTCCTCACACATGAATGCCATAACCACTCGTTCCAAGTATTTACAGATCTGTGGATGGAATATGTATTTTCAAGATCTTTTAGTGACAATAAAAACCAGTTGTTTTCCGCCTGCCAACTCCACCCCAGGGTAACAGTTTCTTCTCCCATGTCTATTTAATTTTACTTTGACTGAACTAGATTTCTGGATGGCAGGGCCTTTTTTCTTTTTTTCACCATATATACTCAGTCACCCAAAGCAGGCCATGTAGTTTTCCTTGAACTTAATAAACAAAATGCACATATTTACTTGGAAAGGGGCTTTCCTTTTTTTATGAAAAAAGGAAGTCCAATTTCCATGTCCTTGCCATTCCCCGTGATCCATATACTCATCTGACAAACTTTTATTTTATGTCTACCACTGTGCCAATGACTATTTAAGTATAACCAGGCCCAAGTGTGTTCATTCTGAGACACAGATTACCTTCACTTTTCAACACAAAGTGCGTTTTCTTTGTCAGTGGTACAAAACGAACAGTGCATCTCACAACTAATAGGCATCTTACGTTTGGTAAAATGTGGCATGAGATAGTCAGTCCCTAGGCAGCTTATAGATGTTGCAATTACTATGCTGGCAGCCAGTTTTCTCATCTGTGGGAAGAAGCCCAAAGTTTAGTTTGGAAAAGTTAAGCCTACTTTTTATAAGAGATCAAACTGCCCGTCAGAAAAAGAGAGCAAACCTCCAAACAGCAGCACAACCAAAACACCTTGAAAGAACAGTGGGGTCTTGTGAGGACGGTAAGCCAAAGTGTAAAAGCTCCTCAAGGATTTTTTCTAGGAAATATTCCCAAAGACCAACAGTGAAAATTAGTTTTTTTTTTTTTCTTTCCCATTTGGCTAATTTTAATGTCGCATAGTACAGCGTTACTCTTTATGAGGTAACATATAAATGGAGGGGGGAAAATCCTTCCAGAAGGCAAGGAAAATTTCTGGGGGCAAAGAAATCTTTTTCCACATTGAAAAAAAAATCACCAACTAAAGAAATTGCCACCTGAGCCCTCAAGTTTGCAAAACTGGAAAAGACAGCCGAAAAGAAAATGGAACTATCCTAGCGGAAGTTATGTTACATTAGCCACATTTCTACCAGGAAACCTTAACAATTACTGGAGGAGAAGCTAGAAACATGGCTGAGAGCAAGGTCTTGACCTCCCAGAAATTGTAAATCAGATCCTCACATCTCCGGGATAAACTAACGTAAGAAATGGTGCCTGTGGCCCTGAGCTGTTAACAGCAGGATTATTAGTGTTGCATCCTGCAAATTCTATATTGGCCTGTTTAAGAGAAAGAGCAGCACTTCACTGTCATAGAGCAGGAACAGCAAAGAGAACAAAAAGCAGAGCAGGGCATCCTAATTGAAGCACAGCAGGCGGGCTGGCCGCCATGTTGAATCCAGAGACTTTGCACCATCTAACTCTTGGCTTTCCCACATCTGGTGCTTGATTCAAGCTGATCCAGCTGCATTCCTGACCATCAGCATGCAGGTGTTTCTACTGATGCTTTTCCCTGTTGGGGGAAAAAATGTGCTCTGAACTGAGGGGTAAAGTGCAGGGGTAAAGAGACAAGTGGCCAACCCAACCTGCCACAGAGTTAAAAATGCACCACCCAGGGAGAAAGCAATGGGGTGGCATGCCCAGCTCCACTGAGGCCACAGGAGCTCAAGGATATGTGGGCAGAGGGCGAGCATGTGTGCTGACCCAGAAGGAGTGTACCCGTTGTTCCGACAGCTCACAGAGCCTCCCAACAACTTGAAGTTTCCCCACTGGGGATGTCAGGGCCACTTAATGCAAAGTTTGATCCCTGGAGTAGGGAGTAAAACATTCTTTTTCTTCTATGTTGTGTGTCAGCTTGTATTGCTGAATGTCTTTGTTTCCTAACTGAATCCCATCAGTGTGGCTGACTGCCTCACTCACTTGAAACAAACTGAGCTAGGAAGCAAGTTCCTCAATGTGGCTGCTTCTCCGGGGAGCTAAGAAGAACAGGGCAATGCTCAGTCCCTGCAAAGAAAGGGAAAACTCCTATTTATTGTCTTTTAAGGTCATTACAAGCAGCACACACCAGATAGTCTCTCTTGTATCCCAGCTAAAGAAGCCTGGTATACACCACACCCGTCACTCCCGTGCAGAAATAAAGGCCTCTCAGGCAGTGGCTATCCATCTGCTCTTTAACGAGGTAGGTAGCATGACAGAATAAAAGAACTCCAGTTGGATTTCCTTTCTTCTAAAATAAGTAGTCTTGACCACACAACCTGGATGGTCCAGAACTCAAAAGTTCTATGAACTTAAGAAAAAATAATCTCAGGCTAGAGAAACACACTCTCAAATATCAATAGCTAGTCACACATACTCACCAAGGCATGACTGATGAATTATCAAATTAAGATAATAATTACATATTTTAATAAATTACTTGATATTATAATTATTTCATTATTATAGTAAGATCTAGCCACCCTCCCCCACCATAAGTAGTCTGCAGGTGACTTGATGACTTAGAAGCTACCGATTAAAACGGGGAAAAGATGACCAGAGGCAGGTAAGTTACCTGAGCACCTGCTATACACTTGCCCTCCACCCCGAGGTCAATCTTCCACCTTTAAATTCCTTGGGCTTATCTTCAGCTCATGATCAGCCCATAACTAGTTTAACAAGTTGCCACAAAGCACATAGCTGCCAGAAATTTGGGGGCAACCAAAATTGGGGAGGATTCAAAATTAGCAATTAGGAATCAGAGACGTATACCTAATAGTGAGTCCAGGTTGGTGAGTTGCACACAAGGCATCTGAGCATAAAAAAAAAATGGATTCTAGGCTTCTAGCTCCTTAATGTTAACTTTGGTTCTGAGTTCCCACGTTCCCCTCTGGTGAATGATAGTATGTTGGTGAGTTATAAAATGACTCTATAATTCTCTGGGAAACCACTGATGAATGTTTGATGAGGATTTTCAAAGTTGAAAAATTAAATCTTAATTTATTCTAGGTATGGATAAACACTGGATACAGTGTCTAGCACAGTGCTTTGCACTCATCAAATGTTAGATGAACATATATATGAGTCAATGATTGATCAGGGTCACAGAATTTGAGTTCCCTGATAGGAGAACACCTTCTGCCAGATACCTCCACACTATTCAATTCCACGTTTCCACTCATCTTTCCTTCAGGAGTAGGACCCAAAAGAACAATTGAACATAAAACATCAATTGAAATTACCTGTCAGTTTACTATAATTCCCTGGAAAGGTGGGCAAACTTTTAAATGTGAGCCTGGTGATTTCTACGCTCTGAAGAGGATCTATGACATCTCAAAGTGGCCTCTTAGTCACCCTGCATGAGGGCCCTTCAGGAACACACTGCCTTAGTCGGGTAGCAAATGCTTCGGCTCAGGACTTCTGAGAAATTTTATCTATGTCCTTTTTCTCTATATTCAAATGTATCTTTCGGAAGGAATCTCAACCGGGTGTGGAAGAAAAGCCTACTGTTAAGGGAGCCTGGGCAGTGGACCACAGACTTGGCGGCAGGAGGCGAGACCCAGCTTTTAACAGCCCCGATGAAGCAAGCATGTAAGCATGGAAAAGCAAAAGTTACTGCTGTTAGAAAGATGAACTGGAAGAATTTGTTTACAGTGCTACATTTGCCGTCTATCATTTCATCTGAGTTCATTTAAAATGACAACAAGACAAAAAGGTTGTGACAAAAATAGGAGCAGCAAAATGCAGAGTAGACCAAATTTTCCTGAGGGCCCTGTTGTCCTCCAGCAAGAGTGAAGAAGGCAGACAGAAATAGCAAATGTAGAAATAATGTTAAGAACAGCAATTAACGGTAACGACTGTTAATTGTTAATAGCAGAAATAACAGTAATCTAAGGGTAGCAGACAGAACGTGTCCGTTCTCAGGGAGCTCGGGCAAAGGGTCTGAATTCTTCAACTTCAGTCACAATTACCAGAACCCTGAGACTCTATCATTGTTCAATGTGAACGCACACACCTGCGCTGCTCATCTAGCAAGGCCCCGGCCCGTGTAAGACCCTCCAGTGCACTTTATCATGTCTGCTTAATGAAGACCCGGAACAGGTGGCTCCAAATGGACATGAAGACTCACAGCACCTCCTGTTAACACTCTTCTTGGTGGGAATTCTGTACAAAACCTAGTCTCAGGGACATAATGCTGACTCAAGAGAAACAGCCTGCACAGTGTCAGGCCGAACCTGCAGTGGGGGCCTGACCTGAGCCACATCTCAGCATCCATATAAAAGACAGGAGTGAGGGAGTTGGCCTTTTAAAAGAACAGGGTATGGGCTAACTTTTCCCAGAGAAGAGCCTGGTGATCAGGCCACAACAAGTGACAAGCCTTAAAAGGCCCCCGGGCATCATCTGCTCTCTAGGCAACATCCAAGCCTTGCCTGGGTGCTGATTCAAAATTCCACTTTAACCCAAAGTAATTTGAGGAAAGGGGAGAGAAATCCCTACTGTGAGGGTGATGGCTTTCTTGCTTGGAAAGACGTGACAGGGGTTCCTTCTCTGCCCTGGGAAGGCCCGCTTCAGCCCTTCCAAATCCTGGGCAGAGTGGTGCTGACCCCTAGGGGAGGATAGCAGAAGGACAAGTGTGGTGACAAGGCCCGCTAGAGTTGCCAACTGGATCTTGCCTGTGCGTGCATGGAACAGTTTGACCCTTACAGCCTCTACACTTAATCCCCCCTACCCCAGGCTGCCTACCTTCACCCCTAGAGAAGATTCCCAAAACCCTGGACAGGGATCTCCCACTCAGAAGGGCAAAAACAATACCAGAGAGAAGCAGCTCGTTGGGCAGGATGAAGGTAGAGGATATCAAGCTCCAAAAAGAGGCACCATGGGTCTGTTGGCCCAGGAGGAGGCCAGAGGGAGCAGGGAATGACAAATGCCACAGTGCTTACCAAACTCGCTCGCACAAAGATGTTCAATTATGGCTTCAGATTTCAACTCATTGTCACATGGTGGACACACCGTTGTGCCTAGGAAGGGAAAGAAGAAAAAACAGAAACTGTGAGCAACAGGGCAGAGTGCCACGAGCATTTGTCCCAACAGACAGACATTAGCACCAGGAGCAGGCTGAGAGCTGACGAAGGTCTGCAGCAATTTTCAAGGGCAATCTGAAAGTCAAAAAGAAGATGCCTTCAGCCCAGGACCCAAGCCGCAGACAGACAGGTGACCTCTTGAAAATTCAGAATCAAGAGTCTAAGACACCATGACTTAAGCCTACATTATCCGAGGCTGTGAGTTATGAGATGTGGAGGTTCCTGCAAAAATACAACTATTCCAGTTGTTTGTGTCCGGTTTTCCCGCCCCTCGCCTTTAAATACCCCCTCTGATTCCTCCCTCTTTCCCATTCCCAAACTTCCAACCAGACAGTCCATCCATGTGACCAGACTGCCAGAGCCAAGAAAAAAACTCGGCCAGATTCACCAACTCCAGCAATAAGGCCCTGAACATCCCTCTCCAAAAGGGCTATTGCAGCCTGAGTTCCTGCAGGGGCGGGGAGTAGGAGCAGCTGAGTGGGGGGCTTCAAGCAGCACTAGCAACAGCTGCCAAATGGGAGGACAGCGCTGGACATGAAAACAAGCATTTTCATGACTTTGTGAAGTGCTTTGAAGGGGGAGGTGTGTGTGGCCTGCGTGCGAGTGATTGTGGGGCGGCGGTGGGAGGAGGCTTCCGAGGCCAGGGTCAGAGGGGCCTCCTCCAAGGCAAAATGCTGCTGAGACTGTAGGGAGCCCAGAGAAGATGAGGCCTGGTATTTGTGTTGTGATGGCCCCACGATTGGAATATTAGAAGGAGGGGGTGAAAGGCGGGAAACCGAGAAACGTGCAAGGACAGGAGAAAGTGGTACAGTGGAAATGGCTTGTCACCAACCCCACCACCAACAGCACTAAGCCCTCCGCCTCACCACCATCAAACAGCTTGAGGTTTTAGGATCTTGGGAAGCACATTCCAGGGCACTCCACCTCTGGCACCGCACCAGAGGCTAAGCCGGATTGGAGTGAACTAGTGCGGGAAAACCACCCCCAGAAAGGATGAAACTTGAGGCTCTTCATCGTCCTCCTCCCCTCTCTAGTGGCTTCTGTGGCAGTGTCTCCTTCCCCACTGGGCTTCCCTGCAGCTCAGTGAGTAGGCAAAGTCCCCTCCAGTGTAGATAAGAGAGGGGGAGCACAGCTTCCCAGGTGTGTGCTGCCCTCAGGCTATAACTGGTGAGTGGGCTGGCAGAAGTGGGGAAGAGATGCCCACCGCCCCCCATTTCTAAGCAGAGGCCACACACCTTCATCTTATTTGATATATTCCTCTCCCTCTTCTACCCTGTACCCAGGGTCCAACACTATCCGGATTCTCAGCATGGCAAGGACCACGGTTACCCATTCTGGTGCTGGGGGCCCAGATGTGAGTTTGCACCCAGAATTTGAAATTGGGTTCTAGGGTAGTGTTTCTGATGAAGGGGGGGGGGGTGGAAATAAGCACAATTTTGCTTTATGACTCCTGCTTCCATGGAGAAAAATAGGAGAAAGGAAATCCCACCATATGGGAACGACAGAAGTAGCTACTCTGGGAGAACAACCTCTGTTTGAAGGTTTTCCTGGCCTAAGTTATTTTTAAAAAAGAAAAAAGTATTAACCAGATAACTAACAAGGCTATTAACCAGCTAACTAACAAGAGCATAATACGAGGTCGCTATCTCCTTATGTGGACATGCATAGGTCACCTCCTCTGCACATCCCGAGTCCCCCTGACCTGACTGGCAATGAAGTCTCTGTACCCCATGCGGCATTTTCCTCAGTTCCATCAGTTACATTTGGCCTAGTGCCTCTCCAGAGGCAAATGCTTCTTGGGGTGAGCTGTGTTCTTGGCATAAATTTTTCCCATTTCAACTTTTCTTGCAGCGGAGACTCTGGAGCAGCTTGATCCAGAGAAGGAAGGAATGTGTAATGCAATATTAATCTGGGCCCCTTTTGGGGCGTCCTGGGGGCCCTGAGGCGGCCTCCACAGGAGAAATCCACCAGTCACCCATTGGAGACTAGAACTAAGTTGCTGTTTTCAGTTGTGTTGAAAGCAAAGGAAAAAGAACTAAAAGGTTTTATTAATGTTTAGGGGGAGAAGGAGAAAGTCTAACATTGGAATCGGGGTTAAATGAAACTTTGAAAATCAAGGCATTCACATGCACACAGTTTACACACGTTCCCTTACACAAACATGCAAGCTCTACTGCTTGCACACAAAACTTTCACACACACACAAGCACTCACACACAAGCAGACCCACCGATGCGCGCCTGCTGTCACACCCAGAAACACTCTCATACACACAGCAGGTCTTCCCTCACCAGCACCTCAATACAGAGAAGTGGGAGCCGGGTGCAGGCTGGGGGCAGGGGCTCTTTGCAGAATGAAGACACTCTGTGGCCGCTGCAATCAGTGCCTGAAACAGCCAGGCTGATTTAAAGCATAATGTGCCTAAACAACAAAATAAGCTAAACATATGTCCTCATTCATACAACTTGAGTCAGTAAAACCTGGCAGGGGCAAGAATAACAATTTATCAGCCTGGGAGTGGACAGATCTAATGTAAGTACAGGGTTTAGGAAAAAACTCTCCTGGAAAAAGAACAATGGCCTCTCTCCTGACAGCTGCTGATGCTGCTTAGGCATCATCTTTGGAGCAGGGTAGGATGTGGGGGGGAAGAGGGGAGGCAGGAGGTGGAGTATCTTTGGACTCATTTCTCATTATCTGGTTTATCTTTAACAGCACATGGCCACAAAAGCCTGCCATACCTCAACATTGCATATGCTCAAGTATGTGGACGGGAACTTGTCCGCAGCATGCAGCACTAGGCATTGTTTTGAAAATGGAGTTTTAGTTTCAAAGATAAAAAGATTAAAGAACGAAAAGTAGTGGCCGTGTAATGATTCACATCTAAGAGTACCAGTTCCTTTTGGGGCCACCTGTTGTAGTGTTATGAGCACCAGCAGAGAGGCTGGTCTCAACCTGCCCTACACACCCACGCAGGCACATACACAGCCTGCCATCGCCATGCTCTGCTGACCTTCTGTGACCATTTGGCTTCAGAGACAGTCATGTGGGACTCCCTGCAACAAGGGGATCCTGGGAAGGACCCTTATAAGCTTCCCACCAGAGCCACTGAGGAAGACTCAAATCCCACATCTGACTGGTCCCCTCCCAGTTTTCCACTGTTAAGCAGCTGGTCTTGGAAGGGTAACCACTGGAGGTTTGCTGGGATGGAGGAAGAGCAGAGGCCCAGGTGGAGGGGCGAGCCAACACACAGTGCAGCGGCAGCGGCCGAAGCAGCAGTTGTTTGGTTTCCCCATGCCACCCCGTCTTTTGGAGGGCTGAGTTGGAAGGACTTTCCCTTTCATCAGCAGACACCCCTTCACATGGCCCTACCTTCCTTTTAGAAGTGCTTCTCCAAGGCACTTATTACTTTGGAACTACAGACTATCCCAGAAAGGAACTGAGAGTGGACTCAGCTCAGTGCAGACAGAGGTGGCCCCAGCCTCTCAGGGCAAAGCTGGGCTAATCTCCCACCAGCCAGCAGAGGAAGGGGAGAAGCAAAATCCTGTGGCTGCAGGGGATGGTTCCACACCGACAGAACACAAAGTGCTTTGTTTGCTCTAGGTAATTGCTCAGCTCAGGCTCTCCAGGGCTGCATTTCCCTAAGGTTAACCCTGTGCAGACAGACACCCAGGAAGCAGAAAGCAGAGATGCCCAGACATCCCCACTGAAGGCTGGTGCCACCTTTGCTACCAGGAAGGGCTTTATGCCTCCCAGCATTGGTCATTTGGACCTACCTCCTCCCTCCCAGAAATAAGCAAGAGCATTCAAAATTCAAGGTTCCCCTTTCCAGTAACTATCCTCATCTTCAGTAGACATTTCTTTCTGACCTCACTTCATGAAAAGCTAAGTCAGTAAGCAGAGGGACTCCCCCACACACCCTACTTAAAGACTGCGGAGGTCAGGAGCCTTGCGCTAAAAATACCCTATGGATTCCCCATTCCAAGACTACCTCTATTCCCAGCCTTACCTCTGCTTCCAAGAATTCAGGGTTAAATTCGATCCCATAAAAGTCAGGCCACAGTACTGGATTTTTTTGCCTGTCTGTTTTAGTTTTCGGTTTTTCGGTTTTGATTTTTTTGCCTCTCCAGATTTTTCCCCTCCCACTTGAAAGTTGCCCTTCGGTGGGAAGGGGTGCTGAGAGGAACCTCAGGTGGGTCCCTGAGGTGGTTAAGAAAGTGTCCAGCTTTCAGAGCCTCCCTCCCAAATGAGAGGTGAACAATGAGCTAATTACATTTTTATCTTTCTAATTACCTGAGGATTTGTGTGAGAAATGCAGGGGGTATGTGAGAATGAGGGAGAAGAGACTTTCCATCCCCCCAAACCCTCCCAAAGCAGAGGCTGTGATCTGAGCGGGGTGGAGAAACAGAAATCCCCAGTTTCTAAACTTTTTTTTTTTTTCTTGCATCAATCCTGGAGCTACTTGGCCGAATGAGGTCAAGAAATGAGGTCTTTTTTTTTTTAATCCTCATTGAACCAATGAAAATAAACATACTAAGCCTTAGCATTTTCTTGGTCTTTCTAAGTTTTCTACACTTTGGAGGGTTTTGATTCTCCCCCCGGGCATCCCGTCTCGGATGTTAAAAATTTCCGTGGGGGACTACTCGGTTCACTCCCAGAGGAGAGACGAGCTCTCCGATTATTTAGATCTCAAGTCTTTGTTCCAGGTGTGGAAAGGCGAGCCAGAATCCCAGGAAGCGCCTCTCCAGGAACGCGACCAAGTTTGCTGGGGGCCGAGAAGCTTTCGCTGCTGCCGGGCAAGCCCCGCCGCACACCTACGTCTGGAAAGGCACTAAAGGGCACCGCCGACAGACAAGAAGCTTTTAAAACGCGTTCTGCACAGCTGGAAAGCAAACTCTAGAGAGCACGTCGGAAACCTGGGGTGGGGGCGGCAGCTGCGCGAGAGGCCAAGAGGCAATGGCTGTCCCGCAGCCTTGGCAGCAGCCGGGCCAGTCTCAGGGTCCCAGCCCGCCCAGGGTGGGGGGTCTCGCGGGCGCGTTTGGGGACGACCTCACCTTGGGGCTTGGAGGCTTCGGTGGCATTGGGCGGGGTCATGGCTATGCAGACGTCCCCCTCGGGGAACTTGTCACACTTGAGCATCTCGGGCCAGTAGAAGCCGAAGAACTGCATGACCGGCTCGCACGAGTCGCGCACGGCCTCGCAGAGCCAGCGGCACGGGTAGATGGGCCGGTCGAGGCAGACAGGCGCGAATAGGGAGCAGAGGAAGACCTGGGTGCCAATGTGGCAGTTCTTGTTGAGCAGGGGCACCCAGCTGCTGGCCTGCTGCTTCACTTCGGCCATAGTCTCGTGCTCCAGCAGGTTGGGCAGTACCATCTTCTTGTAGCCCACGTTGTGGCACAGTCGCAGGTCCACTGGGATGTCCACGCACTGCGGCGGTTTGGTGTAGAAGCGCCCGCTCTGGTACGAGCCGATGTCCGACTGGAAGCTCACGTAGTCGTACTCGCTGGCCGAGCTCGCGGCCAAGAGCCCGGCGGCCAGCGCTAGCAGCACGCCCAGGGCGGCCCAGCGGCGGCCCCAGTCGCCGCGCCCGCTGCCCATGCTGGCTCAGCGCACTAGCTACCGCGACGTCGGGGCTCCCTCCGCCGCCTCCCCGCACGCGTCCCGCCGCAAACTTCCAGGAATGTCCAGGGACAAAAGGCGCTGTCCCCACCCCTGCCCGGCTCCGCGGCCGCGCTCCTGCCCAGTCCACAGTGTGTGGCGGCCCTCGGCCTGCCGCAGGCGCGGC
>NW_004567115.1:25976479-26009016 GCF_000260355.1 Condylura cristata
CGGCCGTTCATCGACGAGGCCAAGCGGCTGCGCGCGCTGCACATGAAGGAGCACCCGGACTACAAGTACCGGCCGCGCCGCAAGACCAAGACGCTCGAGTGCTGCCGGGTTCCCCCGACGCGCGGCGGGCTGCTGGCGGCGGGCGGGCGGGCGCGCGGCACCTACTCCTGAGGCTGCAGGACCCGAGTGCCCCGTGCTCCTGTTGCAAAGCCCTTGGAGTCTCCGCGAGCAGCCAATCAGCTCCCGGCTGCCGCGAGCCGCACTCATTTAGCACGTCAGTCACCGGTGCAATTAACCAATCACTTCACTCGCAAGAGGGTTCGGTTTACTAGAACTAAACACAGGTCAACACCCCTTGAAAAACAAAACCAAAAAAATAAATAAATAAAAGAAGGGGACCCGGGGAGGAAGGAAACCGAAAAAAGAAAAAAAAGAAAAAAAAAGAGGGACCAGATAGAAGTGTCAGGGAGAGGTCGCATGCTGTAATTAATGTGAATAGGCTCACAGAAAAGCAAGAGACCTTAACAGTCCCTGAAAGCATGAGAACTTTTTTGAGAATACTTTTTCCTAATTTCAAGCAGCAGCCCATCAGACAAGCAGCTCACCTCCCTGGTTTTGTTCTCTGCAGTTGCAGTACAAAGACAGGCGGTTTCCCAGCATTCAGGGGCTGGAGAAAAGCTGAAGCAAAAAACTGGTTGGCTAGTCTCTGCAGACAGGGGAAGTGTAGTTGTGGTTGTTTGCTGATTTTAAAAATGCAATACCTTTCCAGGTGGGAGGATCAGCCACTGGCCTTCAGGTAGCATGAGAAGCTATAGGTAAATGTGGTTCAGAGTGGTGGGAAATATTGCTCAGAGAGGTGTGTCAGCTTTAGAAGACAGAGACTGACAGAAAGGAAAAGAGAAAAAAATCTCTACTCAAGTCCCAATCCGACAGCAAGTGTGTGTGTAAACGCATATACACATGTTTGTGGTGTAGAAAGCCAAAACATTAAAAACACATGTGCACTTATCAGCATAGCTTGTGTAAATATCAAGTCCATCACTCAGGCACACATGCTACATTCAGAGCTGACTCTGGAACATCAAGTCAAAACCAAGAGAAAGCAGAAGGCAGGCAGAGAATAGTCACAGAAACACAGCTTGTCCTTCCAAGCTAGCCCCCCTGGGAACAGAAGCCTCCCTGCCACCATCTACCTCGAGTTCCTGGGAATTCTTTGTTTCAAGCATTCTGTGGAGAGGGAGGGTCAAGCTGCAGAGAGCTGGGAGTGTGACCATGATGGATCCCAGGGACAAGAGACAACAACGAATGCTTCATGGACTCTGGTGGGTCTCAGCACTATGTGTCCTTGCATTGTGGGTAGAAGGAGATGAAGGATGCTGAAATCCCCACATCTGAGCAATGTGGTGTCTCCCCATGTGTCAAATGAGCCACGGATCTTAGAGTTCAAGGCTGACACCTTACGAGGTACTGCCTTACAGAGTCAACTTGTTTGTAAAGGTCTGGGGAAGCTTGCTTTGGACTCTACAGACCTAATTTCTTGATGGACAGATTCCAAGTAAAACTTCTAGAATTTGTGAAGATGCGAGGCTATTTACTTAAGGCAGTCAAGGGTGCACAGAATGGACATTGTGACTTACTTCACTCTGCACACGGGAGGCATCTGCAGAAAGTCAGCTGCTCTGTCACTTCTAGATAAGGCATGCCGAAGAAGAGAGGCAGAATGAAAAGAAATAGCACTAGAAAGACAGACTTGGATGGCAAAGGGTTAATCCCTGAACAATT
Organism: Condylura cristata; assembly: GCF_000260355.1. Lineage (NCBI taxonomy): Eukaryota > Metazoa > Chordata > Mammalia > Eulipotyphla > Talpidae > Condylura > Condylura cristata. The sequence goes on from NW_004567115.1 coordinate 25,978,262, forward strand.
GGGAAAGCTCAGCCCTAGAAGCTGGGGAAGCCATTCCTCCCAGAGAATAGACCGCAGGAGACCAGGCAACTGTGTCTCAATTCAAGGGGCATTTAGAGAAAAATGCTGTTTGGTAGGGGGTCCTTTTCTCTCCACACAGCCAGGCCCTCCGTCCCAAGCCCAATGCATCTGCTTCCTCTCTCACTGGAAAAAGGGGTGTGTGTACATAACATCCTCACACCTCTGAATCCAGGCTTAGCTGACCTTTCATTCATGCTGGCACTTTCCCCAAAGGGTGGGAGGACTTGGGAAGATGATTAAAATCCTGAAAATTAGGGACATACTTCCACCCTTCCTAGATGTCCCAAGTCAGAGTAAATCCCGCTAAAGCATTCATAGGAGGACCCAGCCTATGTGTGACTGATCCCTATCCATGTGATCCCCTCCAATTCCCAAATCCCACCCCACTCCCAGAGCCTTAACTGCTCTAGAAAGAGGCCTTTTGGGTAGATCGGGAACACAACTGTGCTGAGAACAAGGAATGTGGGTATAAGACCCCAGATTCCTATACCTAGTGCATGACTGGGTCCTCCCAAGGCCAGTTGGAAAGGAAGGACTCCTGTGTTGGTCCCAGAGATGGACTTGAACCCAGGCCTGGAGTTATGGAGACCAACTGCCTGTAGCCAGGTCCTTCACAACAAACAACCTAATGGAGAGACACATGCAATCTGTTTTGTGGGTTTTGGATTTATTTTTTTTTTTTTTTTGGTATCATATTGTCAAACCTATGCATTTCAAAGCCCAGCCTACCTTTTCTTAATGGCAAGAATGTGTGTACAAAGGAGAAAGTTCTAGAACAAAATTTCTTTAAACATGCTATTGACGTGACAGAGCTCCCAGAAACCAGATTCCAGAGAGCTGTGAAAATTGGATGGGCTTTCCCTGTTGCTTCATAACAACGGCCAGAAGGCATTCTTCATCCTCTCCAGTGCCCAGAGCTGGCTGTTGGAGGGAAGCAGGCACCTTGGGGCTGGCTGGCATCTCCCTGGTGGCCTCTCTTCCTGCCCCTGTTCTCTCCTCGAAAGACCAGGGAGAGGGCTTATTCAGCCTGCCCCTCCTATTCTGTTCCATTCTATTTTTATCAGTAGTTTTCTGACACTCTGGAGACACCCTCAGAATCCTCTCCAGCCTGGAGCAGTGGGCAGGGCCACCCAGCCTGCAGTCTGAGCTGGGTGGCGGTAGGCTGGGCTGTGCAGAGAAAGTTCTGGCCCATCGTCAGGAAACCTGGGGCGTGTCCTCAGCTCAGCGCCTCAGAGGCAGGTGATTCATGCTTTATCCCTTTCGCCTTTGACTTCCCCACCTGTAAAGCAGAATTATCAATCCCGGCCCTTGCACCTCATGAAGTAAGAGAATTCTTGCCACCTAATATCCATGAAGCACATAGCTAGGTTTTCAGGAAGTCTGGGATGTTTACAGTGATGTACCTCATGCATCATGAAGCACGTGGATATTCTTAGGGGAACAAGCATCTTTTTTGTTGCCCTTCTATGGAGGTGAGACCTATCCTGTGGATCCCCAACCCCTCTGAACTGGTGGGACCTACTGTCGAAGGTTTGGCAAAGTCTAAGAAGAATCATCAAAAATCATCAAAACTCATAGTTAAAGGCAAAGTCCAACCCCAACTCCTCCCAATACAAGCATTTCTGTGCACTGTGTGTGTGTATGCGTGCACGTGTGTGATAAGACATTCATCAGTTGAGGGCTGGTTCAGCATCCTTGGGCCCTTTCGCTTCTTTGGGACTCAGCCACCAGGTTCAAGCCACTCCGAGCCTACACATTCATTCTCTTGGCAGTTTTTACTCCTTTATGGATATATTGATTTATTAAATATGCATATTGTACAAATTATCTACCACCTTCCAGAGGGGACAGCTAAAAATAAGACCTACTTTTAATCTAACTTTTAAAAGAGAAAAAAAAATATCTCATGGACTATTTTTCTGATTCAAATCCTCACGGACTTTTTGATTGTCCCCAGAAAAGCCCAGCCTACAGTAAGACACCAAGATCCAAAAGTCTCTGACACCTGCCTCTCCCTTCTCCCTCTTATCACCCCAGCTCCATCTCCAGGAAATACTTGCAGCTTCTTGCTTGCTGACAGCCTCTACACGTGTTGCACACATACTGTTTTCTATTCCTCCTCCAGCGCCTCTGTACAAGCTTCAACTCACAGAAAGCCCACATTTACCAACTAAAAATACACCCAGGAAAATTCAAATTCCAAATGAAAAAGAAATAATTTTTAGTATAAGTCTATCCAAATATTGCACAGGACATCTTTATACTATAAATTATTCCTCCTTTATCTGAAGTCTGACTGGAACTTGGTGGGTGTTATGTATTTTATATGGAAAATCTAGCATGGTCTGTCCTACTGTCTTGTACCACCTCCTCTCAGCCCCTCCACCATCCCCAGAACAATTGACCACTGTCTCTTCCCTATGCCTGGAGCACACATGTGGCTTTAGCACTCCTGTCCAAGTTTTATAGGTGTTGGTTTCTGGCTATCGACGACAGGACTGCGAACTCTCAGAGGGCTGGGATGGCATCCTAGTCTACCTCAGCCATCTATCTCTACATCCCCAGCACCTTGCACAGTGCCAGGCATACAGTGAGTGTTCGATAAGGCCCCCTACCTCCACGTGCAATAGGGGAGGGCGAATATATGAAATGCCCAGGTTAAAAGGGATACTATACTGAAGTACTGATTTTGTACTATTTCCTGGAGACAAAGGTAGCATGAATAACTTAGGAGGCTTTTTTCATCTTCCCTAGATCTGAATCCCAAGGAACCTGGTCAACAGTGCCTATGCAAGACTGCAAACTCAGTGTGGAACTTTTATATTAGGCCTCCTCCCATTCCAGAGGCAACCTGGTGGTCAGATGCCTTTCCTCCCCAGAGTCCACATGGAACAGGCTGCTAATTGGAGGGTGGGGTGGATGGGTGAAGCGAGTGACCAATTCTAGAGAAAGAATAGAATTCCATGTAAATCCTACCTGGGCACTGACCCCTAGATACACAATCCTGTATCCAAGCAGGGACTGATACTTAAAAAGCTGGGATTCCTGGAAGCCTCTGACTGAACCTGGGAGGAAGGGGGCAGAGAGGCGAAACCAGAAGGGTGCTCCACTACATAGCAATCCCTGGTGCTGGATCTGGCTTCTAGAGCAAGAACCCCTTTCCCTCTGGCAACCCCCCCCCCAGGGGGGGGCAGTGTAGTGGACTTGACAGTGGCGAGGCCTGTGCATCTGCTGAGATGGCTGCACATTCTCCAAGGAGCCCTGTGCTTATTTACCTAACCCTTTTTGGCGGGCACCCAGACTCCCCCGCCTTTCTCGAGGGCTGGGGCCTCGATATAAATGAGGTGCTGGAGGAAGAATGCAAAGCACCCATCCTCACACACCTCTCCTCTGGATCTGGTGACCTCCCCACCAAGTCTCTCCAGGCAGCTGGGAAGCCCTCCCCTGCAACCTCCCTGCTGCCTATAATGCGCCCCCCACCCCAGAGCACCGCTCCTCAGAAGTAGGGCAACTTGCACCCTGTGTGCTTGTTAACACTTGGGAAGTTGAGCTAGCAGAAAAGCCCTTTATCCCCATTTCACAGAAGAAGATCGAGAGGTTGGAGTGATGAAATCCGTCCCAACAGCCCAGCCTCCACAGCACTTTGTGCCAGCAGACAAAGGAAACTTATCTCTGGATTTCAGAAACTGTTGACTAAGCATGACATCAAATTGCCTCTGTTAACGCCAGTCCTGGAGAGAGAAACCTGGAGGGCCTTTGGCAGTCCGTGCCATTTTATTATAAGTTAATTGATCAGACTCTTCCTAGAGGCCAGCTAGAAGGCAAAGGTGGTTTCGAAAGAGGGAGAAGTGGAGCGATAGGTCTGGGCAAGTGCATATGTATCTGACTGTGGGGTCTCAGGCTGGAAGGAGGGTGGGGTGGACTCACATGTGCCTGTGGCAACTCGAAGGTGGAGGCCGGGATGGCTGTCGGGGCCCCGTCCTCAGGAGCACAGATGACCAAACTGTGCCGGCAGCTGCTCTATGTGGAGCTGACCTGCTGCCATGTGATGCTCAGAAGAAACAGTGAGGAGAAAAGCTGTGAGCCCAGCGGAGAGGGAGGGCTCAAGCTAGCCCACGGAGAGAAGGCGGTACACAAGCTGGCCCAGATGTAAGGCAGAAAGTCTACCTGTGGTGCCCTCAAGAGACTGGACATTTGTGGAGATCCCTATGCAAGACTGCGAACTGAGTGTGGAACTTCTGTATTAGGCCTCCTCCCATCACCAATAGTTGAAACCCAGCATGGATTACCAGCAGTTTGTAACCCGGATGAAAAGAGCCTGTGCAGTCTTACAGGCTTGCCTGCGGGAGGCCAGCACAGAGTGAGTGGACATGTAGCCCACAGAAGGCACTGTGAGATCCCACTCCTCCGTGTGTGAGCTCGCGCTGACACTGGCCCCGGGTGGTCCTCCTGGTGAAGCCGCCCCTTCCTCCTCCTGCCCACGGCCCGGACAGCAGCGGTGCCCACGGCACTGCACACACATTTCTCCCAAACACTCTGCTGGCTGACATGTCAGAACACCTCGAAAAGCGTCTTCAGAATGGAAAAGTGTCTTTGGGCCTGGTATTGTACCAGGATCTCCATAAAATCTCCAGGTTCCCGCCTTGCCTAATAAAGGGCAGAGTTGCCAGGTGAAGATAATAGAAGCTAAAGAGAGAGACGCAGGAGGAGACACGTGGAGCCGACAGACTGTCAAGGAGGGTGCACTTGCTTCTCAGCTTTGGGCTTGGTCGGCTGGGGGAAATGGAAGGAAAATATGGAGTCAAAACACACAGAGACACTTGAAAGAGAGACATGGCTGAGAGATCCGTGGGGAGGCTGATACTGGCTGCCGTTATCTTGTGTTTTGATTTTGCTCTTTTCTTCCAGATGGGCCAACGCTGTTTGGCTGGGAATTTACCCACAAGGGGATGGAAACCTATATCCTTTCTCTTCTTCCTTCTCCATTCATAATCATTCTATTAAAGATTTTTCATGGCCTTCCTTCTCCATTCATAATCATTCTATTAAAGATCTTTCATGGCCACGGTTAAGACACAGCACTGCAAGCTAGCTGCAGCCACCTCGGTGCCAGTTCAATCCCTAGTCCTGGAGGTGACACACATGGCACAGCAGACCTCTCCTGTCTCACCCGCTGCTCCCCTCAACAGTGTACTTCATTGACCTGCCTGTTCTGCTCCCCACTCTGACTATGCTGAGTCCTCTTGCTACACCTGCACCTCTTGGCCTGTACCCCACTTCTGTATGCATAAATAAATCCTTTAAATAAATAAAGATTTTTCACACTGAAGAGTATGCTTTGTCTTTATGCAGTGGGTGGGAGAATCCCTTCAGGGCATGCAAGTCGGGAGGAGCTCAGGGTACCCCTCATTCTGCCCACTAATAGTATCTCAGTATTTAGCCCTAGCACCTGCTGTGTGGTAGGTGCACAGGTGACATGTGAGCCTCTGGATGAGACTGTGCCTATGACCCAGCTGAGTGGTGGGAAGTGAGAGCCACTTGTAAGCCAGGCACTGTGGAAAGCATTTTCAAACAGGCAGGCTTAGAGGCCATGAACCCAGAATTCAGATGGGGTATCAAGAAGTACAGCAGCACTCCTGACACCATGAGAGCACAAGCCCAAAGATAAAGGGCCACACACGGTGGCGTTAGGAGCAGAAAGATGGAGCAGGGTCAGGAGGAATCACAGTGCCAGCTCAGAGCCATCTCTGCTGGATTCTTCCTAGTCCAGACCTAAGATCTGACCTTCACTTGTTTAAGTCCAAGGATACTTGGGTTTTCTCTTCCTTACATCTAAAAGCAAACCCAGCTGACACTGCTCTATAGTTTGGTGTAGTTCTACAGCAGACAGAAAAGCCAAATTCTGAAAGTTGTCATTTTCACTGTCTCCTGGTACTTTACTATGCAAAGTGACAGTGTCCAGAAACAACTGCATCAGTGTCTTCTGGGAACTTGTCAGGTCTCACCCCAACCTTTATAACCAGGATTTACATTTTAACAAGATTCCTAGATGAATCCCATGCATCTCAAAGGGGGAAGCACTGTCCTAAGAGACCTGGTGCTTTGTGTTGCTCTCTCCTATTTCCACCTCCACAGCTGCCCAACACCCTCGTTCTACTGGCCAGTGGGCATGCCACACACAAGTGCCCGTGTTGCTCTGTATCCCTCAATTTAACATCCCACTGGCAGGGTGTTGCCAACCCCCCACGGTTCCAAAGTGACAGGCTCATCAGCCTCCCCGTGGACAGGGCATTCAGACACCTCATTAACAATGAAATCGAGTTCTGAGGCCAGGGGTGGACAGGGAGGTCTCCTCTCTGAAGGAAGCAGCACTGCAGGGGTGATGGAGTTAAAGGGTTGCAGTTAAGCAGCACTGTCCCATGCCCCTGAAGCTGACTGCAGGACAGAGCACAAACACACCCCACTTTCTTCCTGCGCTGCTTTAACATAAGCAGCTGTGTGGCTGGAGACCTCTGTAATTGCTCGGCAGGTCCACATTCCATCATATTTACTGTCATCGTACAAACATTGCCTTTGATCAAATCCATCTAATACTTAGAGTATTATAAGATTTCCTTCCCCCCCAAAAAAAAGCATAAGTTGTCCATCAAACTCTCTTATTATTTATTTTTAACTATGGTCTAGGCCACCAGAGTGCTTAATACAGCAGAAAGCTCCATAAATAACAGCTTCTCTAGCAGCTTCCCCACTCACCCTTGGAGCACCTTCCAAGTTCTGCATTAACTCCTCAGCGTGAGGGTTTTCCAGAAACACCAGTCCATAAATACCTAACTGGCTGCTTTTTAAATTCCCACACAATCTTCACCTCTATCATTTATATTTTCTTTTGTTGCTTTTATCTTTGACTCTTTGACAGGGGAGTAAAAGATTCTTTCCAGAGGATGAAATATTCTGCATCCTAAGTGTTAACTCACCCAGATTCCCAATTTGGGGTTTTATTTCCACTCCCATCTCAAGGAAATGGTCTCCTCGCAAATAGTGGGAATTTCAAATTGGAGTTTTATTCCATTCTCTCTTTTCTCTGACGTAAACTTTGCCCAGGCTAGGTCATGTAGGAAAGAGAACAAGAAAGGCATACTCCCAAGCCCCTGAAATTGTGGAGACAGGAGAAGGATGTACATCAGAAATGACTGAGGGGCCATGTGTACAGAGAAAAGGGTTGAGGCGTGAGGTGGGAGGAGTGTGGATGGGGGTGCGTATCACAGTCAGTCAAGCATGCTCCAGCTTGGAAATTTACCTGCCCATCCTTGCCCAGCAACTCAGACACTACAATGGGCAGCCCCAGAACAAGTCCGGCAGGACTCCAGGCCACCCCTGTTGTAGCTTTAGGAACACAGACATCTCCCTAATCCTCAGGTCTAGCAATTTGGTCAGACTGGGAGGGGGGGGGCAATTCTCTTTCTCCCCATCTTTCTCTCCATCTGTCCTGCCCTACCCAAACTATCCTAAACAAAGCAGGCTCTCAGCCCTCTGGTATCTTTCCCTAAGTTTCAGTAGTTATTATCCCATAAGAATAAACACCCTTGTTACAGATTAAAGGAGGGAGGTGGGGGAAGGGAGAAGATCTAGTCTAAAGCCCTAATAAGGAACGTTCTGAAGCATGAGCTCAACTAGGGGCCAGGAAAGTCACTCTTTCGAACCTCTGTCTCCATAGGAAAGAAGCCCAAACCAGCTGCCACACCCTGCCCTCTTTCTTCCCTCCCAGGCTGAAGTCCTCTGTGGAGACCTAGCTTCGCAAAAACACTAGGAATCAGAGGTAGTGACCCAAGACTCATACAAATGCCTCCTTTGTGCTTAAAAAGACATATATGATAAATGTGTAAGCCCAGGCACTTGGTCTCCAAAGCCCTTTCCCCTTATCTTTCACACATCATATTTCTCTTGGTTCAGGCATAACAGACTCTGGAACAAGAGATCTGTAGGCTGCAAAAAATAAATCCCGTGACCCCTGTTGTCAGCCAGAGGAGGAATGTTCCTGATGGGAAGTGGGCTGCAGAGAAGAAGGGGCTACAGGCACATGCGACATTCAGGTGAACACGCCCTGCAGAGTCACATGTGAGGAGGGGTCCTTTCTCTGCTGCGACTGCCTTCCAGGGTTCTTACTGGGTTCCTGGCCACTCTCAGCAACCTAAGTTCCCACCGCGAGGGCTGGAGATGCAGTGCCCTCCCACAGCTGATTTTCAGGCTCCTCTCGGGAGGTGAAACAGTCCTGTCAGGACCAGGCTTACAGGCTAGAAAGCAAGGGCTGGAGGAGTGCCTGTGGAATGCAGCCCTGTCCCCCAGCCTCAGAGGCCAGCCTGTGGGGCATAATAGAATACATTAGTCCCACAGCCCATTCAGCTCTGCCTCTTTAAGAACAATGGCGGCAACTGAGCTGATTTTTGCCAAATGACTGGCTTTAGTCCACAGGGAGCAGAGTGGAGCCCACCAGACAAAGTCCATATTCAGGACTTCAGAAGGGGTTGGTGGGTGGGCACTGGGGAATTGGGGCCCAACTACTTTTTGAGACCCTCACTCCAAGCATCCCAGCACCCGGGAGAAAGCCTAGCAGTCGTCACCAGCCCCCAGCCCCAGGCCTGGCAGAGCCCACATGGTCCTGACATGGGCAGGGAGGCTCTACTCAGTAAAGGCAGGACAGCTTCCATTTTGTAACGTGAACTGGTCCCAGAAGTTAACTCTTGAACAATACTAAATATTTGGGCTTAGGAAAAGCCAAGTTGGCTGCTTGAAGAGAAAAATGATGTAATAATTCAACCCACATGGAGTACCCGCTGTCACTGGCAACTGCACCCTTTCTGCCTGAGTCTCAGGCCCTTAACTTAACAAGGAAGTTTGACCAAGTAGACCCGACCTGCCCGAGACCCCTTCAAACTTTGAAATTACCCAAAGAAAGACAACCATGCTTCCTCATTGTGCCATCCCACACTACATCAGCAGCTCCAAAGACACAAGACTTGGAAACTGAAAAGCTCAATGCAGATGTTCATAACAGTGCTGACCTTTGGCAAAGGCCATTGTGAACAGAGCAGAGCCAGCACCAAAAATAGAGCTGGACTAATACAAGCTTTTTATTCCTGTCACATGTATGGGAAAAGCAGGGATCAGAGAGCTGAGCTGTGAGGAGCGGAGCCTACACAATCACTCACCTGAACAGACCTTTCTTTGCTCCCTCATTGTCTTTTCTGTGGTGGGCTCACTCTGCTCCCCGCGGGAAAGACCCAGGACAGGTCAGAGGCTTTTACCACTTTTCTTTGTGGTTTTTCTTCTTAAGTATTACATTACCAATGTGGCTGATCCATGAATTTTGCCTACTTTTTTTTTTATGGAGAGAAAATCATCCCACACACTCACAGATTGGATATTGGAAATGGAGTGGCTTAGGAGAGCTATTGCCTTGTCGATTAAATTTGGCCGTCACCCACTCAGCGAGGTCTTTCCTATTTAAAATTGTATCCATAGGAAAAAGACAAAAATTTGCAGGCAAACCATAGATTTGAGACATATAGCAGGGGAGGGAGAAGGAAAAGAATCAAAAAGGGGGGAAAAAAAGTACAAGGGACTATGGGGATGGTTCACAGCTGCTGTGGCAGAGGGAGAATTATGGGAACTACACCTGAGGCAAGAAGTCAAATTTTTTTTTTTTGTATTATTATTATTACAAAAGTTTATTTTTACATCATTTTGTACATTTTTTTTTCCATCTCGATTGTAATCCCCGCGGGTTTCCCATCACCAAATCACCCGTGTGCCATCACCATAATCTAGAAGTCAAATATTTATTTATTTTTTTTAAAGATTTATTTATTTATTTGTGCATACAGAACTGGGGTACAGGCCAGAGGCTCAGGGGCGGTGAGAGGCTTCACCAGAGACAGAGTGGGGAGCAGAACAGGCAGATCGACGAAGTACACTGCTGAAGGAAGCAGCCGGCGGGTCAGGAGAGGTCTGGCTCGCCATGTGGTCTCCTCCGGGGCAGGCGGCAGGCGGGAATCAAACTCATGCGGAAGTGGCTTCAGATTCTCAGTGCTGTGCTTTAACCCGCTGCGCTACCAGGGAGGGCCTAGAAGTCAAATATTTTACAAAAATAAGCGATGATGTAAGAAGACAAAATTAGTTAATTAAATTGCCCTGGCCCTTCCCCCAATCCTTAGTCTGTTTTCTTGCTTTATTTTCATAACTATTTCTCATGTATCCTAGTATACTATGTGTTTTGCTTATGTATTTTATTCTGTCTCCCCACCCTCAACCAACGCCAAAAGGTAAGCTTCCCAAGGCAGAGATTGGTTCCCAGACAAGTACCCTGACACTATAAGCATTCAATACCTAGAAGCTTGTTGAATGAGGGTCCTCCTTCATGGCACAGCAAGTTAAAGCACAGCACTAAGATGCTAAAGCCACTTCTGCATGAATTCGATCCCCATCCCGGAGGTGACCCACATGGCAAGGCAGACCTCTCCTGACCCACTCGCTGCTCCCCTCAGCAGTGTACTTCTGCTCCCCACTCTGTCTCTAGTGAGTCCTCTCACCTCCCCTGCAACACTGGCCTATTCCCCAGTTCTGTATGCATAAATAAATAAATCTTTTTTAAAAAAATTAAAAGCTTGCTGAATGAACTATTGACATTTGGAGAATATAGGATACAAACATAGTGTTATTCAGGTGTTACAAAAAGAATAGAAGGAAGAGAAGGAAAAGGAGGAAGGAATGAGGGAAGGAAAAAAATACCAAAAATCCTAGAAATAAGTATACTGAAATGTTAGTTATTTCTTGTTATTAGAATCATATGTAACACAAACTGCTGTTCTTCATTTTCTATATTGACTCTGTATCACTTTTGCAAAAAAAAAAAAGAGATAAAACTATAGATACTAATTTATTTATTTATTTATTTATTTATTTATTTATTTTAGATACTAATTTTAAAGAAAAGAAAGTGGGTAAATGAAACAGCATAAATCTTTTTCTAGGGCAGATGAACAATGTGAGTCTCTAACATTAGCTTCAATTACATAGGTTCTTAAAAATTCGACTTCATTTGAAATGTCAGGAAATTATTGCAAAAGACTTAGTGTGGGAGGGGGTGAGCTATGGTTCACATTTTCTGGATAATTGCCCCCATTGTCCAGGTCATGATGTGTATGGAGTCATATTCTACATCCTTCTTCCAGACCACACAGAAGTGAAATCAGGATCAAGAACTCTTAGGCCAGCAATCAATCAGCAAATACTTAATGAGCTCCTACTAGGTGCAAACTTCTGTATTGATGTATGTCCTTGCTCTCATACACAAGCCCTCCAAAACGCTCCCATTATCTCTCGTCACCCCGGTCTGCTTTGCTTGGCTATCCTGCTGTCCCAGAGCATCACCGCCCAGACTTGTCACCTAGGCAGTGGACTGTGCATCCCCTAAGAGAAGAGACCTGAGCTTCTCCCACCTGCTCTAACCCTGGACAGGGAGCATGGGAGTTTGAGATAGGCTCAAAGATGTCAAACAGCTGCCCAAAGTCACACAGTAGGTCATTGTGGATTCCAGGCTTCTGATGGCCTCCCAGCACACTGACCTTAAGCCCCTCCACCTTCTTGGCCAGACTGGGCTTGGAACAAACTCTGTTGGAAGAAATTCATCAAAGATGGCCCTGCCAAGAAGGGAAACTGGGAAGGTCATATACCTGTCGTACCCAAAGCACGTTTGGCAGATGATCTTTCCGGGCTGCAGGAATTCGTCCTGTAATAACTTGCCACACAAAACACACCTTTCCCGTTTGGACTAGACCCTGTCCCAGGACGGTGGGGGGTGGGAGGGAAGGGCGGTGACAAAAATGCTGCGGGCCACCTAGAGGCCCTCCTACAGGGGCTGATAGATGTCTATACAATCTTGCTGGACAAGACTGGTATCACCCATGAGAAAGGGGAGGCAGAGAGTTTGGTGGTTTGGATATTTGGGGGGTGTACCTGGGCATATGGCAGGATCCAGCATGGTTTGCAAGGATTTCCCGCCAAGCTAATGAGAACCCTGGCAGAGGGCAGCATCCCTGGCAAGGAGCCTTGCCTTAATTGGGATCCAGCCTCAGCTCCCTGGAGGAAAGAGAGCAGCATGTGAGTGCCGAGCCTTGTTCTCCACAGACACTCCCTACCTGGTCTCCAGGCCCCTGGCATGTAGAGCTGGGAACCCCAGCAGAGGGGTTAGCCCCCCCATTTCCTTCTACTCACCCACTTTGAAACATCTCCTTTGTCCCCCCAGGTGTGAACCAGAGAAGCCTCAGCCTAAGCAGAGATGGCCAGAAGAAGCCAGCTTCTTTCCTTCTCTGCAGGCCCCCATGTGTGATTTGGGGCTCCAGCCCCATTTCTATGCAGCCCATCTCTTGGGATTCTGATCAGGAGGCCTGAGACCACTCACGGTTGCTTGCCTTCCTCCTTCCCCAGAGGAAGAATTGTGCAGTGGAGACCATCAGTCAGAAGTGAAAGGGCCAGTGCTCCCTGGTGGACCTTGCAGTTTGGGAGACCTGCTATGCAGGGAGAGGGAAACCCCACACCTGGTGGAGCCTCAGTGCTCAGGGGAACCTTCTCCAGAGAGAACAATTTCCCATCTTGCAAGGAATTGACTTCCTCAGCATGTTGTCTTGATAATGTTAGTATAGCTCCAGCCTTCTGGTCATTCATTCAGCTACTCTCTACCAAGCCCTCACTAGTGGAGCACAAGTCATGAGACAAATCAATCTCCTCTCTAGATGTTCCCAGTCCTTTGGAGAAGACGTTTCTCCAGATCATGAACTGAACTCAGTTTCAGACTCTGATTCAGTTAAGATTTGCTGGATGACTTCTCCATGTCAAACACTCATCATTGTTTATCCAAGTATTAGTACAAGTAATCTTCTCTACAAGCTTCTAAAGAAACTGGAGGTGAGATGTTAAATGATTTGCCCAAAGCCACACAAATAAGAAGTGGAATTGAGATCCAGGGCTCAGAAAAACTTTGAGTAGACATTGTGCAGGGGGCAGGGGGAGGGGAGGGAGGTTACTAATTCAAAAATTAATGAACCTGCTTGAGCTGCCATTTAAACACCAGGTTCCGTGGTCCTAGCTCATTAGGGTCACACGGAGCCACACTGCACTCTGGAATCAAGTCTCTTGCTGGGAAGGGTGCAGTCCACTCCCGCCCAGCCCACCCCTCCACCGCTGTGCAGAGGACCACTGTACTCTGTGATTTTCAAACACCTAAGGCTGTGAGCAGAGCAGGGTGATACCTCCAAGAGGCACAGAGGTAGACGTTTGGAACTGCTTTCCAATCTGGAAGGTTTTTTTCCCTGTCTCTTTCTTTCCTCCTTTTTAAAAAGAAAGCAAGGTCTTTATTGTATCCTATTGTGTGCTGGCTGCTGGTTTTTTCCGCCCTGTCTCATTAAGATGGATGGGGCTGCTGCCTTATTAATAATTGGGAAGGTTGCTCTTTGTTCCCCTTTCCTCTCCTCACTAACGATGCCCGCTCCACTGGCTTCTTAAAGAGCCTGGCAGCCCTCGGGCACACGGGGGCACCTCCCCTGCACTCAGGACACGCAGGGCTGCCAAGGCAGGTGGTTGGCTAAGCCAGAGTATCTCAAAGGTTCTCATTCCAGAGCCCCAGAGTCACAAGAGGAAGGGTTAGAAGCATTTTCTAGCCACGGGAAGACTGGTGCACCTGGTGGCACTGAGAATCCCTTTTGTGCACCCCTCCTTTCCTTGTCATCCTTAGCTCATTTCCATCAACTATTGATCTACTCGTAGACATATATTGATCTACTAGTATATATGCATTGGTTACATCAGTGGGCAGAAAGAGAATTCATTCACTCACTCACTCATTCATTCATTCATTCAGCGGAGACTTCAAAGGTCTATAATTTGCCAGCCAAACACCATTCACTGACCCACCTTAATGAGTGAAGCCAGCAAGTTGTCTTCTTGCCTCACTTTCTAGTGGAATGAGACAAGGAAAATAACAAACACAAAATAAACTAGATGTTAAGAAAGTAGAAATTGCTATGGAAAAATCAGGTTGGTTCTATCTGGAGGATTTAGATCAAGCAAGGTCCTGCTAACAAAGTGACATCTCCTTGAGACCTGAATAGCACCTACAAGGCTGCTCCAACCTCTCAACAAGGGGTAAAGTGCCTAGAGGTCAGGACTGTCATGTGTGGAGTGTTACTGAGTGAGTGTGTGCGTGTGTATGTGAATATGTAGGTGTGCATTCATGTGTATATATGTAGGAGAGAATGGTAGATATTTTAAGTCATGTGGGACACACACTAGCTGGACTTAGCTGGAAGTTTCTGGAAGGAGGCAAAACCTCTAAGCTGGTTTACATCAGAGTTAGCTGAAGAACAAACTGTCGGCTGTTCTAGGTCAAGGGAAGCTGGAGCCAAGGCAAGGGCCTTGCTCCCAAGTCAAGAAGGGCGCAGGCATGGTGCACAACAGCCACGTGGGCTCCTTGTTCTGAGTCTCTGTGACACATCCACCTGAGCACTCAGCCACTCTCTCACAACTCCTCACTCCAATCTTGCCTCTGTCGTTCCTGATGACTGGGACCTGATTCCAGAGGAAGGAACCCTGGGGTTCGGCCTGACCCCCATTTTAACTTTTCTTGGCAGCTCCATGCTGTGGCTACAGTGCTCAGGTTAGCTGAGAGGAACAGTGTAGGTAGGAACATCCAGGTGAAGGAGGACTCCCTAGAGAGGTGGAGGCCTTACTAGCTTGCCAAAAGTTTGTAAAAGCCGTTGGCTACATAAAGTATGTTCTGCTCACAAGTTTAGACTTCACCAGGCCTGCCCTCTCTGCTTCCTCTAGCCCTGCCCATTCTGCCACCTCCTGCTGAGATGTGGATGCTGCCTGTGCTCAGGAAACACCACCGGGTTCCTCCATGGGCAGCCCCCAACACCTCTCTCCCACACCCCAAAAAACAGTAAGCACCAACAGGGAAGATTATACTTCTTTCTATAACACCTCCTGATTTTCTTCAAGTCCCCCTGACATTTTATGCCCTGAGCTCATGGACTAAGGCTTATTCACACAGACAAATGAGACAAGGATCTTACTCCTCACAGGGAGTCCCAGTTGAGGGGATTACAACCCCCACCCCCACCCCCACCCCCACCATGTCAAGAAGATTAATGCCTTTTCTCCAACCTGTGAATGGGAGGCTGGGCTGTCACTGACCTTCCAAGGAAAGGAAACCACCCCCATGTTTGCATGAGGCTGACAGAGCTTGGCTGAGTGCACAAACATGCCTGTGCAAGCATACACATGAATACACACATGCTTGTACACACCCAAGTGTACACACACACACACACACACACACACACACACACCTTCCAGGGCTCACCAGGGTCTGCAGTGGTTCCCATCCCCTTTGGTCCTGCCTCAGGGTCTGATTGGCTTGTCTCTGACTAATCTCGCTAGTGGAGTGGTATTTTAGAATGGTCCTTCTATCTAGAGTAATATCATGGAAGCTGGTGAGCAGCTTAAGGTTGCACTCTGCCCCTTACCAACTCCCTCCCATCTGCTCATTTGATTCTTAACACATTTTACATATATATACATACATATATATGTACATTTAAATACATTTATATATATATGTATTGCTTTCTTATATATATGTACATATATATAAATGTATTTAAATGAGACAATTCCTTTTAAAACATAATAATGCCCATCAAACAATACACAACACCTGAAAAATGTTAGTGATGCTTATTCTTCTCTTGATTACAAGACCTTATGTGTATCTCCAGTATAGTGATGAAGCTGTGTTCATTTTTATTCCCCCAGCATCAGCTCCACAAGCTTTGCACACAGTAGATGCTTGTTAAATATTTACTTAAAATATTTCATATTCACCATTTCTGGTAGCTGGTAGCATCAGAATTTGTTAACCCAAGGAATTCACTGTACTGAGGCATTAAGGAGCCCACATATCTCACTGTGTTACCATCCACATAGCATTTACGTGCTGGGAATCTTGTTTTCTTTAAATCAAAATAATGCTTAATGGTGTCCCTTTGTGGCATTGAATGCAGTCCTGATTATTGACATACACTCCTACAAGTACCATAAAAATAAACTAACCCCTTGTTTGAAAGGACAGTCCTGACTGGGGCATTCACCTACCAACTGGTACCTCTGGGTGGCAATCACAAAGTAGAACAGCCTTAAACTCTGCTTCCCAGAGACTCTGAGAGGTTCTGTAGCCAATGTTTTCTTCCATAAAGACTACCCATCACTCATTCATCCACCCCGGCCTATCAGTGCTGGCCCTTCTCATTGGATTCCCACTTTCATGTGTGTGGCACGGATTGCCCACTGCCAGGGGTTCTGGGACAGGAGGGCCAGACACCCGCTGGGAAGGGGAGTAGTTGACTGGCCCAGCCTGCCAGCAAGGAGTCCGGCTTTGCAGGACAGAGGTGGCACAGTAAGTGCGGACTCAACTAGGTAGCTAAGAAGAGCTGTCCAGAGTCTCTCCTGATGCCACTGTTTCTGCCACTCCTGGGTGACTCCTAAAGGATGTGTGACTCCTATTCAGAAGCCTTGAGTGCATCCTGACTGACTACCATGCAAATCCTAACTTCAGAGATGTCTACAATTCCCCTCTTGACCCACATCAGCAAGATGTCTTCTTTGAGTGCTCAAGACGATGTAGTTTCTGCTATATGGCCCTACTATTCTTCTCCTCTGCTCTGTGGGTTCGTCTGTCTTACCCACCTTTCTAGATTGGAGGCTCCTAAAGGCAGGACCTAGTCTTGCATATTTGCCTCCTAACTCTTGCTCAATGCCTTAGATAGCTGTCTGGCTGCGTGGATTCTGGGTGAGTGGATGGGGGTAGAGAAGAAGGATGGAAAGAAGGAGAAATGAAGGGGTACAAAGGCAATACACAGAAGAAAGGTCTTTGGCCCTGGGGAGCCACCAGTGTCCCAGTCTGTAAGCCGAGGCCTGGCTCACAGAAGATAGAGTGGTAAAAGTACAGGCCTTTCTGAGTGACTTCCCCCCGCCCCACCTCCCTGCCTGCGACCTCCCTCGGGAGCGTTCATCACACAGGCCTGGACTCGCTGAGGGAAAATGATACAATGGCAGAGCAGGGTGGCCCTGCCCCATGAAATTATCTTCTTCAAGGGCCACTGACCCTACAGGAAATCACTGATGGACATACCAGCCTGCTGGCTCCTTTATCCCACGGCCCCAACACCCCGGAAGCTAACTGCCACACACAGCAGGAGACACACACAATTGCCTCAGCCAGGGCCTCGCTGATAGTCAGTGGCAGTGACAAATTCTCCATGCTGCAGAGACACAAAAGCCACCGCCGAATGGAAACAAGAAAAGCCACATTCAGCGGTGACACTTCAGTTAACCAGAACCTGTTTGCTCTAATTCTCATTTATCGAGGTTTTTTGCTTGTTTATTTTTGTTTGGGTTTTGATTTGGCTTGTTTTCTTAAGCTCTATGGATCCTTTCGGGAGGAAAAAGTCAAACAACCTAAGAAAACAAACCGACAATAGAATTATGGTGAAGTGTTTTGGCGGGGAGTTGGGAGATGTGCTATAGCATCTGGCATTTCAACGGCAATTTTAATACAAGCAGCGCTGGGGACTCTACCCCAGACAGCAAATGAAGCAATGCTCCCGTCCAGCTGCCTAAGCCTGTGTTTGCAAGTCAGAGATTGCCTATGTTTGTGGGTTTATTGACCTGATTCACCAAGCCCCACCCCAAAGGATCCCAGGTAACCCACGCCTTATATTGCTTATTTCCCTCTTCCTGGTAACTGAAAATGGGAGAAAAGTGCCATAACGAACGAAAGCCACCCCGGGCCATGGCAGGGCGACCCTACCTGGGAAAGGGGCCTCTGGCTACTCTGGATGGCGCATGGGTTTGTGCAGCCCACAGACTTGTGTCCTGACTCTTTCTTATCCTCACTTGCTTTGTGACCTCAGCAAGCCAGGCTCCTCACCACTTTACCCCTCATTGCATGGCTGTGAGGACGCATGGAGCTCATGTGTATCACAGTGCCCGGCACGCCAGAGCAGCAAAACAGTGTGGAGTTTCCTGTCCTTCCCTCTACATTCCAGGCCTCCCTCACCACCCGGCCCCTGGCAGCCACTCCTGCAGGATTCACTTTGCAGCCCTCCAGAGCCTCAGGTGGCTGGATGCTCTGGCTTCTAAGATGAGCTCGTTGGACCCAACAGACCTGGAGACCACACCAGACATTGCCCTCTGGAGCTGGGAGTGAGGGCCAAGCATCTGCCCTTGCTGGGCAAATCAGACCCCGTGTCCAGCATGCTCCCAGGTTCTTGGCCCATCACGGCAGCTCCGTAATAGCTCGGGATTGGATGGAGCTTCCAGGAGGAGGAGACAAAACACTCCGCCCACAAGGTCCTCCACACCGATGCCTGTCCTCTCTGACCGTCCCTTTGCCTTCGCACAGTGCCTCCTCCATCACGTACCTGATGTCGCTCATTTCAACACTGTCATGTGGAGATTACCACTGTCCTCTGCAGATAAGGAACTTGGACTCCAAAAATGTCACTTTCATAAAGTCACATGTCTCACAGGTGCTGAAACCAGTCCCAGAGCCAGGCCTCAGCCCTGCATCTCTGGGTGCTCTGACTCTCACACCTGCAGGCGAGAGAACGCTCCACCCCAGGCCCAACTCAGGAGGACCAACAGCAGGTGTGTCCCTATGTTCTTCCCATTCTCCCAGCGAGCCTACACAGTAGACATAATTTCCCCATTGTTATTGATGAGAACTACTGAGGTCATCAAGTAAAACTGTTTTGTCACAGAGCTTCTAAAGACACCAGGTCAGATTCAACTGACCCCACACGCTGTAGCTTTTCGTCTGCATCAGATCACACTGACTGTGCACAGGAGTCAGCATCAGACACACCGAGGAAGCCTGAACTGCCGTGTTCCTGACAATGGGAGGGGTGATGAGACCCCATCAGTTCCAGCGCTCCCTTCCAGGACGCCGGGTAAAAAGCGAGTTCCAGTTCAAGGCTTGCTGCTTGGAACCTTCCCCAAGAGCCCTGCCAAACATTTGCAGGCCAGTTATGTTATCTGGGACAGGGAACACGTGCACTGACAGACACATTAGCAAGCGGTTTTTATCTGGCTTTAACTGTCTGTTGGTAGAAAACAGAGACCTAAAGGATTATGACACTTTGGAGACGAGGACACTTTGACTTGGAGGAGGGGTCTTGGATGTTGAAAGGACTTCAAGGTGACTAGGGTGAAGGATAGAAGTGGGTGAAACCAGAGAGAGGGGTGCCAAATGTAAATTCCACATCTTCCAGACAAGGGCTGGCCCAAGACAGGTGTGCGAACTCAGCTTCAAGCTGCTGGGAGCTCCATCACTTTGTCTACAGAGTTGGTCCTGCCCAAATTCTAGCTGTGGCCACCGTTATCACTGCACAGCTATAATCATGGTCGGTACCACTCATGTACGTGTTGGCTTACTTCGTCCTCATCTTCACATGAGCCACAGTCTCCAGCATAGCTCTAATCCCTCTGTATAAAGACAAGTCTCTCTCACTAAAGCAGGGCACACTGAGCCACAGAGCACATCCCCCCACACACAGGCCCCACTGGCCCTCTGGAACTATGCCCCTCTGTTTAACAAAGCCCAGATCCTTCCACTGGACCTTTCTGCTCTGGAAGACTGCCTTCACCCAGTGAGGACTCCTAAAGGGATACAGATGCTGCCCTTTGGGTGCCTGCAGCAACCAGCCACCTCTGGCCCCCTGGCCAACGTCACCTGAGGGCACTGAGCTGGCCAGAATGGACTCACATCTGTTACGCTTCCTGGTTGATGCAACAGGTTCTCAATGCTCCCTCTGAGGCTCAGGCTCCCACGGATACTCGCGGCTGCCCCCAGTGTATCCATGCCCCTCAGACCTGGGAATTTGGTGACAAGTGCTTACACCCTGCATCTTGTCTTTGTCACTGGGAGTTCAGTGACTATTTATATATGATTTCATACTCAAAGCAAGTGGCTTTCAAGGAAAGTTCAAACATGATTTAAAGAAGAAATCTATAGCTTGCCCATACAAAATTATTCTGAGGCTGTAAGTATGAAGCATCTTGATGCAAGAATGGATTATGCGTAGGGAAGACCCTTAAGTCCTTACTTATTTCAGCCTCACCAAAGATAATAAGGAGTGTTGTACCAGCTAGACATAGCCACACAATGACAACTCCAAAACCTGATGGGATTCTCAAATATCTAATTATTGTCAGGCTGTTGGGCTGACAGAGGCCACTGTGTCATGAAACTATCATGACCAGAAGACTGCCCAGGCCTCTTCACAAGGAGAGAGTCCCAGGGTTCTGAATACAGTGAGAGAGAACTACACCTGCAGCATAGGTGTTCTTAAGCCTCTGCTTGTTCTAGCTCAGCCAGAGAAAGTCACTTGACAAAGGCCCAGCTCTCAGAGAGAGGGTGGTCAGTTAGAGAGCACAAGAGTGTGCATCCAAATTGGGGACAAAGATGTGGCATTTTTGCACCCTACCACAGGGTCAAATGAGCCATCTGGCAGACACTTACCTTACCAGAACACCAAGTCTGTTATACCAGACTTACAATAGATGGCCAAGAGATAGTTTAACAGATGTATGAATGAAGAAATACACCTGAGAGAAAGAAAAGAAAGAATGGAAGAATAAGATTACGCTCCTTATTCTTAGGTCTAATAAACAAAGTACCCAAAGGATATTGAGATCTTCGGGTCTGGGGAAGATCATGGAATTTCAAGAAGTATGAAAAACAGCTCTTTAAAACAAAATCATTTAGGCCCTCCCTGGTGGCGCAGCAGGTTAAAGCACTGCACTAAGAAGCTAAAGCCACTTCCGCATGAGTTCGATCCCCACCCACCTGCCCCGGAGGAGATCCACATGGCATAGCAGACCTCTCCTGACCCGTCTGCTGCTCCCCTCAGCAGTGTACTTCGTGGATCTGCCTGTTCTGCTCCCCACTCTGTCTCTGGTGAACCTTGCACCTCTGGCCTGTACCCCAGTTCTGTGTGAATAAATAAATAAATCTTTAAAAAAAAAAAAGAAAAGAAAAAAATCATTTAATAACATGTTATTTGGAGAGGAAAGGCTTTTGAGTACAGGGAAAGAAACTGCACTAAGAATCAAAAGCCCTGATTCAGAAAACAGCATTCCTTCTCTAATCATAATATAATGACTTAATTTCCTCACTTTCTTATTTCAACAAATATTTATTGCACTTCTATTGGATGCCAGGTGCTAAAGTCATGAGGATGTCACTGGAGTCATTATAAATGAGCTTCCAAATGTCTTTGAGGCACTCCTTCTCTGAAGCCCAGCATCACCATTTACACCAGGAAGGGAGTTCTCAAATAGCACACCACGCTCCCCACCCTAAACCTGGAAGACTCCTCAGACTTAGGGGGTGCGGGGAGGTTGGTGGGGTGGGGGGGCCTAGGAGCTGTTGGAAGAGTAGGTCCAGATTTGACTTTCTGGATTGACAGGTTGGGAGCTCCTGCTGATAGGACCGCCAAACTCCCTTTTAGTTCCAACGCTCTAGGATAAGAACAGGAACCGTGATAAGCACCTGAGTGATGTCATCCATCACTTGTGCCTTGAAGAAAGCAGACGGCCACTGGGAACCAACACAAGAAAGTCACTAAAAACAACATAGGATCTTCAGAGCTCGCCTAACACAGCTCCTTGGTCATGTACAATCCTGTCTTCAATTTATGACTCAATCTGTCTTATAGTCCAGGTTCCCTCGACAGGACAAATGACCACTCTGCAGAGAACAAATGGTAGAGGCACAGCCCTAGCTGAGTCTGCTGACCCTAGGTAGAGAATAAAAACAAAGACAGGGCCCTCCCTGGTGGCGCAGTGGGTTAAGGCACAGCACTGCAAGCTAGCTGTAGCCAGTTTGGTGCGAGTTCAATCCCCAACCCTGGAGATGATCTACATGGCACAGCAGACCTCTCCTGACCCATCCACTGCTCCCCTCAGCAGTGTACTTCCTCAGTCAGCCTGTTCTGCTCCCCACTCTGACTCTTGTGAATCCTCTCACTGCCCCTGCACCTCTGGCCTGTATCCCAGTTCTGTATGCATAAATAAATAAATCTTTAAAAAAAAAAAAGAATAAAAACAAACACAAAATGTTACACAGTTTTTTCATGCCCACTCCCTGCCATTCTGGGTGTGGCACCCATGACCTGCCAAGGTCTCAAGGTAGCCCTTCTCAGCACAGCCTTTACCAGCTGGATAAGGATAGGAGCTCTTTCTGGACATCCATTCATCCATCTCATTCCTTCCTCATGCAGGTTTATACATTACTCTTTTCTTATACACACCCCAACTATGTGTCTCATTCCCCTAACTTACTGTCGGCCTCTCCCCAACCCCAGCCCTAGCACTTCACCTGCAAGCATCCCGGTACCTTTCCTTCCCCAAACTGTCAGCAGCACAAGACACCGTGAAATACTCTCCTCCAAGCAGGTATCTCTTCTGAATATCCCTTTCCTTTCCTGACTCTCAGTCATGTAGACCGAAGCACTGAAGTTTGTCCTTAATAGCATCACGTGCTCACAGTAACAGATCTCAAAATGGCAAGAGATTCCTTCTTCTTCCCTCCTGGCCCACATACTCCTATAATCAGTTGGCAACCTCCATCCACCACCCTCCGAAACAGCTGTAGCTCATCTCTTTCTCTTCACTCCTATAAACACCATCTTCCTCACTGCTTCGAGACCATTGCCAGAGCCTTCTACCCCTTGTTTCTATACCCCATGCCTTTTAAAAGTAGTAGGCCATTTGAGAACAGCCTCATATGTGTCTATATTTGAGGCTTTTGCAGTCCCTTCATCCTAAAAGAATTCACTGCTAAAATGCCAAATCCTCTCAACTCTTAAGATCCTGCTCAGTCAGACTTCCTCTGGAAATCCTCTCTTTTTCTACTCTGCCCCCTCCAAATACCGAACCCCACAGAAGGTGGAAATTCCCATAGCTCTTCTCTATGCCTGGCTTAAGATGCTACTCACTTTATACACGGAGTCCTAGGGGTTGTAATATTTCCTTCTCTCCCTAAAGACAAAGATTTTTTGAAAGATGCAACTAAGTTTTTTTGTTTCTTTATCTTACCTACATACATGACAAGGATGATACCTTTAGATAGAGTTCATGAGTGAATGAATGAATGAATGAATGAAACCCCCGGTATTTACAAAGGGCTGCCACAGACCATTAACAGCTCTTTAGGCAGGGACTTGGGATTCTTGCCCAGAAATAATTCGGTGATTGTAAAAGTATCACTTGAATTATTTACCAGAGCTATGTCTCTTGACAGCCATCTACAGCCACCTCTGTGGAGAAGCAGTGAAATTAAAATCTGCTGTGTTGTACTGAATTCCTTGAGCAGCCTTATCTCTGCCCCGCCCCCAACTTATGAAAGATTGAAAGCGGCAGCTTCCCTGTTGTTCCTTCCCGGAACTGTGAACAGTCTCCCCCCAACCCTGGCCTCCCCACCCCCACCCCAGCTCAGCCACTGAGCTCATGTCTTCTAGCCTAATTCATTTTCTAGATAGATGGGGCAAATACCTAGCAAATATTATTTATGACTTTGTGATAAATAAGCCTTTTACGGGAGTTATTCGAGGAGTTCTGGGCAATTTCAAGGATAACTTTCAGCAAGTTTCAAAGGTCGGGTCAGCCTGGGATACTGAGCCCATAGTATTTGCCATTCTGTTCATCTGTTTTGAATTATTGGTCTTACCCAGCTTCAGTCAATTCTCAATGGGCTAGCTGTGCTTAGCTTTCTGGCTATATTTTATTTTGATAGTGGGTAAGGGACTTTAATAATTACTATTTGTGCTAGGCTGACAGTGGGGAAGAAAAAAGGGATCTTAATGAAATTCAAGCTCTAGCAGATGTGCTGGCAAAGACGGGTTTTACCTGCCCAATCATGCCCACCCACGTACCCCTACAAGTGCTCACACAGAGCTCTGGTATTCTCTTCTGTGCAGGGGAGGGGAGGCATGATGCTGAACCTGGCAGCACAGAGGTGGGTCACAAGGGCAGGACTTTGCCAAGGGGCCAGGAAGCAGCCCTTTCTAATGTACGAACACATTTGATCATCTTCAGGTGCTGCAGACTGAGCTTCGTGGAGCAAAGACTTTGTCATGCTCAACTCTGAATCTGCAAAATCTAATACTCTACCAGCACACAGTAGGTTCTCAAATTTTTAGTGGATTTAGTTGCACTGGAGTGCATTGGGTTCGGTTGGGCCGTGTTGGATTAGTTTAGATAGAGTTGGGTTGGGCTGAACTGGGCTTAGTTGGGTTGGATAAATGGAACTGAATCCAATTGGGTTCCCATTCTCCTTCACTCTAACTGTAATTCTTTTCATGAAGCCGTTTTAAAATTTTTTCTTCATTTTCTTTTGTTTTTGTTGGTGCTGTCTTTTTTTTTTTTTTTTTTTCTTGTTAGTTTGTTTATCTTGGCTTTGGGATTGATTTTGATTTATCCTGAGGATGAATTTGCCTGGACAAAAGTTTAGCTTAGAATGTAAAGGTCTTTCCAGGTCTAGACATTTCTTCTTAAATCATTTGGCAAAAAATTATTTTCCATTCCTCAGACATAAGAATATCAGTGCATTATTCCAGAAATGGCAGCAGAGTACAGAATTAAAAAGTATGTTGTCTCATCTTTTAAAATAATACCATCCTTCTAAAATAGTAACATTTGTATTGCTTACTTTAGTTATAGTCTTAAAGATGGTTTTTCTCTGCCTGTTCTTAATTTGAAACTCTCATTTGCCATATTTCATTGGCACACATGGGGTCTTAAAAAAGACTTGGTGAAATAAATTGACTGCAGAAAATCTAAGTTTGTTCACCTCTCTTTAGCTGTTTGTTTTTAACTTCAGAAGGTAGAAAGATGTCTTTCCCTCTGAGGAATCAATCAAGGACTCTCTTTGTCTTCAGACTGAGGTATATTCTGCTAGATTTCCTTCTCATAAACATCTGTCCCTCTCACTTTACATAGTAAATATAGGCTGAAGAATGCTATTTTGGTTATGTTTTAAATCAAAGTATACATTTAAATGTACCAGTGAACATTTAAATGAACGCCTCCTAAAATATAAAAAATTCCCTAATTTACATACTTATCAAATCTGAATTTTTAATATTGACTTTACTCAAGGAAAATTTATCTCTTTTTCCTTATCTGTCAAAAAAAGACAATTTGCAGTGGGTGGTTTATATGTAGCCTCCTTCCTCAGACATAGACTCCAGGGCTGAGGCCCCTTGAGGGTAAGCCTGTTACCAGACCCATTCGTGGATACAAAAGGAAGCCCAGCTCCAAAAGGAGGTTGAGTGAAAGAGAAAGAGCTAGGATCATTAGTCTACAACAAGATATTTAAATCATGAAGGAGGGTCAATGTCTCTCCCTCAAGCAGAGGCTGCTATGGGATGAAGAAGCAGTGAAAGGGAAAGAAGATGCAAGTCTTCTGGGCTAGCGATTGTGAATTCCCAGGACAAGGGACCTGGATATCACTGCTTTTTACTGTCCCTGGATTTAGTTCTGTCTGGGGACCCTGCTACATAAAAAGCCCAGTAGCAGTGCTGACAGAGTCCTAGCTTGTTTTCCTAATGACCTTGTATTTTTACAAGCCTTTCCAGCTTCTGGGTATAAACCTTCATTCAGGAGCCTCCCTGGTGGCGCAAGGGGTTACAGCGCAGCACTATGAAGCTCTCCACAGCCACTGCAGCATGAATTTGATACCCAGTCAGGGAGGTGACCCACATGGCTCAGCAGAACTCTTCTGTCTCACCCGCTTCTCCCCTCAGCAGTGTATTTTAATGGATCTGCTCCCCACTCCGTCTCTCACCTCCTGCACCTCTGGTCTGTACCCCATTTCTTGTATGCATAATTAAATGAATAAATCTTAAAAAAAAAAAAACAAAACTTCACTCATAACCCTGTATCCATAAAGACACCCTCCATCTCTACTTAAACCACCATGAGTACTCCATTATCCTTCCTTCCCTACAAGTCTGTCAAGGTTACATGAGTAATCAAGCCAGGAGAGAGGGCTTCTTCCCATGAATTCTTCAGCTCTCTTTCTTTTAGTAAAAAGGAAATAGAAGGCTACTCTCTAGTAATTTAAGACATTTGGGGCCAGCTACAAGACAAGACATCATTACTGGGCAGGATCTGTGGGTCCCCTGAATTTCTGTGTCATCTTCTTTTTAATCTTTGCTTTGTCTTTTGTTAGTAGATTGTTTCTATTTCTCCCACCTCACCTGGAAAGACTTCCCAAAACAGGCACAAAAGTTTCACTGTATATTCTGGATAACTTGCTACTTAACAAATTGCTCCAAAATGTAGAAATGTAAGATAATTTATTATCTCCCATCATTGTTGATTGTGTCAACTAGATGGTTTTCATTTAGGAACACACATGAGGTAATAATCAGATAGACAGATGCCAGGCCTGGAGTCATCTAAAGGCTAGACTGTCACAATGGCTAACTCATATGACTGGAAGTTGATACTGCCCACTGGAAGACAGCTGGGGTTGACAACGGGACTCTTCCATGTGGTTTCTCCCACATGGTGATTGAATCCCAAGGAGTATCCTAGGGAGCTAACATTCCGAGAGATCTAGACAGAAGATGCAATGATGTTTATGACTGAGACTTCAAAGACCCTGCAAGTCATTTCAGCTTATCCCATAGTTCAGGCAAGGCATTAAATTCAGTCTCTATTTAAGAAGAGGGGAATTCTATGCCACCTCATGGCAGGATGAGAAATATGAAGGGCCAGAGAAAGGGAAACTCATGGGCTGCTATACAGATAAACACTCCATCACATAGTTGTACAATATTCTTCTCTTACCCTATGATTCTAAAAACATTATGTTAATTTCTTACCCTGCCTCTGTTCCCTTCCTTTCAAATCAATGATCCCTCTAATTAGTGCCTTAGGAAGCATATTTTGTGTGTCAATTAAAGAGGTTTGATCACTTGCTTTGAAAAGCCAGGGATGAAATCAGCTTGCTAAATTTTGACTCAGAGAACAACTGCCTTAAAACTGCTGGGGAGCATATTTCTTTAATATATATATATATAGAGAGAGAGAGAGAGAGTTTTTTAAAGTCCTAGAAAGACTGTGGACCTCAATTGTGTCACATATACTGCAGAAATTTTCAGGTATTCCCGCCATACTTTTGTTTTCTGAGAAAGAAAAACTAACTACCTAGTGAAGTTCTTGTGCAGACTGATACTGAAGATTGAAGTCAAAAGAAAGGAAGGTAATCAGGGTCGAGAATTGTGTAATTTTAAAATCTCTCTGTTTGAAAGGAAAGTGAATCTTCCAAAGCATCAAAGCTCTGCAGACAACAAATGAGATGTAAACTGAAAAACCACATACCCCAGTCTCACTCCAGTGTCCCCACCCATGTCCCCGGTACCCCAATAGGTACCTCACAATAGTGGAGCCAGAAGCAGAAATATTACAAGTTCCTTTTCACCTGCAAGGAAGAAACTCTTTTTTTTTTTTACTTTAATTGAATGTATTGACATATAACACGTATAAATTTAAGGTATACAATGCATTGCTTGGATACATTTATATATATAATACTGCTGCCTTTACAGCAATATTTATCACATTACCTAATTTCAGTATAATAACTGTTGTCTATATTCACTAGATTGTGCATTAGAACAGAGGGCTTATTACCACTCATTACATGTTTGTAGTCTGAAATAATGTCAGTCTTATCTCTGAACCCGATATTCCCTAGTGACTGCCATTTTACCCTCTTTTTTATATATAAAAGTGACATTTTTAGATTTCATATGTAAGTAATTTCATGCAGTACTCATTTTTCTGTCAGATTTATCTCACATAATATAATGTACTCAAGGCTATCTATGTCGTTGCCAAAAGTACAATGTCTTTCTTTCCATTGGCTGAATAATATTCCAGTGTGTGTGCGTGTGTATAGGTATATCTATCTAGATCTACATTATACCTGTATATATCACATCTTCTCTATCCATTCATACATTGATGAGCATTGAGATTGCTTCCATATCTTTCCAAAGAGACATCAACCAAGAATCACACGAAAGATGCTCAAAATCATGAATCATCAGGGAAATGCAAACCATACCACACTGAATTATCAATTTACAGTATTAGAATGGCCATCTTCAATAAGACAAGAAACAAGCTAGCGAGGATATGGTGAAAAGGGAACGCTTGTGCATTGATGGACATGTGAATTGGTGCAACCACCATGGAAAACTGTATGGAGAGTCCTAAAAAATTAAAAATAGATCCATCATAGGATCAAGAAGTCCCACTATGAAGTATACACCAAAGAAAAGGAAAAGAGAATTTCATGTAGGAGACTCTTTACCCAGCTCCTCTGCTCTGACTTCCTCCTGAACCATCCAAAGATATCACTGTTCTCAGGCACCACACACACACACCAAAAAATGACAGAGGCACAGGGGGGAATTTAGAGGCTATGTTAAGGCCACTTTAAAATAAGGGAATCCCCTCTTCCCCCAACCTGGGCATACATGAGGCTAATTAGTATTTATGTGAAGCCACTTCTGGTAGGATTATGCAGTTGTCAAAGATATTTGGAAAGCAGAGATGGGCACAGTGATATGTATTTTATACTCACAGAATTTTAAAATTATTATTATCTCCCAGGCCATGGTTTGTGGGGAAATGACAGTATTTGGGTTTTGTTTTTTTTTGTTTTTGCTTTTTATCCTGTACCATGTGTCCCTTCTTGTCCCAGTCATAGCCCACTGAGTGTCCCTCCACCATGGAAAAATCTGGTCAACACCATCTTTCCTTGGCTGGGACATTCTGGCATGATCCCAGGGAGGCTGTCTGGGGCTGGAACCTGCCTTATTTCCCACACATCATACATGCTTAATTTAAAATGTGTAGCATAACAGTTCTTGCATAGATTTGTTATAATATAAAAATTTGAAAAAGGGTATTTCTGCACTAACAAACCCTGTGGCTCTTTCGAGGATCAGTTGGTAAATGAGATGATTCTATTACCTAATAATCTTTAGGTCTCTCATCCAAAATTTTCCCCAGGAAAACTAAAATTGGAAAGAATTAATGAGAGAAAAATGCCATGTCAGGAAGCTGCACTTGAAGGTAGCTTGGCTCCCTTATCCTGCCAGGATGCATCCCTGTTCTGAAACCATTCCAAGGACTCATTTGTCCCCAGCCACCTTCCCTCCAAAAGCAGGCCGGCTGCTGGGGCCTCTGTGGGCATCTGAGAAGAGAAAGGTTTGCAAACTTGCTAACATGGATAAAATCCACAAGCTAAAAGGCAAGGAATTAAGATAGGATAGAGAGGGGGTGAGCAGGACCTGTTTGCTCAGCTCAGTTCAGCTCTGGAGGTCTCTATATTCTTTAGCTCTTAATCAATTGATCGAAAAGGGGGGAGGGGAAGAGAGTAGAGGCAGAGGGGAGGTAAAGGGAAAGAAAAAAACCTCAACACCAACAAAAAAGAGACAGCCTCACACTCAGGTCCTCTGGGACCGAGAACTCCATTCAGAGTTTTCAGAAAATAGGGTCAGGCATGTCTTGTGACCTGAGACCCCAGAGCTCCTCTGTTCCCCATAATTATCTAATACTGCACTCTCCCTGCCAAATACAATGAAACAATTTGTCACTTCAATTATCTGTCAGTCAACACTGAGGCCTTTTCAACAGGCCAGCACATGTGTTTGGAGAGCTTGTCAGTGAGGGCTGTCTAGCCAGACCCATAACCATGGAAAATGGAACCTTTGTTAATTCTGGTTCTTAGAAAAGTAAATCCATTCAATTTCTCTCCTCTCGCTCCCTCTTCTTTTCTAAACGCCTTCAGTTTGGAATTTGCACAAGGAGCTGAATTGGTCCTGCTCTGAACCTTAAATGACTGGCCAAAGGATTTGCATGAGGAAGCAGAAATTAATTATTCCTTTGGGGCTTTGCCCCCTGGTTTTCTGTAATTCTGTGTTTAAAGCGAGATTACACCCTGCGTTACCAGCAGGATAGGGGGAGGCATGGGAAGTGGGGGCACCCAGGGGGGGCAGGGAGAGGTTTTCAACCAACCAGCCAGCTTCTCTGTCTCCCTTTCCATTCCCTGGAAGGCAGCTCAAGCCCAGCTGCCTAGTGGAAGCTCCCTGGGGAACTTCCCCTCACAGCTCATCACACTTGCCACTTGAAGACATAAAGAGAAAGGAAATCTGCTCTGAGGTCCAAACATCCCTTGGGGTAACCGTGGCTTTCTAGACCCACCCCTGAGGTGTTAACTCCGGTAAGAGGAAGGGTCAGAAAACTCCTCCCGGTGAGGGACAGGGATCTCCCTCCTTAGGGGACAGAGCTCTGCTCTTCCACTTAAGGAAACAGGGACCCCGCCCCAGTATGAGGCTGCATGTCCGCTTTGGGGGTTGGGAGCACAAGGTTGCCCTGAGACACTGCAAGCAGCAAAGCCAAAGCTCTTAGAGTTTACCAGGGTCCCCAGGCACAGGGTGCTTGTGTGTCCTGAAGGCATGAGCTGGGGTGGGCATCTATGAGAGTGTCAAAGTAGTGTT
>NW_004567115.1:26009116-26021832 GCF_000260355.1 Condylura cristata
AAAAAAAAAAAATGTTGTGTGGTAGCAGATACAATTATAATGTGTTTTAAATTACATATATTCAAAAATATTTCATATACATTGGACAGCTTTATCCCACTTCACATGTGTAGAAATTCCATACACACCTGAAAATCTGTGCCCTCCCCACCAGCGCCTGTCCTGTGGTCCCCTGACAAGTTGGAGCCTGGAATCCATCACTTTCTGCCTCTACAAAGGGTTTCTTTACCCCTTCCTTCTAGTCCTAGCACCAGCAGCACAGAAACAACACCCACTGGTGTGCTCCTCTTGTAACAGGTACAGGTTTCTTGGACTCCGCCCCCACTCCAGATGCTGGAACTCCAAATCCCATCAGTACCAAGGAGAAGCACTCCAGGACGTGAGGCCGGAGCTGAGCAGCCAGCTTGGGATAAAACCGGACATGTGGGCTCTATAGGTCTCTTGACCTGGTGGTTCGCAGCTGATCGTTTTGGCGCTCAATCGGTTTTCAGCGTGCCGGTGGAGTCCAAGTCAGCAGAACTGGTAGGACATCCTAGTTAACCTGTGTTTCTCTCCCTCTTTCCCTGGGTTATTCTTTTACCTTTCTCCTTATAAATAAATCCATTATTTAACCTTTTGAGTGTGTCCATAATACGACTGAATACGGGTGAAGACCCACAGACAGGCAACCCAATTCACATTGGGGCACCCTGTAACACTCTGGCATTCTGTCCCAGGACAGCTGAGAAAGTTGATCCTTAGAGACTGATCTTTAAACCAAAGCTCACTGTCAACTTTCCTTCGATTTCTCTCTGTCTTTATCCCTCTTTTCACTTTCTTCCCCTCCTCTTTCTCCTCTCCCTTTTCTGTTGTCCTGTTTTCTTTCATTCCTTTTCCCCATCAACCCTTCTCTATACTGATTTTTGCTTCTTTCTCACTTTCCCTCTTAGAGTCCAGTCACTCAACCTGTATAGCACTAAGGTTTGGGAGAGAAATCATACACTTCTCCACTCCCTACTTTGTAAGTAAGAAAACATAAGGCAGCATGGGGAGGTCTTAAATTCAGCCTGAAAGTCAGAGGTGAAACTACCATATCAATCAACCACCCAACAAGTGGCTGCAGGTAGATTCTGTCCCAGCCAGGTCTCTTAGTGGGTCTCCCCAGCTCCATTTTACCACCAGAGCAAGGCATACTTTTCTCCACTCCCCTTAGGTGGCAGATTCCTCTGAAGAGGGATCCTGGCAACCAGGACAAACTTAGTCCAGGAGGTAACTGGGCTTTTTCCTCTAAGCTATGCGTGGAGCCTCCCTCCAGCATGAGAGGACAAGCCCATCACCAGTATCCAACAAAGAAGAAAATGGCCTTTCTGTCTAAACAGACACTCCACGTGCTAATTTGCCCCTACAAAATAATCACTCCCCTTCAGAAACTCCACACTTACTTAGCCCAAGTGTACTAATTAAAATTTAGGGGGTGGGGGGTCCCTGGTGGTGCAGCGGGTTAAAGCACAGCACTAAAAAGCTAAAGCCACTTCAATATGAGTTCCATCCCCAGCCCCAGTGGTGATCCACATGGCTGGCAGACCTCTCCTGACCCACCCGCTGCTCCCCTCAGCAGTGTACTTCGTCAATATGTCTGTTCTGTTCCCCACTCTCTCTCCTGAATCCTCTCACCGCCCCTGCACCTCTGGCCTATACTCCAGTTCTGTATGCATAAATAAATAAAACTTTTTAAAAATTGGGAGGATGTTTTAAGTGGA
Source organism: Condylura cristata (assembly GCF_000260355.1). Lineage (NCBI taxonomy): Eukaryota > Metazoa > Chordata > Mammalia > Eulipotyphla > Talpidae > Condylura > Condylura cristata. The sequence goes on from NW_004567115.1 coordinate 26,010,856, forward strand.
CACAAAGTAAGAGCATTCCCCAAATTTCATATTCACTACTTTCTAGCTAAATGAACCCCCAATTTTCAAAAGGGCTCATTTCCAATAAACCCTACTTTAATTCACTACCTAATTTGGATTTTAATCTGATTAACTTGAGGCTACTTCCAAAAATGCATCTTTATTTAGTACAGGAAAGTTATTAACCATTGGAACAAGATGGAAAATTGTGCCTAATTCCCACAGCTGAGCATTTCTATGATTTCTAGAAGCCCAACTCTCGGCAGGATTGGGGTAACTGAACAAACATCACATAAGAACACCTTGTGCTCTGATATTGAGGCAGATGCCAAGCCCCATAGCTGTAGGGAGTGAAAGAAGGAATGGAGACCACCAATGCACAAATGTAGGGTCTAAAGTTAGGGTCAGGGAGGAGTGGTCAGTCTGTTTTCTCTCAACTCTGGGACAGGCAGGCCATGGCCCTCACCTCCCCCCACCTTTCTCCAACCTCCCTACTGACCTACTGGCCCTCCCCAAAACTTCCCTTCACTTTATTGACACCAGTGTTTAACCTTTCACCTCTGGTGACCTCCACTATTTGCTCCTTGGAAAACCAGATGACACGGTTGCCCTCTTCCCTGGTCACTCCCCAGGGAAAAGGAGGCAGAAAGAGCCCCGAGCTGAATGAGCATTCTCTGTGGCACCCCCAGCATGTGTCTAATCCTCTGCCTGGCCCTGCACACTTTGGGAGCATTTCCCAAGAGCCTTTGCTGCTCTGGCCACTGCTCTGTCCCAGGAGCTGTATCTCCTCCAGGCTCCATAGTAGTATCAACTTTTTATCCCATAGATTGCTTGACTCTAAAACTAGAAAAGAAAACAATATATTTGGAGGGAGTGACATTGGCCTACAGAAGTAAATCAGGGACTAGAGTCAGTCTATGGAAAAAACCCTCCCATCCAGAAGGAAAGGAAAGGTACATACAGAGACAGCAGGTCAGTCTTTGACTAAGTGCATCCCTGGTCTTCCCCAAGTCTCAGAGATGCCAGGGCTCACGGACCTCCAACCTGATTACCATATTTGTCTGTGGGAATCACTTTTACATTTTGCCTCAGAGTCTACTCCATTTAGCTTTCTCTGGCTATAATCACAAAATGTCCAAAAATGGCAATGTGTACCATCTCTCTCAGATGACTCCACAGAGCAAATATTTTATATACACTCTACCCAGAAAACAAGATGATTTGCTTAAACCCGCCTGAAGGCAAATTTGCTACCCTTCTAAGAAACACTAAATAAAGGTTCCTGGGTTGTGAAGCCAAATTACTTAAAAAGCAACAATGCAAAATTCTCAAACACAAACAACTTCACTGAATTGAAGGAGATAATAACATTGAAAACCATTTTCCCACCTAAGTTAGCAAGTATTACCTGTGCTAAGGGAATTTCACGACTCGTGTAGTTATCTGTTTGTAATTATTAAAATTCTATATAATTAAAGTAGTATCAAGTGGCTGCACTTTAGAAAGAGATTATCACCATCTGGGAACAGGAAGAGAAAGGCAGCACAGTATAAAGGCCAGAAATCTCCAAGCACCGGGCTCATCCTCGGTCTGCTTCTAAATAGATAAATATCATAGGCGAGTTACTGATGAAGGAGACAGAACTCATTCACAACAAGGAAATAAAAATAAAGAGCTATCTTACTCGCCAGTCTGATGAGTATCAAATTAATGGTTACAACAGCACTTCGCAGATTGATAGTGAGCTGATCCCCACGCAGACACTAAGTGCAGGTTCTAAAGAACAAAACAAATAAAAGCTATATTTTAGTCGTCAATGCATAAAATAATGATGACTGTATATATGTTTAAACATATATATATGTATAATAAGCATGTACGTAATGTGTGCACAGATACACGGTATCAATGTACATCTACCCACACAAGGCAGTATAAGCATCTGCTCAGAATCTTACCTATTTTCAAGTGGGCCTGTCGGATTCAAAATGTGGAAAAATATTTACGGAAGGTTTTAATTCACCTCCCTTGTGCAGGCTATTGCTTTACAATCTAACTGAAATGTTGCTTCCATAATATTCTGGATATAGTAACCTCACATTCATGTACTTTAAATTTGAGGAAATTTTAAATTTACAAAGAGAGGACACTTAATAAGAATTTCATGCTGCTATCCTCGTGAGGATCCAGACTCTTTTACAAGAAGGGAGGAAAGATCAAGTAATGTCACAGAAAACTTAAGGGAGTTACTGATGGCCATGCCTAAAGGAAAATCCCAGCATTTCCCCACAAACTGGCATCTCAGCAAGTAGGGGAGGTAAAACTCCTGCAAGTAGAAAGCCAAGACTTTAGGATTCTATGAAAACTAACAGGTGTTTTAACCACGCTTGAAGCAGCAAGGCAAGAAGGAAGCTGAAGTTCTGATTTGGGTGTTTCTGAAGAACAATGCAGCCATTGGAAAGTACTTGTTGGGGCCACTGGGCTGTGAAAGACCCCTGATAGACATGCAAATGTGAAGGGGCCTGAATAGACTCAGAAAAGCTGGGTTTCCATAGGCTGAGGGGGTGGGGGTGGGTGCGGGGATGGAGAAGCTTTAGGGAGATAGCTGAAAGCATATGCCCTGAGCCAAAAAATAACGTTTGCACTGTAAGGACATTTAGGTGGAGTTGAAATGAACCATTGAACACTTTTTTAAAAGACCCATTGGGTTCTGACAGAGCAGCAATAATGCAAATTTGAAGTTTTCCCTTGTTAATTAGGTAGAGGATTTATCAATTAATCATAGAAAAGCACAAAACTATCATTTGGTTACTACTCTTTTAAACAGAGACTTATAGATGAAATGCGTCACTTATTTTAAAAAAAAAAAAAACCACTATGTCTTCCAAATGTCTAAATCTGACAATATTTTTAGGTTGTAGGAAGTGATAAACTACATCTGAAGAGGTGTCTCTTCCCCTAGATCAAATAGAGTATGGTAAACCATATTACTTTAATTTTAAAAATGTATGTTATGGAGAGGGAAATAAAAGGGCAGTGCCATGGGGAATATTCTGTTAAGTAATAGAATCTCCAGGATTAAAAAAAAAAAATTAGGAAAGTCTTTCCATAACCTCTCTAATTTACCTGAAATGAGATAAATAGTTGAGATCAGTAGTTCAAGGTTATTTACCACGGGCAAGGAGTTAAGAGAGCCCTCCAGTGCCTGGAAAGGCTTTTTCATGGTCTGATCTCTAATTGGGACAGCAAAGAGCAAGACTAATGCCTCAGCCCCTCCAAGGACTCAGTCTTGAGAAATATTACCAGGAAGAGCTCCAAACTATTACTAGGAATAGCCTTACTTTTCCTCTCTCTCTACACACATAATTCTATCAAAGGTGTAGTAGACTAAGGGTCTGCTTCGACCTTTGTGTACATAAATGGCCAGATCTTTTTAAGTGTGCACTCCTTAATAGTTTGAGATCCCAGGGTATCCTTCTGACACAAGCGAACACCTGAAGATCCCTATACTAGTCTGGAGAAACAGTCACTAACGCTAAGTCCATGGAGCAGAATGAGAAAAACTCCTTCCAAGTCAGTTTCTAGTATCCAGCATTATACTGATTATCCAGAATGTTGGCTTCCTGCCCAGCAAAATGAAAATTTACAAACTGCAAACGTCTTCTATTACTAATAACATTTTTATTGATTTGAAATATACCTGGGGTATTTCTTCTTGACTTTTGTGTTAACATTTGATGAAGTTGTTTTAGTGTTGGGTATCAATTTTTGTCTCAAATGAGATGTTAAAAGAATTTTTAATAGAAATAATGTGTGGATGAGGCAAGCAGAATGTGATCTTGTAAAATCTGTAAAATGAACTACTCAATTTCTCAATGCAGATCACATGCAGTAAAACAATTCTAAAAGGAATAAATTGTTGGTTGAAACGTTTAAATAAGTATTTTGACCAAAGATTTCTTTCTCCCACACAGAGACAATAGTCCATACTTCTGCAAAGAACTTCTGACAACCCTATCCTAAAATTTGACAATGGAAGGAACTAGGAAATATACACACACAAAACTGTATTTAACATCTCTATATCATTTTATATGTGTATGTAGAGTGGAATATTACGGAGAAATGAGAAAGAAGAAAATCCTGGCATTCAGCATAACATGGACAGACCTTGAGGGCATTATTCTAGGTAAAATGTCAAACAGATAAAGACAGTTACTGTGTGGTATCATATATGAGGTATCTTAAAAAAAAAAAAGTCTAATTGATAGAAACAGAGGTCCATTTATCTAGAAAATTCCAATTGTACAATATAGTCACTATGTGCTACATTTAGGTCTTCAGACCTATTCATTTTACAGCTGAAAGCTGGTGCCCTTTTACCAGCCTCGTCTGAGTTCCCTCACCCCTCAGCCTCTGGCAACCAATCACATTTCTACTGTTTCTATGAGCTTGACTATTTATATAAATATTTTTGGAATATAGGATAGATAAAGAGAAAGAGATGTATGTCAGTTGTAATTTATATATGCATTTTAGGGTTTTTTTTTTTTAATTCTTTTGACAAATTGCACTGATCGGCTTTGTCTACAGCTACTTTTAACAATATTAATTCTTCTCACTTATAAGCATAGAACATCTTTCCATGTACTTGTATCTTTGATGTCTTTCATCAATGTCTTACAGTTTTCAGTGCACAGGTATTTTACCTCTCTGAGTAATTTAGTCTTTTTTATTTATATAATTCCTTTACTGAGGGTGAGAAGCCAAAAACACAAAAAGACCCAAACAAGTAAAAACCCGGGATGCTAGGAATATAACCACAGTTTATTCAAGCTCAGCCAGACCATGGTCATAAACCTTAGTGAGGTCCATATGAGCACCAAATTGGGGAGAGGGGAGCAGGAGCAAGGCAAGGGTGGAAAAAGGGCACCATAGGCCCCCTAGTAACCACCTTCATAGTGGTACATCCATCTACCTTCACTGTAAGGACCTACTAGGTCCCCTTTGACATCATCCACCCATAGCCAGGTTTTGAAACTCATGCCAAATGAGTCTACGTCCCCTTCCTCCGCTCTCACTTGCTCAGGCTTCCAGCCTTATTTTACCCTTTCTTCTATGCAATTAGTAGTAGGTTAGGGTAGAATGAGAGTCCCAGTGAAGATGGGGCCAGGGTGGAGGTGGGGTAAAGAGAGATGGTCTCTCTGAGGATCCTTCTTTCTTCAAGGGAACCCAAACTGGACAACTAGCCTTTCTTTTACATCTGCGCAGGTCTGGGAAAGTACGTAAGTAGCTGTGCTGGAGACCTACATGTCAGAGAAGGGGATAGGCTCACTGGCCAGCACTTGTGGGCTGGCTGGTGAGAGATGACGATGGCAGCAGCTTATTCCAATGGCTCAGGACAGCCAAGTGGATGTTACTCCCTCACCCAGTCTATGTATTCATAGTACCCCATGCCCTCAGAGTCTACAGCAGATACAGCAATGCTGTGGCTGGTAGTCTTGTCAAGGATGAAGGAAATTAGGGCCAGCTCATCTATAGTATGGAAGGCAGGATATGGTAGTTGGGCTCAGCTTGGTCCTGGTCAAAGTCTTTGTTCTCACTCCCAGCACTCAGGTCTCATGAAGTCAGCACTGTGCCCCTCAGGAACCCAGGTCACCTGACCTATCCCACAAGCAACCATGCAGCCCTGAAATCTACCCCTAACCCCAGGCATTTGTTCTTTTGATGAATTTGTAAGTGGAATTGTTTTAATTTATCTTTCTGATAATTAATGTATATAAACACAAGGAGTTTTTGCATATTGAATTTTCACTCCTTTAACTTTACTGAAACCACACACTTGATAGGTGTTTGATGGGGTCTTTAGAGTATTTTATATATAAGATTATGGCATCTGCTTTATTCATAGAATAATTGCTAGGAAATTGAACCACTAAGCATTTAGGAGATTGAAACATAATGAAATGAGTCAACTGAATAAGGAAGTTGTGTATAGCTATATGATGGAATATTATTGAGTTATAAAAAGAAGGAATTTTGCATTTGTGACAACATGGATGGACTTCAAGTGTATTATGCTGAGTGAAATAAAAGATAAAAAGACAAATAATGTAAGATTTCATATGTGGAATCAAGAAAGGAAATAAAAGGAGTGATGGAGGGGAGAATGGAAGGAGGGAAGGAAGGAAGAGAAGGAGGGAGGGAGAGAGGGAGGGAGGACCAAATTTATAGAAAAAGAGATCAAATTTTCTTCATCAGAGGTAAGAGGTGGGAAGATGAAAGTAGAATAAATGAAGTATTCAGAATGTACAAACTTCCTGTTGTAAGATAAATAATTACTAGGAATATAGTGCACAACATCGCGAGTATAGTTAACACTACCTTATAGTATATGTAAATGTTGATTAGAATAAATCTTAAATTGATAAGACTAAATCTTTATTTATACATATATAAATAGATATAAATATAGGTATCTAAATGATGTGATAAATGTTCACCACATTTACTATGGGAATCATTTCAAATTTACTGTGGCAATCATTTCACAATACATGTAAGTCAAATCACAGTGTTGTATACCTCAAACTTAACAGTGATGTATCTCAATAGCACTGGAAATTGATTTATTAAAATTAAAATGATATGCCATCGTGACAAGTCAGAACACTAAGGACTTTACAGAGAAAAAGTAGGTTTCTGGGGAGAAAGTGGACTATGGTGAGGACTAGGGTACTTTGGTGGTGGGTGTGCTACAGAGAACTGCTTCAAGACTATCATCCTTTGGCCTCTGTGATACCCAGTGAGGAAGGACTGAATGGTGCCAGGAGTGATGCCAGCTCACAGTTTTCTCACAAGCTGACTGAAGAGTTTTTGCCATAATTCAACCATGACTAACAGCTTTCTAGTCTTCAGTATGCTAGTATCTATATATTTTGTGAGATAAAAACCTTAAGTACCACCATTCTTGTCACCACCAATTGGCTTTGTGACCATAGCAAGAATCTTATACTTTTTCTTTTCATCCCTGCTGAATACTTCCTGGAATACACAGATTGTCAATATCTTCCGATTCCTCTGACTAAGACAGTGTTTCAACTGCAGTGGGGCTTCCTAGGAGATTTGGCATGGGTTATCCTTCTTCACCTTGTCACCTGCATCAGCCTTCTCAGCTTCAGATTCCTTTTCTTTAAATATTTATTTTTATTTATTTATGCATACAAGAATAGGGGTGCTGGCCAGAAGTGCAGGGGAGGGGGCCCAGATGAGAGGATTCACCAGAGACAGAGTGGGGAGCAGAACATGTGGATCTACTGACAAACACTGCTGAGGGGAGCAGCAGGAGAGACAGGAGAATTCTGCTGTGCCATGTGGGTCAACCCCCTGGCCTGGGATCAAACTCAGGCTGCAGTGGCTGCAGAGAGCCTCACAGTGCTGCGTCTTTACCCCTGTGCCACGAGGATGGCCCAGGTTCCTTCTCTTTAGTAGTCAGCTTCTTACCAGTCATTTTACAAGACTGGGGGATATTCTGATATTACACCAATATTCTGTCCCTCATCTTCAAACTTCCCACCAGCCTTAGGAGCCACAGTTACTCCCTACCTTATCAACCACATTTATGATATTTGTAAAGACGTTACTATTAGTTGACAACTTACTGATCAGAAGAACTACCCTTTCTTTTCCATTTATTTATTGATTTTGTTTCATTTGTTTTCTTATACTAATATGGACTTGGGTCTCTCTTTATTCAGTAGGTCATAACCCATTAATCTTTAGTTTAATACCCATTTGTCTTAAATTTGGTTACTGAGAGTCTCTTCAAATTTTAAAAAGTCCCCTTAACTGTCTGAGTACTACCTTTCTAGAGCGATAACATATTTCACATTCATTTCCTTACCCCTGACTGTGTTCATTCATCTCTCCAAAGAGATGCCCATATATCCATGTATCATCCTCTATATAGCTAGCTGGAGATTATGTATGCATGATATATGCATGCATGGATACATACATGTATATAAGTCCATAAGTTCACCTTGATACTTCCAAACATCTTTTTCAGACCTGTCCCCATCTTTTCATACTTATAAAATCTTTTCCACCTCTGCTCTCCATGTTTCTGTTTTTGTTATCTTTTTTTCTCTCTTGGGTCACTTTTCAACACTTCTTTAATCCACATGGCAGAAAACATGGTTGTAAGCTCTTCCTAATTTTGTATTACAGTTCATCTAAGCCAAGTTCACAGAGAAACAGATCTCCCCTTGCCTTTCTAACTTCAAAATTTCTATGAAAGAGTAAATGCCTAGTTTCTGCCAGGCACCCTAAAAGTGGCCTAAAGATGGGATAATTGGTATAAACTTGGCACTGTGGGAGGAGTAGTCCACTCCTGGCTTCCTAAAAGAAGTGTGGTGGGGAGGGATGGCACTAGATGTCTAACTGAAAAGCAAAACAGTGGCATGTAGTGACTGTTAGCAGCAATTCTCAAATCTTTTGGCAAGCTCTAGGTAACACAGCTATTACTCATAGAAATTCTAGCAAAAAGGAAATAAACCAAACAGCATCTATGAAAAAATACATCAGGATGAGAGGAAAGGAAACTCAAAGATTCATGGACAGAACACGCATCTGTAACATTATTGGACATCAGATTTGGGAAATTAATTAACAAAACTTTTTAGTACTCTTAAAAGAGTATAAAAAGGCAAATATATTTAGGAAAGAAAACATGAAAGGATAACAAGGTGATGTGAATATAACTGAAGTAAGAGAATTGTAAAAAACTAAAAAGTGTATCACAAATCAAATCAGAATATAGGAGATATTTATGAGATAAACTGCAAGTTATGTTCATGTGCGTAGATTAGAGCTTATTGACAAATAAGCATTCAAACACATATAATTACAATAAAATCTAAAAATCATTCCTCATGAAAAATGAGAAGTAGAACTAAACAACAGATTATATATGAAAATATATATATTTAAATACATTGAAACCCCTTTCAAAAGATGAGACAACGCATATGGAAGAAGTAAACTGCATTCGAGATTAAAATAAATAAGCAATGACCCAAATCTAGCATATCTTAGCATTTTTTTTTAAAGATTTATTTATTTGTGCATACAGAACTTGGGTACAGGCCAGAGGCTCAGGGGCGGTGAGAGGCTTCACCAGAGACAGAGTGGGGAGCAGAACAGGTAGACTGAGGAAGTACACTGCTGAGGGGAGCAGTGGGCGGGTCAGGAGAGGTCTGCCACACCATGTGGTCACCTCCGGGACAGGTGGGAATTGAACTCATGCAGAAGTGGCTTTAGATTCTCAGTGCTGTGCTTTAACCCGCTGCGCCACCAGGGAGGGCCTATCTTAGCATTTTTAAGTTATCATATGTAGATAAAAATTCTGTATGACCAGGAATAACATATATTTTAAAACATAATCTTCGAAGAAATAAGCACAAAATTACCTTAGAATTCTTCACTACAGTACTGTCAAAAGAAAACTGCAGAATTTTGAAAAGAGGTTTGGCCCAAGAATTATTCCCAGGAAAATCATCTTTCATGTATGAAGGAAAGATATGATCATATGAACAAGAATATACATATAATTCTTCTTTAAAAGTCTTAACTATCATTTAACAAAAGAAAGCATAAGAGTAGAGAAGTATAAAATGATGACAGTGAGGAATTATCCCCACCAAACAAAGGGTTAAGTATGAATAACAGCTGTAAGTCTGTTAAATAACTAATTGCAAATGTGAAAACTTACTTCTGAAACAGAAGATACATAATGTAAAAATAACAATTTAGAAACAATAATCTGATGGTTTCACAGATGAATTCTTTCAAACTTTCAAGGAACAGATAATTCCCATGCTATTTAAACTTTCTCAGAGCATATGAAAAGATGGAAAACTTCCCAGTTAATTTTACAAAGTCTGCATAATGCTCAATCAAAACTGAAGAAGGCACAACAGAAAACTACAAGCTAATCTCACTTGTTATTTTAATCTAAAGGCCTAACTAAAATATTAGCAGTGGAATCCAGCACTATATCAAAAAAATAACACTCCATGACCAAAATAAGGTTTATTCCAGGAATGAAGGAAGATGATTCAATCTTATTAAATCAATATACATTAACACAATAAGTCAAAACATATGAATATCTTGAGGGAAACTAAAAGATATTCAAATAATTTTACAGTCTATCCTAATTTGTTTTAAAGACAGTAAACTGGAAATAAAAAAGATATTCTCTTAACTTAATTAAGAAAATTTATTTTGGATCAAGTTCCACAATCATACTTGATGATGAAATTTCAGACAAATCTTCTTTAATTTCACACAAGATATGAATATTAACCACAGTTAACCACTATTAACTAGCCTAAAAGTTATAACCAATGCAATAAGAAAAGAAAATTATACAAATTATACAAAATTTCTAAACAGAGGAAAATAAACTATTTGCAAATTATTTTACTTTTTACTTTACAATTGGTGGAGAAAATAGGCATAGTAATTAGAAAGAAAGGTGTGTTATTACAAATACATGTATAAAATCAATATCTTTCCTATATACGATGAGGAAAAGATAAAAATTATAAGGAAATGACACTATAGGTCGAAAAATAAATAAAACATTTAAGATTCCACTTTAACAAAGATGTTGACTTCCAGAAAAATGAGTCTATCAAATTATGCTTTGAAATATCCTTTGATAATAATAAAATGTAAAATAAAATACTAGAAAGCTATCAATTCGAAAATACAATAAGCATCACCACAGATTGGAAACTAAAGAGAAATAAAGGAATGAGTAAAGTGAAAGCTCTAAGTTTCCTGGACTTTCATCCAAAAGATAGCAAATGATGCCATAATTCAACTCTTTAAAGATAAAGAGCATTAAAAGTCAGGCTCACCACTTAAAAGCAGAAAATAGGCCCTCCCTGGTGGCTCAACCCCCTGGCC